>NW_028296649.1:0-341396 GCF_055471065.1 Atractosteus spatula
GCACACTTTTCAAAACGTGTTTTTCAGCCCGAAATAAACGCGTTTTGTCAGCCCTTGGAATCACAGTGTAACTGCCTAGCTCAGAAGAGTCCACTAAGGCAGCCCTTAACCCCAGTGCTCAGAAATTGTCAAAACGTGTTTTCCAGCAGAAATAAACACGTTTTGGCAACTTTGGTCACCACCATGTAACTTATAGGGCAGAAACAGCACAGTTTTCAAAACGTGTTTTTCAGCCGGAAATAAACGCGTTTTGTCAGCCCTTGGAATCACAGTGTAACTGCCTAGCTCAGAAGAGCCCACTGAGGCAGCCCTTAACCCCAGTGTGCAGAAATTGTCAAAACGTGTTTTTCAGCAGAAATAAACACGTTTTGGCAACTTTGGTCATCACCATGTAACTTATAGGGCAGAAACAGCACACTTTTCAAAACGTGTTTTTCAGCCCGAAATAAACGCGTTTTGTCAGCCCTTGGAATCACAGAGTAACTGCCTAGCTCAGAAGAGCCCACTGAGGCAGCCCTTAACCCCAGTGCTCAGAAATTGTCAAAACGTGTTTTTCAGCAGAAATAAACACGTTTTGGCAACTTTGGTCATCACCATGTAACTTATAGGGCAGAAACAGCACAGTTTTCAAAACGTGTTTTTCAGCCCGAAATAAACGCGTTTTCTCAGCCCTTAGAATCGCAGTGTAACTGCCTGTCCCAGAAGAGCACACAGAGTCAGCCCTTAACCCCAGTGCTCAGAAATTGTCAAAACGTGTTTTTCAGCAGAAATAAACACGTTTTGGCAACTTTGGTCATCACCATGTAACTTATAGGGCAGAAACAGCACACTTTTCAAAACGTGTTTTTCAGCCCGAAATAAACGCGTTTTGTCAGCCCTTGGAATCACAGTGTAACTGCCTAGCTCAGAAGAGCCCACTGAGGCAGCCCTTAACCCCAGTGCTCAGAAATTGTCAAAACGTGTTTTTCAGCAGAAATAAACACGTTTTGGCAACTTTGGTCACCACCATGTAACTTATAGGGCAGAAACAGCACAGTTTTCAAAACGTGTTTTTCAGCCCGAAATAAACGCGTTTTCTCAGCCCTTAGAATCGCAGTGTAACTGCCTGGCTCAGAAGAGCACACTGAGTCAGCCCTTAACCCCAGTGCTCAGAAATTGTCAAAACGTGTTTTTCAGCAGAAGTAAACACGTTTTGGCAACTTTGGTCATCACCATGTAACTTTTAGGGCAGAAACAGCACACTTTTCAAAACGTGTTTTTCAGCACGAAATAAACGCGTTTTGTCAGCCCTTGGAATCACAGTGTAACTGCCTAGCTCAGAAGAGCCCACTGAGGCAGCCCTTAACCCCAGTGTGCAGAAATTGTCAAAACGTGTTTTTCAGCAGAAATAAACACGTTTTGGCAACTTTGGTCACCACCATGTAACTTATAGGGCAGAAACAGCACAGTTTTCAAAACGTGTTTTTCAGCCCGAAATAAAAGCGTTTTCTCAGCCCTTAGAATCGCAGTGTAACTGCCTGTCTCAGAAGAGCACACTGAGTCAGCCCTTAACCCCAGTGCTCAGAAATTGTCAAAACGTGTTTTTCAGCAGAAATAAACACGTTTTGGCAACTTTGGTCATCACCATGTAACTTATAGGGCAGAAACAGCACACTTTTCAAAACGTGTTTTTCAGCCCGAAATAAACGCGTTTTGTCAGCCCTTGGAATCACAGTGTAACTGCCTAGCTCAGAAGAGCCCACTGAGGCAGCCCTTAACCCCAGTGTGCAGAAATTGTCAAAACGTGTTTTTCAGCAGAAATAAACAAGTTTTGGCAACTTTGGTCATCACCATGTAACTTATAGGGCAGAAACAGCACACTTTTCAAAACGTGTTTTTCAGCCCGAAATAAACGCGTTTTGTCAGCCTTGGAATCACAGTGTAACTGCCTAGCTCAGAAGAGCCCACTGAGGCAGCCCTTAACCCCAGTGTGCAGAAATTGTCAAAACGTGTTTTTCAGCAGAAATAAACACGTTTTGGCAACTTTGGTCATCACCATGTAACTTATAGGGCAGAAACCGCACACTTTTCAAAACGTGTTTTTCAGCCCGAAATAAACGCGTTTTGTCAGCCCTTGGAATCACAGAGTAACTGCCTAGCTCAGAAGAGCCCACTGAGGCAGCCCTTAACCCCAGTGCTCAGAAATTGTCAAAACGTGTTTTTCAGCAGAAATAAACACGTTTTGGCAACGTTGGTCATCACCATGTAACTTATAGGGCAGAAACAGCACAGTTTTCAAAACGTGTTTTTCAGCCCGAAATAAACGCGTTTTCTCAGCCCTTAGAATCGCAGTGTAACTGCCTGGCTCAGAAGAGCACACTGAGTCAGCCCTTAACCCCAGTGCTCAGAAATTGTCAAAACGTGTTTTTCAGCAGAAATAAACACGTTTTGGCAACTTTGGTCATCACCATGTAACTTATAGGGCAGAAACAGCACAGTTTTCAAAACGTGTTTTTCAGCCAGAAATAAACGCGTTTTGTCAGCCCTTGGAATCACAGTGTAACTGCCTAGCTCAGAAGAGCCCACTGAGGCAGCCCTTAACCCCAGTGTGCAGAAATTGTCAAAACGTGTTTTTCAGCAGAAATAAACACGTTTTGGCAACTTTGGTCATCACCATGTAACTTACAGGGCAGAAACAGCACACTTTTCAAAACGTGTTTTTCAGCCCGAAATAAACGCGTTTTGTCAGCCCTTGGAATCACAGTGTAACTGCCTAGCTCAGAAGAGCCCACTGAGACAGCCCTTAACCCCAGTGCTCAGAAATTGTCAAAACGTGTTTTCCAGCAGAAATAAACACGTTTTGGCAACTTTGGTCACCACCATGTAACTTATAGGGCAGAAACAGCACAGTTTTCAAAACGTGTTTTTCAGCCCGAAATAAACGCGTTTTCTCAGCCCTTAGAATCGCAGTGTAACTGCCTGGCTCAGAAGACCACACTGAGTCAGCCCTTAACCCCAGTGCTCAGAAATTGTCAAAACGTGTTTTTCAGCAGAAATAAACACGTTTTGGCAACTTTGGTCATCACCATGTAACTTATAGGGCAGAAACAGCACACTTTTCAAAACGTGTTTTTCAGCCCGAAATAAACGCGTTTTGTCAGCCCTTGGAATCACAGAGTAACTGCCTAGCTCAGAAGAGCACACTGAGGCAGCCCTTAACCCCAGTGCTCAGAAATTGTCAAAACGTGTTTTTCAGCAGAAATAAACACGTTTTGGCAACTTTGGTCACCACCATGTAACTTATAGGGCAGAAACAGCACAGTTTTCAAAATGTGTTTTTCAGCCCGAAATAAACGCGTTTTGTCAGCCCTTGGAATCACAGTGTAACTGCCTAGCTCAGAAGAGCCCACTGAGGCAGCCCTTAACCCCAGTGCTCAGAAATTGTCAAAACGTGTTTTCCAGCAGAAATAAACACGTTTTGGCAACTTTGGTCACCACCATGTAACTTATAGGGCAGAAACAGCACAGTTTTCAAAACGTGTTTTTCAGCCCGAAATAAACGCGTTTTCTCAGCCCTTAGAATCGCAGTGTAACTGCCTGGCTCAGAAGACCAGACTGAGTCAGCCCTTAACCCCAGTGCTCAGAAATTGTCAAAACGTGTTTCTCAGCAGAAATAAACACGTTTTGGCAACTTTGGTCATCACCATGTAACTTATAGGGCAGAAACAGCACACTTTTCAAAACGTGTTTTTCAGCCCGAAATAAACGCGTTTTGTCAGCCCTTGGAATCACAGTGTAACTGCCTAGCTCAGAAGAGCCCACTGAGGCAGCCCTTAACCGCAGTGTGCAGAAATTGTCAAAACGTGTTTTTCAGCAGAAATAAACACGTTTTGGCAACTTTGGTCATCACCATGTAACTTATAGGGCAGAAACAGCACACTTTTCAAAACGTGTTTTTCAGCCCGAAATAAACGCGTTTTGTCAGCCCTTGGAATCACAGAGTAACTGCCTAGCTCAGAAGAGCACACTGAGGCAGCCCTTAACCCCAGTGCTCAGAAATTGTCAAAACGTGTTTTTCAGCAGAAATAAACACGTTTTGGCAACTTTGGTCACCACCATGTAACTTATAGGGCAGAAACAGCACAGTTTTCAAAACGTGTTTTTCAGCCCGAAATAAACGCGTTTTGTCAGCCCTTGGAATCACAGTGTAACTGCCTAGCTCAGAAGAGCCCACTGAGGCAGCCCTTAACCCCAGTGCTCAGAAATTGTCAAAACGTGTTTTCCAGCAGAAATAAACACGTTTTGGCAACTTTGGTCACCACCATGTAACTTATAGGGCAGAAACAGCACAGTTTTCAAAACGTGTTTTTCAGCCCGAAATAAACGCGTTTTCTCAGCCCTTAGAATCGCAGTGTAACTGCCTGGCTCAGAAGACCAGACTGAGTCAGCCCTTAACCCCAGTGCTCAGAAATTGTCAAAACGTGTTTTTCAGCAGAAATAAACACGTTTTGGCAACTTTGGTCATCACCATGTAACTTATAGGGCAGAAACAGCACACTTTTCAAAACGTGTTTTTCAGCCCGAAATAAACGCGTTTTGTCAGCCCTTGGAATCACAGTGTAACTGCCTAGCTCAGAAGAGCCCACTGAGGCAGCCCTTAACCCCAGTGCTCAGAAATTGTCAAAACGTGTTTTTCAGCAGAAATAAACACGTTTTGGCAACTTTGGTCATCACCATGTAACTTATAGGGCAGAAACAGCACACTTTTCAAAACGTGTTTTTCAGCCCGAAATAAACGCGTTTTCTCAGCCCTTAGAATCGCAGTGTAACTGCCTGTCCCAGAAGAGCACACAGAGTCAGCCCTTAACCCCAGTGCTCAGAAATTGTCAAAACGTGTTTTTCAGCAGAAATAAACACGTTTTGGCAACTTTGGTCACCACCATGTAACTTATAGGGCAAAAACAGCACAGTTTTCAAAACGTGTTTTTCAGCCCGAAATAAACGCGTTTTCTCAGCCCTTAGAATCGCAGTGTAACTGCCTGGCTCAGAAGAGCACACTGAGTCAGCCCTTAACCCCAGTGCTCAGAAATTGTCAAAACGTGTTTTTCAGCAGAAATAAACACGTTTTGGCAACTTTGGTCATCACCATGTAACTTATAGGGCAGAAACAGCACACTTTTCAAAACGTGTTTTTCAGCCCGAAATAAACGCGTTTTGTCAGCCCTTGGAATCACAGTGTAACTGCCTAGCTCAGAAGAGCCCACTGAGGCAGCCCTTAACCCCAGTGCTCAGAAATTGTCAAAACGTGTTTTCCAGCAGAAATAAACACGTTTTGGCAACTTTGGTCACCACCATGTAACTTATAGGGCAGAAACAGCACAGTTTTCAAAACGTGTTTTTCAGCCCGAAATAAACGCGTTTTCTCAGCCCTTAGAATCGCAGTGTAACTGCCTGTCTCAGAAGAGCACACTGAGTCAGCCCTTAACCCCAGTGCTCACAAATTGTCAAAACGTGTTTTTCAGCAGAAATAAACACGTTTTGGCAACTTTGGTCATCACCATGTAACTTATAGGGCAGAAACAGCACAGTTTTCAAAACGTGTTTTTCAGCCCGAAATAAACGCGTTTTCTCAGCCCTTAGAATCGCAGTGTAACTGCCTGTCTCAGAAGAGCACACTGAGTCAGCCCTTAACCCCAGTGCTCAGAAATTGTCAAAACGTGTTTTTCAGCAGAAATAAACACGTTTTGGCAACTTTGGTCATCACCATGTAACTTATAGGGCAGAAACAGCACACTTTTCAAAACGTGTTTTTCAGCCCGAAATAAACGCGTTTTGTCAGCCCTTGGAATCACAGTGTAACTGCCTAGCTCAGAAGAGCCCACTGAGGCAGCCCTTAACCCCAGTGTGCAGAAATTGTCAAAACGTGTTTTTCAGCAGAAATAAACACGTTTTGGCAACTTTGGTCATCACCATGTAACTTATAGGGCAGAAACAGCACACTTTTCAAAACGTGTTTTTCAGCCCGAAATAAACGCGTTTTGTCAGCCCTTGGAATCACAGTGTAACTGCCTAGCTCAGAAGAGTCCACTAAGGCAGCCCTTAACCCCAGTGCTCAGAAATTGTCAAAACGTGTTTTCCAGCAGAAATAAACACGTTTTGGCAACTTTGGTCACCACCATGTAACTTATAGGGCAGAAACAGCACAGTTTTCAAAACGTGTTTTTCAGCCGGAAATAAACGCGTTTTGTCAGCCCTTGGAATCACAGTGTAACTGCCTAGCTCAGAAGAGCCCACTGAGGCAGCCCTTAACCCCAGTGTGCAGAAATTGTCAAAACGTGTTTTTCAGCAGAAATAAACACGTTTTGGCAACTTTGGTCATCACCATGTAACTTATAGGGCAGAAACAGCACACTTTTCAAAACGTGTTTTTCAGCCCGAAATAAACGCGTTTTGTCAGCCCTTGGAATCACAGAGTAACTGCCTAGCTCAGAAGAGCCCACTGAGGCAGCCCTTAACCCCAGTGCTCAGAAATTGTCAAAACGTGTTTTTCAGCAGAAATAAACACGTTTTGGCAACTTTGGTCATCACCATGTAACTTATAGGGCAGAAACAGCACAGTTTTCAAAACGTGTTTTTCAGCCCGAAATAAACGCGTTTTCTCAGCCCTTAGAATCGCAGTGTAACTGCCTGTCCCAGAAGAGCACACAGAGTCAGCCCTTAACCCCAGTGCTCAGAAATTGTCAAAACGTGTTTTTCAGCAGAAATAAACACGTTTTGGCAACTTTGGTCATCACCATGTAACTTATAGGGCAGAAACAGCACACTTTTCAAAACGTGTTTTTCAGCCCGAAATAAACGCGTTTTGTCAGCCCTTGGAATCACAGTGTAACTGCCTAGCTCAGAAGAGCCCACTGAGGCAGCCCTTAACCCCAGTGCTCAGAAATTGTCAAAACGTGTTTTTCAGCAGAAATAAACACGTTTTGGCAACTTTGGTCACCACCATGTAACTTATAGGGCAGAAACAGCACAGTTTTCAAAACGTGTTTTTCAGCCCGAAATAAACGCGTTTTCTCAGCCCTTAGAATCGCAGTGTAACTGCCTGGCTCAGAAGAGCACACTGAGTCAGCCCTTAACCCCAGTGCTCAGAAATTGTCAAAACGTGTTTTTCAGCAGAAATAAACACGTTTTGGCAACTTTGGTCATCACCATGTAACTTTTAGGGCAGAAACAGCACACTTTTCAAAACGTGTTTTTCAGCACGAAATAAACGCGTTTTGTCAGCCCTTGGAATCACAGTGTAACTGCCTAGCTCAGAAGAGCCCACTGAGGCAGCCCTTAACCCCAGTGTGCAGAAATTGTCAAAACGTGTTTTTCAGCAGAAATAAACACGTTTTGGCAACTTTGGTCACCACCATGTAACTTATAGGGCAGAAACAGCACAGTTTTCAAAACGTGTTTTTCAGCCCGAAATAAAAGCGTTTTCTCAGCCCTTAGAATCGCAGTGTAACTGCCTGTCTCAGAAGAGCACACTGAGTCAGCCCTTAACCCCAGTGCTCAGAAATTGTCAAAACGTGTTTTTCAGCAGAAATAAACACGTTTTGGCAACTTTGGTCATCACCATGTAACTTATAGGGCAGAAACAGCACACTTTTCAAAACGTGTTTTTCAGCCCGAAATAAACGCGTTTTGTCAGCCCTTGGAATCACAGTGTAACTGCCTAGCTCAGAAGAGCCCACTGAGGCAGCCCTTAACCCCAGTGTGCAGAAATTGTCAAAACGTGTTTTTCAGCAGAAATAAACAAGTTTTGGCAACTTTGGTCATCACCATGTAACTTATAGGGCAGAAACAGCACACTTTTCAAAACGTGTTTTTCAGCCCGAAATAAACGCGTTTTGTCAGCCTTGGAATCACAGTGTAACTGCCTAGCTCAGAAGAGCCCACTGAGGCAGCCCTTAACCCCAGTGTGCAGAAATTGTCAAAACGTGTTTTTCAGCAGAAATAAACACGTTTTGGCAACTTTGGTCATCACCATGTAACTTATAGGGCAGAAACCGCACACTTTTCAAAACGTGTTTTTCAGCCCGAAATAAACGCGTTTTGTCAGCCCTTGGAATCACAGAGTAACTGCCTAGCTCAGAAGAGCCCACTGAGGCAGCCCTTAACCCCAGTGCTCAGAAATTGTCAAAACGTGTTTTTCAGCAGAAATAAACACGTTTTGGCAACGTTGGTCATCACCATGTAACTTATAGGGCAGAAACAGCACAGTTTTCAAAACGTGTTTTTCAGCCCGAAATAAACGCGTTTTCTCAGCCCTTAGAATCGCAGTGTAACTGCCTGGCTCAGAAGAGCACACTGAGTCAGCCCTTAACCCCAGTGCTCAGAAATTGTCAAAACGTGTTTTTCAGCAGAAATAAACACGTTTTGGCAACTTTGGTCATCACCATGTAACTTATAGGGCAGAAACAGCACAGTTTTCAAAACGTGTTTTTCAGCCAGAAATAAACGCGTTTTGTCAGCCCTTGGAATCACAGTGTAACTGCCTAGCTCAGAAGAGCCCACTGAGGCAGCCCTTAACCCCAGTGTGCAGAAATTGTCAAAACGTGTTTTTCAGCAGAAATAAACACGTTTTGGCAACTTTGGTCATCACCATGTAACTTACAGGGCAGAAACAGCACACTTTTCAAAACGTGTTTTTCAGCCCGAAATAAACGCGTTTTGTCAGCCCTTGGAATCACAGTGTAACTGCCTAGCTCAGAAGAGCCCACTGAGACAGCCCTTAACCCCAGTGCTCAGAAATTGTCAAAACGTGTTTTCCAGCAGAAATAAACACGTTTTGGCAACTTTGGTCACCACCATGTAACTTATAGGGCAGAAACAGCACAGTTTTCAAAACGTGTTTTTCAGCCCGAAATAAACGCGTTTTCTCAGCCCTTAGAATCGCAGTGTAACTGCCTGGCTCAGAAGACCACACTGAGTCAGCCCTTAACCCCAGTGCTCAGAAATTGTCAAAACGTGTTTTTCAGCAGAAATAAACACGTTTTGGCAACTTTGGTCATCACCATGTAACTTATAGGGCAGAAACAGCACACTTTTCAAAACGTGTTTTTCAGCCCGAAATAAACGCGTTTTGTCAGCCCTTGGAATCACAGAGTAACTGCCTAGCTCAGAAGAGCACACTGAGGCAGCCCTTAACCCCAGTGCTCAGAAATTGTCAAAACGTGTTTTTCAGCAGAAATAAACACGTTTTGGCAACTTTGGTCACCACCATGTAACTTATAGGGCAGAAACAGCACAGTTTTCAAAATGTGTTTTTCAGCCCGAAATAAACGCGTTTTGTCAGCCCTTGGAATCACAGTGTAACTGCCTAGCTCAGAAGAGCCCACTGAGGCAGCCCTTAACCCCAGTGCTCAGAAATTGTCAAAACGTGTTTTCCAGCAGAAATAAACACGTTTTGGCAACTTTGGTCACCACCATGTAACTTATAGGGCAGAAACAGCACAGTTTTCAAAACGTGTTTTTCAGCCCGAAATAAACGCGTTTTCTCAGCCCTTAGAATCGCAGTGTAACTGCCTGGCTCAGAAGACCAGACTGAGTCAGCCCTTAACCCCAGTGCTCAGAAATTGTCAAAACGTGTTTCTCAGCAGAAATAAACACGTTTTGGCAACTTTGGTCATCACCATGTAACTTATAGGGCAGAAACAGCACACTTTTCAAAACGTGTTTTTCAGCCCGAAATAAACGCGTTTTGTCAGCCCTTGGAATCACAGTGTAACTGCCTAGCTCAGAAGAGCCCACTGAGGCAGCCCTTAACCGCAGTGTGCAGAAATTGTCAAAACGTGTTTTTCAGCAGAAATAAACACGTTTTGGCAACTTTGGTCATCACCATGTAACTTATAGGGCAGAAACAGCACACTTTTCAAAACGTGTTTTTCAGCCCGAAATAAACGCGTTTTGTCAGCCCTTGGAATCACAGAGTAACTGCCTAGCTCAGAAGAGCACACTGAGGCAGCCCTTAACCCCAGTGCTCAGAAATTGTCAAAACGTGTTTTTCAGCAGAAATAAACACGTTTTGGCAACTTTGGTCACCACCATGTAACTTATAGGGCAGAAACAGCACAGTTTTCAAAACGTGTTTTTCAGCCCGAAATAAACGCGTTTTGTCAGCCCTTGGAATCACAGTGTAACTGCCTAGCTCAGAAGAGCCCACTGAGGCAGCCCTTAACCCCAGTGCTCAGAAATTGTCAAAACGTGTTTTCCAGCAGAAATAAACACGTTTTGGCAACTTTGGTCACCACCATGTAACTTATAGGGCAGAAACAGCACAGTTTTCAAAACGTGTTTTTCAGCCCGAAATAAACGCGTTTTCTCAGCCCTTAGAATCGCAGTGTAACTGCCTGGCTCAGAAGACCAGACTGAGTCAGCCCTTAACCCCAGTGCTCAGAAATTGTCAAAACGTGTTTTTCAGCAGAAATAAACACGTTTTGGCAACTTTGGTCATCACCATGTAACTTATAGGGCAGAAACAGCACACTTTTCAAAACGTGTTTTTCAGCCCGAAATAAACGCGTTTTGTCAGCCCTTGGAATCACAGTGTAACTGCCTAGCTCAGAAGAGCCCACTGAGGCAGCCCTTAACCCCAGTGCTCAGAAATTGTCAAAACGTGTTTTTCAGCAGAAATAAACACGTTTTGGCAACTTTGGTCATCACCATGTAACTTATAGGGCAGAAACAGCACACTTTTCAAAACGTGTTTTTCAGCCCGAAATAAACGCGTTTTCTCAGCCCTTAGAATCGCAGTGTAACTGCCTGTCCCAGAAGAGCACACAGAGTCAGCCCTTAACCCCAGTGCTCAGAAATTGTCAAAACGTGTTTTTCAGCAGAAATAAACACGTTTTGGCAACTTTGGTCATCACCATGTAACTTATAGGGCAGAAACAGCACAGTTTTCAAAACGTGTTTTTCAGCCCGAAATAAACGCGTTTTCTCAGCCCTTAGAATCGCAGTGTAACTGCCTGGCTCAGAAGAGCACACTGAGTCAGCCCTTAACCCCAGTGCTCAGAAATTGTCAAAACGTGTTTTTCAGCAGAAATAAACACGTTTTGGCAACTTTGGTCATCACCATGTAACTTTTAGGGCAGAAACAGCACACTTTTCAAAACGTGTTTTTCAGCACGAAATAAACGCGTTTTGTCAGCCCTTGGAATCACAGTGTAACTGCCTAGCTCAGAAGAGCCCACTGAGGCAGCCCTTAACCCCAGTGTGCAGAAATTGTCAAAACGTGTTTTTCAGCAGAAATAAACACGTTTTGGCAACTTTGGTCACCACCATGTAACTTATAGGGCAGAAACAGCACAGTTTTCAAAACGTGTTTTTCAGCCCGAAATAAACGCGTTTTCTCAGCCCTTAGAATCGCAGTGTAACTGCCTGTCTCAGAAGAGCTCACTGAGTCAGCCCTTAACCCCAGTGCTCAGAAATTGTCAAAACGTGTTTTTCAGCAGAAATAAACACGTTTTGGCAACTTTGGTCATCACCATGTAACTTATAGGGCAGAAACAGCACACTTTTCAAAACGTGTTTTTCAGCCCGAAATAAACGCGTTTTGTCAGCCCTTGGAATCACAGAGTAACTGCCTAGCTCAGAAGAGCACACTGAGGCAGCCCTTAACCCCAGTGCTCAGAAATTGTCAAAACGTGTTTTTCAGCAGAAATAAACACGTTTTGGCAACTTTGGTCACCACCATGTAACTTATAGGGCAGAAACAGCACAGTTTTCAAAACGTGTTTTTCAGCCCGAAATAAACGCGTTTTGTCAGCCCTTGGAATCACAGTGTAACTGCCTAGCTCAGAAGAGCCCACTGAGGCAGCCCTTAACCCCAGTGCTCAGAAATTGTCAAAACGTGTTTTCCAGCAGAAATAAACACGTTTTGGCAACTTTGGTCACCACCATGTAACTTATAGGGCAGAAACAGCACAGTTTTCAAAACGTGTTTTTCAGCCCGAAATAAACGCGTTTTCTCAGCCCTTAGAATCGCAGTGTAACTGCCTGGCTCAGAAGACCAGACTGAGTCAGCCCTTAACCCCAGTGCTCAGAAATTGTCAAAACGTGTTTTTCAGCAGAAATAAACACGTTTTGGCAACTTTGGTCATCACCATGTAACTTATAGGGCAGAAACAGCACACTTTTCAAAACGTGTTTTTCAGCCCGAAATAAACGCGTTTTGTCAGCCCTTGGAATCACAGTGTAACTGCCTAGCTCAGAAGAGCCCACTGAGGCAGCCCTTAACCCCAGTGCTCAGAAATTGTCAAAACGTGTTTTTCAGCAGAAATAAACACGTTTTGGCAACTTTGGTCATCACCATGTAACTTATAGGGCAGAAACAGCACACTTTTCAAAACGTGTTTTTCAGCCCGAAATAAACGCGTTTTCTCAGCCCTTAGAATCGCAGTGTAACTGCCTGTCCCAGAAGAGCACACAGAGTCAGCCCTTAACCCCAGTGCTCAGAAATTGTCAAAACGTGTTTTTCAGCAGAAATAAACACGTTTTGGCAACTTTGGTCACCACCATGTAACTTATAGGGCAAAAACAGCACAGTTTTCAAAACGTGTTTTTCAGCCCGAAATAAACGCGTTTTCTCAGCCCTTAGAATCGCAGTGTAACTGCCTGGCTCAGAAGAGCACACTGAGTCAGCCCTTAACCCCAGTGCTCAGAAATTGTCAAAACGTGTTTTTCAGCAGAAATAAACACGTTTTGGCAACTTTGGTCATCACCATGTAACTTATAGGGCAGAAACAGCACACTTTTCAAAACGTGTTTTTCAGCCCGAAATAAACGCGTTTTGTCAGCCCTTGGAATCACAGTGTAACTGCCTAGCTCAGAAGAGCCCACTGAGGCAGCCCTTAACCCCAGTGCTCAGAAATTGTCAAAACGTGTTTTCCAGCAGAAATAAACACGTTTTGGCAACTTTGGTCACCACCATGTAACTTATAGGGCAGAAACAGCACAGTTTTCAAAACGTGTTTTTCAGCCCGAAATAAACGCGTTTTCTCAGCCCTTAGAATCGCAGTGTAACTGCCTGTCTCAGAAGAGCACACTGAGTCAGCCCTTAACCCCAGTGCTCACAAATTGTCAAAACGTGTTTTTCAGCAGAAATAAACACGTTTTGGCAACTTTGGTCATCACCATGTAACTTATAGGGCAGAAACAGCACAGTTTTCAAAACGTGTTTTTCAGCCCGAAATAAACGCGTTTTCTCAGCCCTTAGAATCGCAGTGTAACTGCCTGTCTCAGAAGAGCACACTGAGTCAGCCCTTAACCCCAGTGCTCAGAAATTGTCAAAACGTGTTTTTCAGCAGAAATAAACACGTTTTGGCAACTTTGGTCATCACCATGTAACTTATAGGGCAGAAACAGCACACTTTTCAAAACGTGTTTTTCAGCCCGAAATAAACGCGTTTTGTCAGCCCTTGGAATCACAGTGTAACTGCCTAGCTCAGAAGAGCCCACTGAGGCAGCCCTTAACCCCAGTGTGCAGAAATTGTCAAAACGTGTTTTTCAGCAGAAATAAACACGTTTTGGCAACTTTGGTCATCACCATGTAACTTATAGGGCAGAAACAGCACACTTTTCAAAACGTGTTTTTCAGCCCGAAATAAACGCGTTTTGTCAGCCCTTGGAATCACAGTGTAACTGCCTAGCTCAGAAGAGTCCACTAAGGCAGCCCTTAACCCCAGTGCTCAGAAATTGTCAAAACGTGTTTTCCAGCAGAAATAAACACGTTTTGGCAACTTTGGTCACCACCATGTAACTTATAGGGCAGAAACAGCACAGTTTTCAAAACGTGTTTTTCAGCCGGAAATAAACGCGTTTTGTCAGCCCTTGGAATCACAGTGTAACTGCCTAGCTCAGAAGAGCCCACTGAGGCAGCCCTTAACCCCAGTGTGCAGAAATTGTCAAAACGTGTTTTTCAGCAGAAATAAACACGTTTTGGCAACTTTGGTCATCACCATGTAACTTATAGGGCAGAAACAGCACACTTTTCAAAACGTGTTTTTCAGCCCGAAATAAACGCGTTTTGTCAGCCCTTGGAATCACAGAGTAACTGCCTAGCTCAGAAGAGCCCACTGAGGCAGCCCTTAACCCCAGTGCTCAGAAATTGTCAAAACGTGTTTTTCAGCAGAAATAAACACGTTTTGGCAACTTTGGTCATCACCATGTAACTTATAGGGCAGAAACAGCACAGTTTTCAAAACGTGTTTTTCAGCCCGAAATAAACGCGTTTTCTCAGCCCTTAGAATCGCAGTGTAACTGCCTGTCCCAGAAGAGCACACAGAGTCAGCCCTTAACCCCAGTGCTCAGAAATTGTCAAAACGTGTTTTTCAGCAGAAATAAACACGTTTTGGCAACTTTGGTCATCACCATGTAACTTATAGGGCAGAAACAGCACACTTTTCAAAACGTGTTTTTCAGCCCGAAATAAACGCGTTTTGTCAGCCCTTGGAATCACAGTGTAACTGCCTAGCTCAGAAGAGCCCACTGAGGCAGCCCTTAACCCCAGTGCTCAGAAATTGTCAAAACGTGTTTTTCAGCAGAAATAAACACGTTTTGGCAACTTTGGTCACCACCATGTAACTTATAGGGCAGAAACAGCACAGTTTTCAAAACGTGTTTTTCAGCCCGAAATAAACGCGTTTTCTCAGCCCTTAGAATCGCAGTGTAACTGCCTGGCTCAGAAGAGCACACTGAGTCAGCCCTTAACCCCAGTGCTCAGAAATTGTCAAAACGTGTTTTTCAGCAGAAATAAACACGTTTTGGCAACTTTGGTCATCACCATGTAACTTTTAGGGCAGAAACAGCACACTTTTCAAAACGTGTTTTTCAGCACGAAATAAACGCGTTTTGTCAGCCCTTGGAATCACAGTGTAACTGCCTAGCTCAGAAGAGCCCACTGAGGCAGCCCTTAACCCCAGTGTGCAGAAATTGTCAAAACGTGTTTTTCAGCAGAAATAAACACGTTTTGGCAACTTTGGTCACCACCATGTAACTTATAGGGCAGAAACAGCACAGTTTTCAAAACGTGTTTTTCAGCCCGAAATAAAAGCGTTTTCTCAGCCCTTAGAATCGCAGTGTAACTGCCTGTCTCAGAAGAGCACACTGAGTCAGCCCTTAACCCCAGTGCTCAGAAATTGTCAAAACGTGTTTTTCAGCAGAAATAAACACGTTTTGGCAACTTTGGTCATCACCATGTAACTTATAGGGCAGAAACAGCACACTTTTCAAAACGTGTTTTTCAGCCCGAAATAAACGCGTTTTGTCAGCCCTTGGAATCACAGTGTAACTGCCTAGCTCAGAAGAGCCCACTGAGGCAGCCCTTAACCCCAGTGTGCAGAAATTGTCAAAACGTGTTTTTCAGCAGAAATAAACAAGTTTTGGCAACTTTGGTCATCACCATGTAACTTATAGGGCAGAAACAGCACACTTTTCAAAACGTGTTTTTCAGCCCGAAATAAACGCGTTTTGTCAGCCTTGGAATCACAGTGTAACTGCCTAGCTCAGAAGAGCCCACTGAGGCAGCCCTTAACCCCAGTGTGCAGAAATTGTCAAAACGTGTTTTTCAGCAGAAATAAACACGTTTTGGCAACTTTGGTCATCACCATGTAACTTATAGGGCAGAAACCGCACACTTTTCAAAACGTGTTTTTCAGCCCGAAATAAACGCGTTTTGTCAGCCCTTGGAATCACAGAGTAACTGCCTAGCTCAGAAGAGCCCACTGAGGCAGCCCTTAACCCCAGTGCTCAGAAATTGTCAAAACGTGTTTTTCAGCAGAAATAAACACGTTTTGGCAACGTTGGTCATCACCATGTAACTTATAGGGCAGAAACAGCACAGTTTTCAAAACGTGTTTTTCAGCCCGAAATAAACGCGTTTTCTCAGCCCTTAGAATCGCAGTGTAACTGCCTGGCTCAGAAGAGCACACTGAGTCAGCCCTTAACCCCAGTGCTCAGAAATTGTCAAAACGTGTTTTTCAGCAGAAATAAACACGTTTTGGCAACTTTGGTCATCACCATGTAACTTATAGGGCAGAAACAGCACAGTTTTCAAAACGTGTTTTTCAGCCAGAAATAAACGCGTTTTGTCAGCCCTTGGAATCACAGTGTAACTGCCTAGCTCAGAAGAGCCCACTGAGGCAGCCCTTAACCCCAGTGTGCAGAAATTGTCAAAACGTGTTTTTCAGCAGAAATAAACACGTTTTGGCAACTTTGGTCATCACCATGTAACTTACAGGGCAGAAACAGCACACTTTTCAAAACGTGTTTTTCAGCCCGAAATAAACGCGTTTTGTCAGCCCTTGGAATCACAGTGTAACTGCCTAGCTCAGAAGAGCCCACTGAGACAGCCCTTAACCCCAGTGCTCAGAAATTGTCAAAACGTGTTTTCCAGCAGAAATAAACACGTTTTGGCAACTTTGGTCACCACCATGTAACTTATAGGGCAGAAACAGCACAGTTTTCAAAACGTGTTTTTCAGCCCGAAATAAACGCGTTTTCTCAGCCCTTAGAATCGCAGTGTAACTGCCTGGCTCAGAAGACCACACTGAGTCAGCCCTTAACCCCAGTGCTCAGAAATTGTCAAAACGTGTTTTTCAGCAGAAATAAACACGTTTTGGCAACTTTGGTCATCACCATGTAACTTATAGGGCAGAAACAGCACACTTTTCAAAACGTGTTTTTCAGCCCGAAATAAACGCGTTTTGTCAGCCCTTGGAATCACAGAGTAACTGCCTAGCTCAGAAGAGCACACTGAGGCAGCCCTTAACCCCAGTGCTCAGAAATTGTCAAAACGTGTTTTTCAGCAGAAATAAACACGTTTTGGCAACTTTGGTCACCACCATGTAACTTATAGGGCAGAAACAGCACAGTTTTCAAAATGTGTTTTTCAGCCCGAAATAAACGCGTTTTGTCAGCCCTTGGAATCACAGTGTAACTGCCTAGCTCAGAAGAGCCCACTGAGGCAGCCCTTAACCCCAGTGCTCAGAAATTGTCAAAACGTGTTTTCCAGCAGAAATAAACACGTTTTGGCAACTTTGGTCACCACCATGTAACTTATAGGGCAGAAACAGCACAGTTTTCAAAACGTGTTTTTCAGCCCGAAATAAACGCGTTTTCTCAGCCCTTAGAATCGCAGTGTAACTGCCTGGCTCAGAAGACCAGACTGAGTCAGCCCTTAACCCCAGTGCTCAGAAATTGTCAAAACGTGTTTCTCAGCAGAAATAAACACGTTTTGGCAACTTTGGTCATCACCATGTAACTTATAGGGCAGAAACAGCACACTTTTCAAAACGTGTTTTTCAGCCCGAAATAAACGCGTTTTGTCAGCCCTTGGAATCACAGTGTAACTGCCTAGCTCAGAAGAGCCCACTGAGGCAGCCCTTAACCGCAGTGTGCAGAAATTGTCAAAACGTGTTTTTCAGCAGAAATAAACACGTTTTGGCAACTTTGGTCATCACCATGTAACTTATAGGGCAGAAACAGCACACTTTTCAAAACGTGTTTTTCAGCCCGAAATAAACGCGTTTTGTCAGCCCTTGGAATCACAGAGTAACTGCCTAGCTCAGAAGAGCACACTGAGGCAGCCCTTAACCCCAGTGCTCAGAAATTGTCAAAACGTGTTTTTCAGCAGAAATAAACACGTTTTGGCAACTTTGGTCACCACCATGTAACTTATAGGGCAGAAACAGCACAGTTTTCAAAACGTGTTTTTCAGCCCGAAATAAACGCGTTTTGTCAGCCCTTGGAATCACAGTGTAACTGCCTAGCTCAGAAGAGCCCACTGAGGCAGCCCTTAACCCCAGTGCTCAGAAATTGTCAAAACGTGTTTTCCAGCAGAAATAAACACGTTTTGGCAACTTTGGTCACCACCATGTAACTTATAGGGCAGAAACAGCACAGTTTTCAAAACGTGTTTTTCAGCCCGAAATAAACGCGTTTTCTCAGCCCTTAGAATCGCAGTGTAACTGCCTGGCTCAGAAGACCAGACTGAGTCAGCCCTTAACCCCAGTGCTCAGAAATTGTCAAAACGTGTTTTTCAGCAGAAATAAACACGTTTTGGCAACTTTGGTCATCACCATGTAACTTATAGGGCAGAAACAGCACACTTTTCAAAACGTGTTTTTCAGCCCGAAATAAACGCGTTTTGTCAGCCCTTGGAATCACAGTGTAACTGCCTAGCTCAGAAGAGCCCACTGAGGCAGCCCTTAACCCCAGTGCTCAGAAATTGTCAAAACGTGTTTTTCAGCAGAAATAAACACGTTTTGGCAACTTTGGTCATCACCATGTAACTTATAGGGCAGAAACAGCACACTTTTCAAAACGTGTTTTTCAGCCCGAAATAAACGCGTTTTCTCAGCCCTTAGAATCGCAGTGTAACTGCCTGTCCCAGAAGAGCACACAGAGTCAGCCCTTAACCCCAGTGCTCAGAAATTGTCAAAACGTGTTTTTCAGCAGAAATAAACACGTTTTGGCAACTTTGGTCATCACCATGTAACTTATAGGGCAGAAACAGCACAGTTTTCAAAACGTGTTTTTCAGCCCGAAATAAACGCGTTTTCTCAGCCCTTAGAATCGCAGTGTAACTGCCTGGCTCAGAAGAGCACACTGAGTCAGCCCTTAACCCCAGTGCTCAGAAATTGTCAAAACGTGTTTTTCAGCAGAAATAAACACGTTTTGGCAACTTTGGTCATCACCATGTAACTTTTAGGGCAGAAACAGCACACTTTTCAAAACGTGTTTTTCAGCACGAAATAAACGCGTTTTGTCAGCCCTTGGAATCACAGTGTAACTGCCTAGCTCAGAAGAGCCCACTGAGGCAGCCCTTAACCCCAGTGTGCAGAAATTGTCAAAACGTGTTTTTCAGCAGAAATAAACACGTTTTGGCAACTTTGGTCACCACCATGTAACTTATAGGGCAGAAACAGCACAGTTTTCAAAACGTGTTTTTCAGCCCGAAATAAACGCGTTTTCTCAGCCCTTAGAATCGCAGTGTAACTGCCTGTCTCAGAAGAGCTCACTGAGTCAGCCCTTAACCCCAGTGCTCAGAAATTGTCAAAACGTGTTTTTCAGCAGAAATAAACACGTTTTGGCAACTTTGGTCATCACCATGTAACTTATAGGGCAGAAACAGCACACTTTTCAAAACGTGTTTTTCAGCCCGAAATAAACGCGTTTTGTCAGCCCTTGGAATCACAGTGTAACTGCCTAGCTCAGAAGAGCCCACTGAGGCAGCCCTTAACCCCAGTGTGCAGAAATTGTCAAAACGTGTTTTTCAGCAGAAATAAACACGTTTTGGCAACTTTGGTCATCACCATGTAACTTATAGGGCAGAAACAGCACACTTTTCAAAACGTGTTTTTCAGCCCGAAATAAACGCGTTTTGTCAGCCTTGGAATCACAGTGTAACTGCCTAGCTCAGAAGAGCCCACTGAGGCAGCCCTTAACCCCAGTGTGCAGAAATTGTCAAAACGTGTTTTTCAGCAGAAATAAACACGTTTTGGCAACTTTGGTCATCACCATGTAACTTATAGGGCAGAAACCGCACACTTTTCAAAACGTGTTTTTCAGCCCGAAATAAACGCGTTTTGTCAGCCCTTGGAATCACAGAGTAACTGCCTAGCTCAGAAGAGCCCACTGAGGCAGCCCTTAACCCCAGTATGCAGAAATTGTCAAAACGTGTTTTTCAGCAGAAATAAACACGTTTTGGCAACTTTGGTCACCACCATGTAACTTATAGGGCAAAAACAGCACAGTTTTCAAAACGTGTTTTTCAGCCCGAAATAAACGCGTTTTCTCAGCCCTTAGAATCGCAGTGTAACTGCCTGGCTCAGAAGAGCACACTGAGTCAGCCCTTAACCCCAGTGCTCAGAAATTGTCAAAACGTGTTTTTCAGCAGAAATAAACACGTTTTGGCAACTTTGGTCATCACCATGTAACTTATAGGGCAGAAACAGCACACTTTTCAAAACGTGTTTTTCAGCCCGAAATAAACGCGTTTTGTCAGCCCTTGGAATCACAGTGTAACTGCCTAGCTCAGAAGAGCCCACTGAGGCAGCCCTTAACCCCAGTGCTCAGAAATTGTCAAAACGTGTTTTCCAGCAGAAATAAACACGTTTTGGCAACTTTGGTCACCACCATGTAACTTATAGGGCAGAAACAGCACAGTTTTCAAAACGTGTTTTTCAGCCCGAAATAAACGCGTTTTCTCAGCCCTTAGAATCGCAGTGTAACTGCCTGTCTCAGAAGAGCACACTGAGTCAGCCCTTAACCCCAGTGCTCACAAATTGTCAAAACGTGTTTTTCAGCAGAAATAAACACGTTTTGGCAACTTTGGTCACCACCATGTAACTTATAGGGCAGAAACAGCACAGTTTTCAAAACGTGTTTTTCAGCCCGAAATAAACGCGTTTTCTCAGCCCTTAGAATCGCAGTGTAACTGCCTGTCTCAGAAGAGCACACTGAGTCAGCCCTTAACCCCAGTGCTCAGAAATTGTCAAAACGTGTTTTTCAGCAGAAATAAACACGTTTTGGCAACTTTGGTCATCACCATGTAACTTATAGGGCAGAAACAGCACACTTTTCAAAACGTGTTTTTCAGCCCGAAATAAACGCGTTTTGTCAGCCCTTGGAATCACAGTGTAACTGCCTAGCTCAGAAGAGCCCACTGAGGCAGCCCTTAACCCCAGTGTGCAGAAATTGTCAAAACGTGTTTTTCAGCAGAAATAAACACGTTTTGGCAACTTTGGTCATCACCATGTAACTTATAGGGCAGAAACAGCACACTTTTCAAAACGTGTTTTTCAGCCCGAAATAAACGCGTTTTGTCAGCCCTTGGAATCACAGTGTAACTGCCTCGCTCAGAAGAGTCCACTAAGGCAGCCCTTAACCCCAGTGCTCAGAAATTGTCAAAACGTGTTTTCCAGCAGAAATAAACACGTTTTGGCAACTTTGGTCACCACCATGTAACTTATAGGGCAGAAACAGCACAGTTTTCAAAACGTGTTTTTCAGCCGGAAATAAACGCGTTTTGTCAGCCCTTGGAATCACAGTGTAACTGCCTAGCTCAGAAGAGCCCACTGAGGCAGCCCTTAACCCCAGTGTGCAGAAATTGTCAAAACGTGTTTTTCAGCAGAAATAAACACGTTTTGGCAACTTTGGTCATCACCATGTAACTTATAGGGCAGAAACAGCACACTTTTCAAAACGTGTTTTTCAGCCCGAAATAAACGCGTTTTGTCAGCCCTTGGAATCACAGAGTAACTGCCTAGCTCAGAAGAGCCCACTGAGGCAGCCCTTAACCCCAGTGCTCAGAAATTGTCAAAACGTGTTTTTCAGCAGAAATAAACACGTTTTGGCAACTTTGGTCATCACCATGTAACTTATAGGGCAGAAACAGCACACTTTTCAAAACGTGTTTTTCAGCCCGAAATAAACGCGTTTTGTCAGCCCTTGGAATCACAGTGTAACTGCCTAGCTCAGAAGAGCCCACTGAGGCAGCCCTTAACCCCAGTATGCAGAAATTGTCAAAACGTGTTTTTCAGCAGAAATAAACACGTTTTGGCAACTTTGGTCACCACCATGTAACTTATAGGGCAAAAACAGCACAGTTTTCAAAACGTGTTTTTCAGCCCGAAATAAACGCGTTTTCTCAGCCCTTAGAATCGCAGTGTAACTGCCTGGCTCAGAAGAGCACACTGAGGCAGCCCTTAACCCCAGTGCTCAGAAATTGTCAAAACGTGTTTTCCAGCAGAAATAAACACGTTTTGGCAACTTTGGTCACCACCATGTAACTTATAGGGCAGAAACAGCACAGTTTTCAAAACGTGTTTTTCAGCCCGAAATAAACGCGTTTTCTCAGCCCTTAGAATCGCAGTGTAACTGCCTGTCTCAGAAGAGCACACTGAGTCAGCCCTTAACCCCAGTGCTCACAAATTGTCAAAACGTGTTTTTCAGCAGAAATAAACACGTTTTGGCAACTTTGGTCACCACCATGTAACTTATAGGGCAGAAACAGCACAGTTTTCAAAACGTGTTTTTCAGCCCGAAATAAACGCGTTTTCTCAGCCCTTAGAATCGCAGTGTAACTGCCTGTCTCAGAAGAGCACACTGAGTCAGCCCTTAACCCCAGTGCTCAGAAATTGTCAAAACGTGTTTTTCAGCAGAAATAAACACGTTTTGGCAACTTTGGTCACCACCATGTAACTTATAGGGCAAAAACAGCACAGTTTTCAAAACGTGTTTTTCAGCCCGAAATAAACGCGTTTTCTCAGCCCTTAGAATCGCAGTGTAACTGCCTGGCTCAGAAGAGCACACTGAGTCAGCCCTTAACCCCAGTGCTCAGAAATTGTCAAAACGTGTTTTTCAGCAGAAATAAACACGTTTTGGCAACTTTGGTCATCACCATGTAACTTATAGGGCAGAAACAGCACACTTTTCAAAACGTGTTTTTCAGCCCGAAATAAACGCGTTTTGTCAGCCCTTGGAATCACAGTGTAACTGCCTAGCTCAGAAGAGCCCACTGAGGCAGCCCTTAACCCCAGTGCTCAGAAATTGTCAAAACGTGTTTTCCAGCAGAAATAAACACGTTTTGGCAACTTTGGTCACCACCATGTAACTTATAGGGCAGAAACAGCACAGTTTTCAAAACGTGTTTTTCAGCCCGAAATAAACGCGTTTTCTCAGCCCTTAGAATCGCAGTGTAACTGCCTGTCTCAGAAGAGCACACTGAGTCAGCCCTTAACCCCAGTGCTCACAAATTGTCAAAACGTGTTTTTCAGCAGAAATAAACACGTTTTGGCAACTTTGGTCACCACCATGTAACTTATAGGGCAGAAACAGCACAGTTTTCAAAACGTGTTTTTCAGCCCGAAATAAACGCGTTTTCTCAGCCCTTAGAATCGCAGTGTAACTGCCTGTCTCAGAAGAGCACACTGAGTCAGCCCTTAACCCCAGTGCTCAGAAATTGTCAAAACGTGTTTTTCAGCAGAAATAAACACGTTTTGGCAACTTTGGTCATCACCATGTAACTTATAGGGCAGAAACAGCACACTTTTCAAAACGTGTTTTTCAGCCCGAAATAAACGCGTTTTGTCAGCCCTTGGAATCACAGTGTAACTGCCTAGCTCAGAAGAGCCCACTGAGGCAGCCCTTAACCCCAGTGTGCAGAAATTGTCAAAACGTGTTTTTCAGCAGAAATAAACACGTTTTGGCAACTTTGGTCATCACCATGTAACTTATAGGGCAGAAACAGCACACTTTTCAAAACGTGTTTTTCAGCCCGAAATAAACGCGTTTTGTCAGCCCTTGGAATCACAGTGTAACTGCCTAGCTCAGAAGAGTCCACTAAGGCAGCCCTTAACCCCAGTGCTCAGAAATTGTCAAAACGTGTTTTCCAGCAGAAATAAACACGTTTTGGCAACTTTGGTCACCACCATGTAACTTATAGGGCAGAAACAGCACAGTTTTCAAAACGTGTTTTTCAGCCGGAAATTAACGCGTTTTGTCAGCCCTTGGAATCACAGTGTAACTGCCTAGCTCAGAAGAGCCCACTGAGGCAGCCCTTAACCCCAGTGTGCAGAAATTGTCAAAACGTGTTTTTCAGCAGAAATAAACACGTTTTGGCAACTTTGGTCATCACCATGTAACTTATAGGGCAGAAACAGCACACTTTTCAAAACGTGTTTTTCAGCCCGAAATAAACGCGTTTTGTCAGCCCTTGGAATCACAGAGTAACTGCCTAGCTCAGAAGAGCCCACTGAGGCAGCCCTTAACCCCAGTGCTCAGAAATTGTCAAAACGTGTTTTTCAGCAGAAATAAACACGTTTTGGCAACTTTGGTCATCACCATGTAACTTATAGGGCAGAAACAGCACACTTTTCAAAACGTGTTTTTCAGCCCGAAATAAACGCGTTTTGTCAGCCCTTGGAATCACAGTGTAACTGCCTAGCTCAGAAGAGCCCACTGAGGCAGCCCTTAACCCCAGTATGCAGAAATTGTCAAAACGTGTTTTTCAGCAGAAATAAACACGTTTTGGCAACTTTGGTCACCACCATGTAACTTATAGGGCAAAAACAGCACAGTTTTCAAAACGTGTTTTTCAGCCCGAAATAAACGCGTTTTCTCAGCCCTTAGAATCGCAGTGTAACTGCCTGGCTCAGAAGAGCACACTGAGTCAGCCCTTAACCCCAGTGCTCAGAAATTGTCAAAACGTGTTTTTCAGCAGAAATAAACACGTTTTGGCAACTTTGGTCATCACCATGTAACTTATAGGGCAGAAACAGCACACTTTTCAAAACGTGTTTTTCAGCCCGAAATAAACGCGTTTTGTCAGCCCTTGGAATCACAGTGTAACTGCCTAGCTCAGAAGAGCCCACTGAGGCAGCCCTTAACCCCAGTGCTCAGAAATTGTCAAAACGTGTTTTCCAGCAGAAATAAACACGTTTTGGCAACTTTGGTCACCACCATGTAACTTATAGGGCAGAAACAGCACAGTTTTCAAAACGTGTTTTTCAGCCCGAAATAAACGCGTTTTCTCAGCCCTTAGAATCGCAGTGTAACTGCCTGTCTCAGAAGAGCACACAGAGTCAGCCCTTAACCCCAGTGCTCAGAAATTGTCAAAACGTGTTTTTCAGCAGAAATAAACACGTTTTGGCAACTTTGGTCATCACCATGTAACTTATAGGGCAGAAACAGCACACTTTTCAAAACGTGTTTTTCAGCCCGAAATAAACGCGTTTTGTCAGCCCTTGGAATCACAGTGTAACTGCCTAGCTCAGAAGAGCCCACTGAGGCAGCCCTTAACCCCAGTGCTCAGAAATTGTCAAAACGTGTTTTTCAGCAGAAATAAACACGTTTTGGCAACTTTGGTCACCACCATGTAACTTATAGGGCAGAAACAGCACAGTTTTCAAAACGTGTTTTTCAGCCCGAAATAAACGCGTTTTCTCAGCCCTTAGAATCGCAGTGTAACTGCCTGGCTCAGAAGAGCACACTGAGTCAGCCCTTAACCCCAGTGCTCAGAAATTGTCAAAACGTGTTTTTCAGCAGAAATAAACACGTTTTGGCAACTTTGGTCATCACCATGTAACTTTTAGGGCAGAAACAGCACACTTTTCAAAACGTGTTTTTCAGCACGAAATAAACGCGTTTTGTCAGCCCTTGGAATCACAGTGTAACTGCCTAGCTCAGAAGAGCCCACTGAGGCAGCCCTTAACCCCAGTGTGCAGAAATTGTCAAAACGTGTTTTTCAGCAGAAATAAACACGTTTTGACAACTTTGGTCACCACCATGTAACTTATAGGGCAGAAACAGCACAGTTTTCAAAACGTGTTTTTCAGCCCGAAATAAACGCGTTTTCTCATCCCTTAGAATCGCAGTGTAACTGCCTGTCTCAGAAGAGCAAACTGAGTCAGCCCTTAACCCCAGTGCTCAGAAATTGTCAAAACGTGTTTTTCAGCAGAAATAAACACGTTTTGGCAACTTTGGTCATCACCATGTAACTTATAGGGCAGAAACAGCACACTTTTCAAAACGTGTTTTTCAGCCCGAAATAAACGCGTTTTGTCAGCCCTTGGAATCACAGAGTAACTGCCTAGCTCAGAAGAGCCCACTGAGGCAGCCCTTAACCCCAGTGCTCAGAAATTGTCAAAACGTGTTTTTCAGCAGAAATAAACACGTTTTGGCAACGTTGGTCATCACCATGTAACTTATAGGGCAGAAACAGCACAGTTTTCAAAACGTGTTTTTCAGCCCGAAATAAACGCGTTTTCTCAGCCCTTAGAATCGCAGTGTAACTGCCTGGCTCAGAAGAGCACACTGAGTCAGCCCTTAACCCCAGTGCTCAGAAATTGTCAAAACGTGTTTTTCAGCAGAAATAAACACGTTTTGGCAACTTTGGTCATCACCATGTAACTTATAGGGCAGAAACAGCACAGTTTTCAAAACGTGTTTTTCAGCCAGAAATAAACGCGTTTTGTCAGCCCTTGGAATCACAGTTAAACTGCCTAGCTCAGAAGAGCCCACTGAGGCAGCCCTTAACCCCAGTGTGCAGAAATTGTCAAAACGTGTTTTTCAGCAGAAATAAACACGTTTTGGCAACTTTGGTCATCACCATGTAACTTACAGGGCAGAAACAGCACACTTTTCAAAACGTGTTTTTCAGCCCGAAATAAACGCGTTTTGTCAGCCCTTGGAATCACAGTGTAACTGCCTAGCTCAGAAGAGCCCACTGAGGCAGCCCTTAACCCCAGTGCTCAGAAATTGTCAAAACGTGTTTTCCAGCAGAAATAAACACGTTTTGGCAACTTTGGTCACCACCATGTAACTTATAGGGCAGAAACAGCACAGTTTTCAAAACGTGTTTTTCAGCCCGAAATAAACGCGTTTTCTCAGCCCTTAGAATCGCAGTGTAACTGCCTGGCTCAGAAGACCAAACTGAGTCAGCCCTTAACCCCAGTGCTCAGAAATTGTCAAAACGTGTTTTTCAGCAGAAATAAACACGTTTTGGCAACTTTGGTCATCACCATGTAACTTATAGGGCAGAAACAGCACACTTTTCAAAACGTGTTTTTCAGCCCGAAATAAACGCGTTTTGTCAGCCCTTGGAATCACAGAGTAACTGCCTAGCTCAGAAGAGCACACTGAGGCAGCCCTTAACCGCAGTGCTCAGAAATTGTCAAAACGTGTTTTTCAGCAGAAATAAACACGTTTTGGCAACTTTGGTCACCACCATGTAACTTATAGGGCAGAAACAGCACAGTTTTCAAAACGTGTTTTTCAGCCGGAAATAAACGCGTTTTGTCAACCCTTGGAATCACAGTGTAACTGCCTAGCTCAGAAGAGCCCACTGAGGCAGCCCTTAACCCCAGTGTGCAGAAATTGTCAAAACGTGTTTTTCAGCAGAAATAAACACGTTTTGGCAACTTTGGTCATCACCATGTAACTTATAGGGCAGAAACAGCACACTTTTCCAAACGTGTTTTTCAGCCCGAAATAAACGCGTTTTGTCAGCCCTTGGAATCACAGAGTAACTGCCTAGCTCAGAAGAGCCCACTGAGGCAGCCCTTAACCCCAGTGCTCAGAAATTGTCAAAACGTGTTTTTCAGCAGAAATAAACACGTTTTGGCAACTTTGGTCATCACCATGTAACTTATAGGGCAGAAACAGCACAGTTTTCAAAACGTGTTTTTCAGCCCGAAATAAACGCGTTTTCTCAGCCCTTAGAATCGCAGTGTAACTGCCTGGCTCAGAAGAGCACACTGAGTCAGCCCTTAACCCCAGTGCTCAGAAATTGTCAAAACGTGTTTTTCAGCAGAAATAAACACGTTTTGGCAACTTTGGTCATCACCATGTAACTTATAGGGCAGAAACAGCACAGTTTTCAAAACGTGTTTTTCAGCCCGAAATAAACGCCTTTTCTCAGCCCTTAGAATCGCAGTGTAACTGCCTGGCTCAGAAGAGCACACTGAGTCAGCCCTTAACCCCAGTGCTCAGAAATTGTCAAAACGTGTTTTTCAGCAGAAATAAACACGTTTTGGCAACTTTGGTCATCACCATGTAACTTATAGGGCAGAAACAGCACACTTTTCAAAACGTGTTTTTCAGCCCGAAATAAACGCGTTTTGTCAGCCCTTGGAATCACAGTGTAACTGCCTAGCTCAGAAGAGCCCACTGAGGCAGCCCTTAACCCCAGTGCTCAGAAATTGTCAAAACGTGTTTTCCAGCAGAAATAAACACGTTTTGGCAACTTTGGTCACCACCATGTAACTTATAGGGCAGAAACAACACAGTTTTCAAAACGTGTTTTTCAGCCCGAAATAAACGCGTTTTCTCAGCCCTTAGAATCGCAGTGTAACTGCCTGTCCCAGAAGAGCACACAGAGTCAGCCCTTAACCCCAGTGCTCAGAAATTGTCAAAACGTGTTTTTCAGCAGAAATAAACACGTTTTGGCAACTTTGGTCATCACCATGTAACTTATAGGGCAGAAACAGCACACTTTTCAAAACGTGTTTTTCAGCCCGAAATAAACGCGTTTTGTCAGCCCTTGGAATCACAGTGTAACTGCCTAGCTCAGAAGAGCCCACTGAGGCAGCCCTTAACCCCAGTATGCAGAAATTGTCAAAACGTGTTTTTCAGCAGAAATAAACACGTTTTGGCAACTTTGGTCACCACCATGTAACTTATAGGGCAAAAACAGCACAGTTTTCAAAACGTGTTTTTCAGCCCGAAATAAACGCGTTTTCTCAGCCCTTAGAATCGCAGTGTAACTGCCTGGCTCAGAAGAGCACACTGAGTCAGCCCTTAACCCCAGTGCTCAGAAATTGTCAAAACGTGTTTTTCAGCAGAAATAAACACGTTTTGGCAACTTTGGTCATCACCATGTAACTTATAGGGCAGAAACAGCACACTTTTCAAAACGTGTTTTTCAGCCCGAAATAAACGCGTTTTGTCAGCCCTTGGAATCACAGTGTAACTGCATAGCTCAGAAGAGCCCACTGAGGCAGCCCTTAACCCCAGTGCTCAGAAATTGTCAAAACGTGTTTTCCAGCAGAAATAAACACGTTTTGGCAACTTTGGTCACCACCATGTAACTTATAGGGCAGAAACAGCACAGTTTTCAAAACCTGTTTTTCAGCCCGAAATAAACGCGTTTTCTCAGCCCTTAGAATCGCAGTGTAACTGCCTGTCTCAGAAGAGCACACTGAGTCAGCCCTTAACCCCAGTGCTCACAAATTGTCAAAACGTGTTTTTCAGCAGAAATAAACACGTTTTGGCAACTTTGGTCACCACCATGTAACTTATAGGGCAGAAACAGCACAGTTTTCAAAACGTGTTTTTCAGCCCGAAATAAACGCGTTTTCTCAGCCCTTAGAATCGCAGTGTAACTGCCTGTCTCAGAAGAGCACACTGAGTCAGCCCTTAACCCCAGTGCTCAGAAATTGTCAAAACGTGTTTTTCAGCAGAAATAAACACGTTTTGGCAACTTTGGTCATCACCATGTAACTTATAGGGCAGAAACAGCACACTTTTCAAAACGTGTTTTTCAGCCCGAAATAAACGCGTTTTGTCAGCCCTTGGAATCACAGTGTAACTGCCTAGCTCAGAAGAGCCCACTGAGGCAGCCCTTAACCCCAGTGTGCAGAAATTGTCAAAACGTGTTTTTCAGCAGAAATAAACACGTTTTGGCAACTTTGGTCATCACCATGTAACTTATAGGGCAGAAACAGCACACTTTTCAAAACGTGTTTTTCAGCCCGAAATAAACGCGTTTTGTCAGCCCTTGGAATCACAGTGTAACTGCCTAGCTCAGAAGAGTCCACTAAGGCAGCCCTTAACCCCAGTGCTCAGAAATTGTCAAAACGTGTTTTCCAGCAGAAATAAACACGTTTTGGCAACTTTGGTCACCACCATGTAACTTATAGGGCAGAAACAGCACAGTTTTCAAAACGTGTTTTTCAGCCGGAAATAAACGCGTTTTGTCAGCCCTTGGAATCACAGTGTAACTGCCTAGCTCAGAAGAGCCCACTGAGGCAGCCCTTAACCCCAGTGTGCAGAAATTGTCAAAACGTGTTTTTCAGCAGAAATAAACACGTTTTGGCAACTTTGGTCATCACCATGTAACTTATAGGGCAGAAACAGCACACTTTTCAAAACGTGTTTTTCAGCCCGAAATAAACGCGTTTTGTCAGCCCTTGGAATCACAGAGTAACTGCCTAGCTCAGAAGAGCCCACTGAGGCAGCCCTTAACCCCAGTGCTCAGAAATTGTCAAAACGTGTTTTTCAGCAGAAATAAACACGTTTTGGCAACTTTGGTCATCACCATGTAACTTATAGGGCAGAAACAGCACAGTTTTCAAAACGTGTTTTTCAGCCCGAAATAAACGCGTTTTCTCAGCCCTTAGAATCGCAGTGTAACTGCCTGTCCCAGAAGAGCACACAGAGTCAGCCCTTAACCCCAGTGCTCAGAAATTGTCAAAACGTGTTTTTCAGCAGAAATAAACACGTTTTGGCAACTTTGGTCATCACCATGTAACTTATAGGGCAGAAACAGCACACTTTTCAAAACGTGTTTTTCAGCCCGAAATAAACGCGTTTTGTCAGCCCTTGGAATCACAGTGAAACTGCCTAGCTCAGAAGAGCCCACTGAGGCAGCCCTTAACCCCAGTGCTCAGAAATTGTCAAAACGTGTTTTTCAGCAGAAATAAACACGTTTTGGCAACTTTGGTCACCACCATGTAACTTATAGGGCAGAAACAGCACAGTTTTCAAAACGTGTTTTTCAGCCCGAAATAAACGCGTTTTCTCAGCCCTTAGAATCGCAGTGTAACTGCCTGGCTCAGAAGAGCACACTGAGTCAGCCCTTAACCCCAGTGCTCAGAAATTGTCAAAACGTGTTTTTCAGCAGAAATAAACACGTTTTGGCAACTTTGGTCATCACCATGTAACTTTTAGGGCAGAAACAGCACACTTTTCAAAACGTGTTTTTCAGCACGAAATAAACGCGTTTTGTCAGCCCTTGGAATCACAGTGTAACTGCCTAGCTCAGAAGAGCCCACTGAGGCAGCCCTTAACCCCAGTGTGCAGAAATTGTCAAAACGTGTTTTTCAGCAGAAATAAACACGTTTTGGCAACTTTGGTCACCACAATGTAACTTATAGGGCAGAAACAGCACAGTTTTCAAAACGTGTTTTTCAGCCCGAAATAAAAGCGTTTTCTCAGCCCTTAGAATCGCAGTGTAACTGCCTGTCTCAGAAGAGCACACTGAGTCAGCCCTTAACCCCAGTGCTCAGAAATTGTCAAAACGTGTTTTTCAGCAGAAATAAACACGTTTTGGCAACTTTGGTCATCACCATGTAACTTATAGGGCAGAAACAGCACACTTTTCAAAACGTGTTTTTCAGCCCGAAATAAACGCGTTTTGTCAGCCCTTGGAATCACAGTGTAACTGCCTAGCTCAGAAGAGCCCACTGAGGCAGCCCTTAACCCCAGTGTGCAGAAATTGTCAAAACGTGTTTTTCAGCAGAAATAAACACGTTTTGGCAACTTTGGTCATCACCATGTAACTTATAGGGCAGAAACAGCACACTTTTCAAAACGTGTTTTTCAGCCCGAAATAAACGCGTTTTGTCAGCCTTGGAATCACAGTGTAACTGCCTAGCTCAGAAGAGCCCACTGAGGCAGCCCTTAACCCCAGTGTGCAGAAATTGTCAAAACGTGTTTTTCAGCAGAAATAAACACGTTTTGGCAACTTTGGTCATCACCATGTAACTTATAGGGCAGAAACAGCACACTTTTCAAAACGTGTTTTTCAGCCCGAAATAAACGCGTTTTGTCAGCCCTTGGAATCACAGAGTAACTGCCTAGCTCAGAAGAGCCCACTGAGGCAGCCCTTAACCCCAGTGCTCAGAAATTGTCAAAACGTGTTTTTCAGCAGAAATAAACACGTTTTGGCAACTTTGGTCATCACCATGTAACTTATAGGGCAGAAACAGCACACTTTTCAAAACGTGTTTTTCAGCCCGAAATAAACGCGTTTTGTCAGCCCTTGGAATCACAGTGTAACTGCCTAGCTCAGAAGAGCCCACTGAGGCAGCCCTTAACCCCAGTATGCAGAAATTGTCAAAACGTGTTTTTCAGCAGAAATAAACACGTTTTGGCAACTTTGGTCACCACCATGTAACTTATAGGGCAAAAACAGCACAGTTTTCAAAACGTGTTTTTCAGCCCGAAATAAACGCGTTTTCTCAGCCCTTAGAATCGCAGTGTAACTGCCTGGCTCAGAAGAGCACACTGAGTCAGCCCTTAACCCCAGTGCTCAGAAATTGTCAAAACGTGTTTTTCAGCAGAAATAAACACGTTTTGGCAACTTTGGTCATCACCATGTAACTTATAGGGCAGAAACAGCACACTTTTCAAAACGTGTTTTTCAGCCCGAAATAAACGCGTTTTGTCAGCCCTTGGAATCACAGTGTAACTGCCTAGCTCAGAAGAGCCCACTGAGGCAGCCCTTAACCCCAGTGCTCAGAAATTGTCAAAACGTGTTTTCCAGCAGAAATAAACACGTTTTGGCAACTTTGGTCACCACCATGTAACTTATAGGGCAGAAACAGCACAGTTTTCAAAACGTGTTTTTCAGCCCGAAATAAACGCGTTTTCTCAGCCCTTAGAATCGCAGTGTAACTGCCTGTCTCAGAAGAGCACACTGAGTCAGCCCTTAACCCCAGTGCTCACAAATTGTCAAAACGTGTTTTTCAGCAGAAATAAACACGTTTTGGCAACTTTGGTCACCACCATGTAACTTATAGGGCAGAAACAGCACAGTTTTCAAAACGTGTTTTTCAGCCCGAAATAAACGCGTTTTCTCAGCCCTTAGAATCGCAGTGTAACTGCCTGTCTCAGAAGAGCACACTGAGTCAGCCCTTAACCCCAGTGCTCAGAAATTGTCAAAACGTGTTTTTCAGCAGAAATAAACACGTTTTGGCAACTTTGGTCATCACCATGTAACTTATAGGGCAGAAACAGCACACTTTTCAAAACGTGTTTTTCAGCCCGAAATAAACGCGTTTTGTCAGCCCTTGGAATCACAGTGTAACTGCCTAGCTCAGAAGAGCCCACTGAGGCAGCCCTTAACCCCAGTGTGCAGAAATTGTCAAAACGTGTTTTTCAGCAGAAATAAACACGTTTTGGCAACTTTGGTCATCACCATGTAACTTATAGGGCAGAAACAGCACACTTTTCAAAACGTGTTTTTCAGCCCGAAATAAACGCGTTTTGTCAGCCCTTGGAATCACAGTGTAACTGCCTAGCTCAGAAGAGTCCACTAAGGCAGCCCTTAACCCCAGTGCTCAGAAATTGTCAAAACGTGTTTTCCAGCAGAAATAAACACGTTTTGGCAACTTTGGTCACCACCATGTAACTTATAGGGCAGAAACAGCACAGTTTTCAAAACGTGTTTTTCAGCCGGAAATAAACGCGTTTTGTCAGCCCTTGGAATCACAGTGTAACTGCCTAGCTCAGAAGAGCCCACTGAGGCAGCCCTTAACCCCAGTGTGCAGAAATTGTCAAAACGTGTTTTTCAGCAGAAATAAACACGTTTTGGCAACTTTGGTCATCACCATGTAACTTATAGGGCAGAAACAGCACACTTTTCAAAACGTGTTTTTCAGCCCGAAATAAACGCGTTTTGTCAGCCCTTGGAATCACAGAGTAACTGCCTAGCTCAGAAGAGCCCACTGAGGCAGCCCTTAACCCCAGTGCTCAGAAATTGTCAAAACGTGTTTTTCAGCAGAAATAAACACGTTTTGGCAACTTTGGTCATCACCATGTAACTTATAGGGCAGAAACAGCACAGTTTTCAAAACGTGTTTTTCAGCCCGAAATAAACGCGTTTTCTCAGCCCTTAGAATCGCAGTGTAACTGCCTGTCCCAGAAGAGCACACAGAGTCAGCCCTTAACCCCAGTGCTCAGAAATTGTCAAAACGTGTTTTTCAGCAGAAATAAACACGTTTTGGCAACTTTGGTCATCACCATGTAACTTATAGGGCAGAAACAGCACACTTTTCAAAACGTGTTTTTCAGCCCGAAATAAACGCGTTTTGTCAGCCCTTGGAATCACAGTGTAACTGCCTAGCTCAGAAGAGCCCACTGAGGCAGCCCTTAACCCCAGTGCTCAGAAATTGTCAAAACGTGTTTTTCAGCAGAAATAAACACGTTTTGGCAACTTTGGTCACCACCATGTAACTTATAGGGCAGAAACAGCACAGTTTTCAAAACGTGTTTTTCAGCCCGAAATAAACGCGTTTTCTCAGCCCTTAGAATCGCAGTGTAACTGCCTGGCTCAGAAGAGCACACTGAGTCAGCCCTTAACCCCAGTGCTCAGAAATTGTCAAAACGTGTTTTTCAGCAGAAATAAACACGTTTTGGCAACTTTGGTCATCACCATGTAACTTTTAGGGCAGAAACAGCACACTTTTCAAAACGTGTTTTTCAGCACGAAATAAACGCGTTTTGTCAGCCCTTGGAATCACAGTGTAACTGCCTAGCTCAGAAGAGCCCACTGAGGCAGCCCTTAACCCCAGTGTGCAGAAATTGTCAAAACGTGTTTTTCAGCAGAAATAAACACGTTTTGGCAACTTTGGTCACCACCATGTAACTTATAGGGCAGAAACAGCACAGTTTTCAAAACGTGTTTTTCAGCCCGAAATAAACGCGTTTTCTCAGCCCTTAGAATCGCAGTGTAACTGCCTGTCTCAGAAGAGCAAACTGAGTCAGCCCTTAACCCCAGTGCTCAGAAATTGTCAAAACGTGTTTTTCAGCAGAAATAAACACGTTTTGGCAACTTTGGTCATCACCATGTAACTTATAGGGCAGAAACAGCACACTTTTCAAAACGTGTTTTTCAGCCCGAAATAAACGCGTTTTGTCAGCCCTTGGAATCACAGAGTAACTGCCTAGCTCAGAAGAGCCCACTGAGGCAGCCCTTAACCCCAGTGCTCAGAAATTGTCAAAACGTGTTTTTCAGCAGAAATAAACACGTTTTGGCAACGTTGGTCATCACCATGTAACTTATAGGGCAGAAACAGCACAGTTTTCAAAACGTGTTTTTCAGCCCGAAATAAACGCGTTTTCTCAGCCCTTAGAATCGCAGTGTAACTGTCTGGCTCAGAAGAGCACACTGAGTCAGCCCTTAACCCCAGTGCTCAGAAATTGTCAAAACGTGTTTTTCAGCAGAAATAAACACGTTTTGGCAACTTTGGTCATCACCATGTAACTTATAGGGCAGAAACAGCACAGTTTTCAAAACGTGTTTTTCAGCCAGAAATAAACGCGTTTTGTCAGCCCTTGGAATCACAGTTAAACTGCCTAGCTCAGAAGAGCCCACTGAGGCAGCCCTTAACCCCAGTGTGCAGAAATTGTCAAAACGTGTTTTTCAGCAGAAATAAACACGTTTTGGCAACTTTGGTCATCACCATGTAACTTACAGGGCAGAAACAGCACACTTTTCAAAACGTGTTTTTCAGCCCGAAATAAACGCGTTTTGTCAGCCCTTGGAATCACAGTGTAACTGCCTAGCTCAGAAGAGCCCACTGAGGCAGCCCTTAACCCCAGTGCTCAGAAATTGTCAAAACGTGTTTTCCAGCAGAAATAAACACGTTTTGGCAACTTTGGTCACCACCATGTAACTTATAGGGCAGAAACAGCACACTTTTCAAAACGTGTTTTTCAGCCCGAAATAAACGCGTTTTGTCAGCCCTTGGAATCACAGTGTAACTGCCTAGCTCAGAAGAGCCCACTGAGGCAGCCCTTAACCCCAGTGCTCAGAAATTGTCAAAACGTGTTTTCCAGCAGAAATAAACACGTTTTGGCAACTTTGGTCACCACCATGTAACTTATAGGGCAGAAACAGCACAGTTTTCAAAACGTGTTTTTCAGCCCGAAATAAACGCGTTTTCTCAGCCCTTAGAATCGCAGTGTAACTGCCTGGCTCAGAAGAGCACACTGAGTCAGCCCTTAACCCCAGTGCTCAGAAATTGTCAAAACGTGTTTTTCAGCAGAAATAAACACGTTTTGGCAACTTTGGTCATCACCATGTAACTTATAGGGCAGAAACAGCACACTTTTCAAAACGTGTTTTTCAGCCCGAAATAAACGCGTTTTGTCAGCCCTTGGAATCACAGTGTAACTGCATAGCTCAGAAGAGCCCACTGAGGCAGCCCTTAACCCCAGTGCTCAGAAATTGTCAAAACGTGTTTTCCAGCAGAAATAAACACGTTTTGGCAACTTTGGTCACCACCATGTAACTTATAGGGCAGAAACAGCACAGTTTTCAAAACGTGTTTTTCAGCCCGAAATAAACGCGTTTTCTCAGCCCTTAGAATCGCAGTGTAACTGCCTGTCTCAGAAGAGCACACTGAGTCAGCCCTTAACCCCAGTGCTCACAAATTGTCAAAACGTGTTTTTCAGCAGAAATAAACACGTTTTGGCAACTTTGGTCACCACCATGTAACTTATAGGGCAGAAACAGCACAGTTTTCAAAACGTGTTTTTCAGCCCGAAATAAACGCGTTTTCTCAGCCCTTAGAATCGCAGTGTAACTGCCTGTCTCAGAAGAGCACACTGAGTCAGCCCTTAACCCCAGTGCTCAGAAATTGTCAAAACGTGTTTTTCAGCAGAAATAAACACGTTTTGGCAACTTTGGTCATCACCATGTAACTTATAGGGCAGAAACAGCACACTTTTCAAAACGTGTTTTTCAGCCCGAAATAAACGCGTTTTGTCAGCCCTTGGAATCACAGTGTAACTGCCTAGCTCAGAAGAGCCCACTGAGGCAGCCCTTAACCCCAGTGTGCAGAAATTGTCAAAACGTGTTTTTCAGCAGAAATAAACACGTTTTGGCAACTTTGGTCATCACCATGTAACTTATAGGGCAGAAACAGCACACTTTTCAAAACGTGTTTTTCAGCCCGAAATAAACGCGTTTTGTCAGCCCTTGGAATCACAGTGTAACTGCCTAGCTCAGAAGAGTCCACTAAGGCAGCCCTTAACCCCAGTGCTCAGAAATTGTCAAAACGTGTTTTCCAGCAGAAATAAACACGTTTTGGCAACTTTGGTCACCACCATGTAACTTATAGGGCAGAAACAGCACAGTTTTCAAAACGTGTTTTTCAGCCGGAAATAAACGCGTTTTGTCAGCCCTTGGAATCACAGTGTAACTGCCTAGCTCAGAAGAGCCCACTGAGGCAGCCCTTAACCCCAGTGTGCAGAAATTGTCAAAACGTGTTTTTCAGCAGAAATAAACACGTTTTGGCAACTTTGGTCATCACCATGTAACTTATAGGGCAGAAACAGCACACTTTTCAAAACGTGTTTTTCAGCCCGAAATAAACGCGTTTTGTCAGCCCTTGGAATCACAGAGTAACTGCCTAGCTCAGAAGAGCCCACTGAGGCAGCCCTTAACCCCAGTGCTCAGAAATTGTCAAAACGTGTTTTTCAGCAGAAATAAACACGTTTTGGCAACTTTGGTCATCACCATGTAACTTATAGGGCAGAAACAGCACAGTTTTCAAAACGTGTTTTTCAGCCCGAAATAAACGCGTTTTCTCAGCCCTTAGAATCGCAGTGTAACTGCCTGTCCCAGAAGAGCACACAGAGTCAGCCCTTAACCCCAGTGCTCAGAAATTGTCAAAACGTGTTTTTCAGCAGAAATAAACACGTTTTGGCAACTTTGGTCATCACCATGTAACTTATAGGGCAGAAACAGCACACTTTTCAAAACGTGTTTTTCAGCCCGAAATAAACGCGTTTTGTCAGCCCTTGGAATCACAGTGTAACTGCCTAGCTCAGAAGAGCCCACTGAGGCAGCCCTTAACCCCAGTGCTCAGAAATTGTCAAAACGTGTTTTTCAGCAGAAATAAACACGTTTTGGCAACTTTGGTCACCACCATGTAACTTATAGGGCAGAAACAGCACAGTTTTCAAAACGTGTTTTTCAGCCCGAAATAAACGCGTTTTCTCAGCCCTTAGAATCGCAGTGTAACTGCCTGGCTCAGAAGAGCACACTGAGTCAGCCCTTAACCCCAGTGCTCAGAAATTGTCAAAACGTGTTTTTCAGCAGAAATAAACACGTTTTGGCAACTTTGGTCATCACCATGTAACTTTTAGGGCAGAAACAGCACACTTTTCAAAACGTGTTTTTCAGCACGAAATAAACGCGTTTTGTCAGCCCTTGGAATCACAGTGTAACTGCCTAGCTCAGAAGAGCCCACTGAGGCAGCCCTTAACCCCAGTGTGCAGAAATTGTCAAAACGTGTTTTTCAGCAGAAATAAACACGTTTTGGCAACTTTGGTCACCACCATGTAACTTATAGGGCAGAAACAGCACAGTTTTCAAAACGTGTTTTTCAGCCCGAAATAAACGCGTTTTCTCAGCCCTTAGAATCGCAGTGTAACTGCCTGTCTCAGAAGAGCAAACTGAGTCAGCCCTTAACCCCAGTGCTCAGAAATTGTCAAAACGTGTTTTTCAGCAGAAATAAACACGTTTTGGCAACTTTGGTCATCACCATGTAACTTATAGGGCAGAAACAGCACACTTTTCAAAACGTGTTTTTCAGCCCGAAATAAACGCGTTTTGTCAGCCCTTGGAATCACAGAGTAACTGCCTAGCTCAGAAGAGCCCACTGAGGCAGCCCTTAACCCCAGTGCTCAGAAATTGTCAAAACGTGTTTTTCAGCAGAAATAAACACGTTTTGGCAACGTTGGTCATCACCATGTAACTTATAGGGCAGAAACAGCACAGTTTTCAAAACGTGTTTTTCAGCCCGAAATAAACGCGTTTTCTCAGCCCTTAGAATCGCAGTGTAACTGTCTGGCTCAGAAGAGCACACTGAGTCAGCCCTTAACCCCAGTGCTCAGAAATTGTCAAAACGTGTTTTTCAGCAGAAATAAACACGTTTTGGCAACTTTGGTCATCACCATGTAACTTATAGGGCAGAAACAGCACAGTTTTCAAAACGTGTTTTTCAGCCAGAAATAAACGCGTTTTGTCAGCCCTTGGAATCACAGTTAAACTGCCTAGCTCAGAAGAGCCCACTGAGGCAGCCCTTAACCCCAGTGTGCAGAAATTGTCAAAACGTGTTTTTCAGCAGAAATAAACACGTTTTGGCAACTTTGGTCATCACCATGTAACTTACAGGGCAGAAACAGCACACTTTTCAAAACGTGTTTTTCAGCCCGAAATAAACGCGTTTTGTCAGCCCTTGGAATCACAGTGTAACTGCCTAGCTCAGAAGAGCCCACTGAGGCAGCCCTTAACCCCAGTGCTCAGAAATTGTCAAAACGTGTTTTCCAGCAGAAATAAACACGTTTTGGCAACTTTGGTCACCACCATGTAACTTATAGGGCAGAAACAGCACACTTTTCAAAACGTGTTTTTCAGCCCGAAATAAACGCGTTTTGTCAGCCCTTGGAATCACAGTGTAACTGCCTAGCTCAGAAGAGCCCACTGAGGCAGCCCTTAACCCCAGTGCTCAGAAATTGTCAAAACGTGTTTTCCAGCAGAAATAAACACGTTTTGGCAACTTTGGTCACCACCATGTAACTTATAGGGCAGAAACAGCACAGTTTTCAAAACGTGTTTTTCAGCCCGAAATAAACGCGTTTTCTCAGCCCTTAGAATCGCAGTGTAACTGCCTGGCTCAGAAGAGCACACTGAGTCAGCCCTTAACCCCAGTGCTCAGAAATTGTCAAAACGTGTTTTTCAGCAGAAATAAACACGTTTTGGCAACTTTGGTCATCACCATGTAACTTATAGGGCAGAAACAGCACACTTTTCAAAACGTGTTTTTCAGCCCGAAATAAACGCGTTTTGTCAGCCCTTGGAATCACAGTGTAACTGCATAGCTCAGAAGAGCCCACTGAGGCAGCCCTTAACCCCAGTGCTCAGAAATTGTCAAAACGTGTTTTCCAGCAGAAATAAACACGTTTTGGCAACTTTGGTCACCACCATGTAACTTATAGGGCAGAAACAGCACAGTTTTCAAAACGTGTTTTTCAGCCCGAAATAAACGCGTTTTCTCAGCCCTTAGAATCGCAGTGTAACTGCCTGTCTCAGAAGAGCACACTGAGTCAGCCCTTAACCCCAGTGCTCACAAATTGTCAAAACGTGTTTTTCAGCAGAAATAAACACGTTTTGGCAACTTTGGTCACCACCATGTAACTTATAGGGCAGAAACAGCACAGTTTTCAAAACGTGTTTTTCAGCCCGAAATAAACGCGTTTTCTCAGCCCTTAGAATCGCAGTGTAACTGCCTGTCTCAGAAGAGCACACTGAGTCAGCCCTTAACCCCAGTGCTCAGAAATTGTCAAAACGTGTTTTTCAGCAGAAATAAACACGTTTTGGCAACTTTGGTCATCACCATGTAACTTATAGGGCAGAAACAGCACACTTTTCAAAACGTGTTTTTCAGCCCGAAATAAACGCGTTTTGTCAGCCCTTGGAATCACAGTGTAACTGCCTAGCTCAGAAGAGCCCACTGAGGCAGCCCTTAACCCCAGTGTGCAGAAATTGTCAAAACGTGTTTTTCAGCAGAAATAAACACGTTTTGGCAACTTTGGTCATCACCATGTAACTTATAGGGCAGAAACAGCACACTTTTCAAAACGTGTTTTTCAGCCCGAAATAAACGCGTTTTGTCAGCCCTTGGAATCACAGTGTAACTGCCTAGCTCAGAAGAGTCCACTAAGGCAGCCCTTAACCCCAGTGCTCAGAAATTGTCAAAACGTGTTTTCCAGCAGAAATAAACACGTTTTGGCAACTTTGGTCACCACCATGTAACTTATAGGGCAGAAACAGCACAGTTTTCAAAACGTGTTTTTCAGCCGGAAATAAACGCGTTTTGTCAGCCCTTGGAATCACAGTGTAACTGCCTAGCTCAGAAGAGCCCACTGAGGCAGCCCTTAACCCCAGTGTGCAGAAATTGTCAAAACGTGTTTTTCAGCAGAAATAAACACGTTTTGGCAACTTTGGTCATCACCATGTAACTTATAGGGCAGAAACAGCACACTTTTCAAAACGTGTTTTTCAGCCCGAAATAAACGCGTTTTGTCAGCCCTTGGAATCACAGAGTAACTGCCTAGCTCAGAAGAGCCCACTGAGGCAGCCCTTAACCCCAGTGCTCAGAAATTGTCAAAACGTGTTTTTCAGCAGAAATAAACACGTTTTGGCAACGTTGGTCATCACCATGTAACTTATAGGGCAGAAACAGCACAGTTTTCAAAACGTGTTTTTCAGCCCGAAATAAACGCGTTTTCTCAGCCCTTAGAATCGCAGTGTAACTGTCTGGCTCAGAAGAGCACACTGAGTCAGCCCTTAACCCCAGTGCTCAGAAATTGTCAAAACGTGTTTTTCAGCAGAAATAAACACGTTTTGGCAACTTTGGTCATCACCATGTAACTTATAGGGCAGAAACAGCACAGTTTTCAAAACGTGTTTTTCAGCCAGAAATAAACGCGTTTTGTCAGCCCTTGGAATCACAGTTAAACTGCCTAGCTCAGAAGAGCCCACTGAGGCAGCCCTTAACCCCAGTGTGCAGAAATTGTCAAAACGTGTTTTTCAGCAGAAATAAACACGTTTTGGCAACTTTGGTCATCACCATGTAACTTACAGGGCAGAAACAGCACACTTTTCAAAACGTGTTTTTCAGCCCGAAATAAACGCGTTTTGTCAGCCCTTGGAATCACAGTGTAACTGCCTAGCTCAGAAGAGCCCACTGAGGCAGCCCTTAACCCCAGTGCTCAGAAATTGTCAAAACGTGTTTTCCAGCAGAAATAAACACGTTTTGGCAACTTTGGTCACCACCATGTAACTTATAGGGCAGAAACAGCACACTTTTCAAAACGTGTTTTTCAGCCCGAAATAAACGCGTTTTGTCAGCCCTTGGAATCACAGTGTAACTGCCTAGCTCAGAAGAGCCCACTGAGGCAGCCCTTAACCCCAGTGCTCAGAAATTGTCAAAACGTGTTTTCCAGCAGAAATAAACACGTTTTGGCAACTTTGGTCACCACCATGTAACTTATAGGGCAGAAACAGCACTGTTTTCAAAACGTGTTTTTCAGCCCGAAATAAACGCGTTTTCTCAGCCCTTAGAATCGCAGTGTAACTGCCTGGCTCAGAAGAGCACACTGAGTCAGCCCTTAACCCCAGTGCTCAGAAATTGTCAAAACGTGTTTTTCAGCAGAAATAAACACGTTTTGGCAACTTTGGTCATCACCATGTAACTTATAGGGCAGAAACAGCACACTTTTCAAAACGTGTTTTTCAGCCCGAAATAAACGCGTTTTGTCAGCCCTTGGAATCACAGTGTAACTGCATAGCTCAGAAGAGCCCACTGAGGCAGCCCTTAACCCCAGTGCTCAGAAATTGTCAAAACGTGTTTTCCAGCAGAAATAAACACGTTTTGGCAACTTTGGTCACCACCATGTAACTTATAGGGCAGAAACAGCACAGTTTTCAAAACGTGTTTTTCAGCCCGAAATAAACGCGTTTTCTCAGCCCTTAGAATCGCAGTGTAACTGCCTGTCTCAGAAGAGCACACTGAGTCAGCCCTTAACCCCAGTGCTCACAAATTGTCAAAACGTGTTTTTCAGCAGAAATAAACACGTTTTGGCAACTTTGGTCACCACCATGTAACTTATAGGGCAGAAACAGCACAGTTTTCAAAACGTGTTTTTCAGCCCGAAATAAACGCGTTTTCTCAGCCCTTAGAATCGCAGTGTAACTGCCTGTCTCAGAAGAGCACACTGAGTCAGCCCTTAACCCCAGTGCTCAGAAATTGTCAAAACGTGTTTTTCAGCAGAAATAAACACGTTTTGGCAACTTTGGTCATCACCATGTAACTTATAGGGCAGAAACAGCACACTTTTCAAAACGTGTTTTTCAGCCCGAAATAAACGCGTTTTGTCAGCCCTTGGAATCACAGTGTAACTGCCTAGCTCAGAAGAGCCCACTGAGGCAGCCCTTAACCCCAGTGTGCAGAAATTGTCAAAACGTGTTTTTCAGCAGAAATAAACACGTTTTGGCAACTTTGGTCATCACCATGTAACTTATAGGGCAGAAACAGCACACTTTTCAAAACGTGTTTTTCAGCCCGAAATAAACGCGTTTTGTCAGCCCTTGGAATCACAGTGTAACTGCCTAGCTCAGAAGAGTCCACTAAGGCAGCCCTTAACCCCAGTGCTCAGAAATTGTCAAAACGTGTTTTCCAGCAGAAATAAACACGTTTTGGCAACTTTGGTCACCACCATGTAACTTATAGGGCAGAAACAGCACAGTTTTCAAAACGTGTTTTTCAGCCGGAAATAAACGCGTTTTGTCAGCCCTTGGAATCACAGTGTAACTGCCTAGCTCAGAAGAGCCCACTGAGGCAGCCCTTAACCCCAGTGTGCAGAAATTGTCAAAACGTGTTTTTCAGCAGAAATAAACACGTTTTGGCAACTTTGGTCATCACCATGTAACTTATAGGGCAGAAACAGCACACTTTTCAAAACGTGTTTTTCAGCCCGAAATAAACGCGTTTTGTCAGCCCTTGGAATCACAGAGTAACTGCCTAGCTCAGAAGAGCCCACTGAGGCAGCCCTTAACCCCAGTGCTCAGAAATTGTCAAAACGTGTTTTTCAGCAGAAATAAACACGTTTTGGCAACTTTGGTCATCACCATGTAACTTATAGGGCAGAAACAGCACAGTTTTCAAAACGTGTTTTTCAGCCCGAAATAAACGCGTTTTCTCAGCCCTTAGAATCGCAGTGTAACTGCCTGTCCCAGAAGAGCACACAGAGTCAGCCCTTAACCCCAGTGCTCAGAAATTGTCAAAACGTGTTTTTCAGCAGAAATAAACACGTTTTGGCAACTTTGGTCATCACCATGTAACTTATAGGGCAGAAACAGCACACTTTTCAAAACGTGTTTTTCAGCCCGAAATAAACGCGTTTTGTCAGCCCTTGGAATCACAGTGAAACTGCCTAGCTCAGAAGAGCCCACTGAGGCAGCCCTTAACCCCAGTGCTCAGAAATTGTCAAAACGTGTTTTTCAGCAGAAATAAACACGTTTTGGCAACTTTGGTCACCACCATGTAACTTATAGGGCAGAAACAGCACAGTTTTCAAAACGTGTTTTTCAGCCCGAAATAAACGCGTTTTCTCAGCCCTTAGAATCGCAGTGTAACTGCCTGGCTCAGAAGAGCACACTGAGTCAGCCCTTAACCCCAGTGCTCAGAAATTGTCAAAACGTGTTTTTCAGCAGAAATAAACACGTTTTGGCAACTTTGGTCATCACCATGTAACTTTTAGGGCAGAAACAGCACACTTTTCAAAACGTGTTTTTCAGCACGAAATAAACGCGTTTTGTCAGCCCTTGGAATCACAGTGTAACTGCCTAGCTCAGAAGAGCCCACTGAGGCAGCCCTTAACCCCAGTGTGCAGAAATTGTCAAAACGTGTTTTTCAGCAGAAATAAACACGTTTTGGCAACTTTGGTCACCACAATGTAACTTATAGGGCAGAAACAGCACAGTTTTCAAAACGTGTTTTTCAGCCCGAAATAAAAGCGTTTTCTCAGCCCTTAGAATCGCAGTGTAACTGCCTGTCTCAGAAGAGCACACTGAGTCAGCCCTTAACCCCAGTGCTCAGAAATTGTCAAAACGTGTTTTTCAGCAGAAATAAACACGTTTTGGCAACTTTGGTCATCACCATGTAACTTATAGGGCAGAAACAGCACACTTTTCAAAACGTGTTTTTCAGCCCGAAATAAACGCGTTTTGTCAGCCCTTGGAATCACAGTGTAACTGCCTAGCTCAGAAGAGCCCACTGAGGCAGCCCTTAACCCCAGTGTGCAGAAATTGTCAAAACGTGTTTTTCAGCAGAAATAAACACGTTTTGGCAACTTTGGTCATCACCATGTAACTTATAGGGCAGAAACAGCACACTTTTCAAAACGTGTTTTTCAGCCCGAAATAAACGCGTTTTGTCAGCCTTGGAATCACAGTGTAACTGCCTAGCTCAGAAGAGCCCACTGAGGCAGCCCTTAACCCCAGTGTGCAGAAATTGTCAAAACGTGTTTTTCAGCAGAAATAAACACGTTTTGGCAACTTTGGTCATCACCATGTAACTTATAGGGCAGAAACAGCACACTTTTCAAAACGTGTTTTTCAGCCCGAAATAAACGCGTTTTGTCAGCCCTTGGAATCACAGAGTAACTGCCTAGCTCAGAAGAGCCCACTGAGGCAGCCCTTAACCCCAGTGCTCAGAAATTGTCAAAACGTGTTTTTCAGCAGAAATAAACACGTTTTGGCAACTTTGGTCATCACCATGTAACTTATAGGGCAGAAACAGCACACTTTTCAAAACGTGTTTTTCAGCCCGAAATAAACGCGTTTTGTCAGCCCTTGGAATCACAGTGTAACTGCCTAGCTCAGAAGAGCCCACTGAGGCAGCCCTTAACCCCAGTATGCAGAAATTGTCAAAACGTGTTTTTCAGCAGAAATAAACACGTTTTGGCAACTTTGGTCACCACCATGTAACTTATAGGGCAAAAACAGCACAGTTTTCAAAACGTGTTTTTCAGCCCGAAATAAACGCGTTTTCTCAGCCCTTAGAATCGCAGTGTAACTGCCTGGCTCAGAAGAGCACACTGAGTCAGCCCTTAACCCCAGTGCTCAGAAATTGTCAAAACGTGTTTTTCAGCAGAAATAAACACGTTTTGGCAACTTTGGTCATCACCATGTAACTTATAGGGCAGAAACAGCACACTTTTCAAAACGTGTTTTTCAGCCCGAAATAAACGCGTTTTGTCAGCCCTTGGAATCACAGTGTAACTGCCTAGCTCAGAAGAGCCCACTGAGGCAGCCCTTAACCCCAGTGCTCAGAAATTGTCAAAACGTGTTTTTCAGCAGAAATAAACACGTTTTGGCAACTTTGGTCATCACCATGTAACTTATAGGGCAGAAACAGCACACTTTTCAAAACGTGTTTTTCAGCCCGAAATAAACGCGTTTTGTCAGCCCTTGTAATCACAGTGTAACTGCCTAGCTCAGAAGAGCCCACTGAGGCAGCCCTTAACCCCAGTGTGCAGAAATTGTCAAAACGTGTTTTTCAGCAGAAATAAACACGTTTTGGCAACTTTGGTCATCACCATGTAACTTATAGGGCAGAAACAGCACACTTTTCAAAACGTGTTTTTCAGCCCGAAATAAACGCGTTTTGTCAGCCCTTGGAATCACAGTGTAACTGCCTAGCTCAGAAGAGTCCACTAAGGCAGCCCTTAACCCCAGTGCTCAGAAATTGTCAAAACGTGTTTTCCAGCAGAAATAAACACGTTTTGGCAACTTTGGTCACCACCATGTAACTTATAGGGCAGAAACAGCACAGTTTTCAAAACGTGTTTTTCAGCCGGAAATAAACGCGTTTTGTCAGCCCTTGGAATCACAGTGTAACTGCCTAGCTCAGAAGAGCCCACTGAGGCAGCCCTTAACCCCAGTGTGCAGAAATTGTCAAAACGTGTTTTTCAGCAGAAATAAACACGTTTTGGCAACTTTGGTCATCACCATGTAACTTATAGGGCAGAAACAGCACACTTTTCAAAACGTGTTTTTCAGCCCGAAATAAACGCGTTTTGTCAGCCCTTGGAATCACAGAGTAACTGCCTAGCTCAGAAGAGCCCACTGAGGCAGCCCTTAACCCCAGTGCTCAGAAATTGTCAAAACGTGTTTTTCAGCAGAAATAAACACGTTTTGGCAACTTTGGTCATCACCATGTAACTTATAGGGCAGAAACAGCACAGTTTTCAAAACGTGTTTTTCAGCCCGAAATAAACGCGTTTTCTCAGCCCTTAGAATCGCAGTGTAACTGCCTGTCCCAGAAGAGCACACAGAGTCAGCCCTTAACCCCAGTGCTCAGAAATTGTCAAAACGTGTTTTTCAGCAGAAATAAACACGTTTTGGCAACTTTGGTCATCACCATGTAACTTATAGGGCAGAAACAGCACACTTTTCAAAACGTGTTTTTCAGCCCGAAATAAACGCGTTTTGTCAGCCCTTGGAATCACAGTGTAACTGCCTAGCTCAGAAGAGCCCACTGAGGCAGCCCTTAACCCCAGTGCTCAGAAATTGTCAAAACGTGTTTTTCAGCAGAAATAAACACGTTTTGGCAACTTTGGTCACCACCATGTAACTTATAGGGCAGAAACAGCACAGTTTTCAAAACGTGTTTTTCAGCCCGAAATAAACGCGTTTTCTCAGCCCTTAGAATCGCAGTGTAACTGCCTGGCTCAGAAGAGCACACTGAGTCAGCCCTTAACCCCAGTGCTCAGAAATTGTCAAAACGTGTTTTTCAGCAGAAATAAACACGTTTTGGCAACTTTGGTCATCACCATGTAACTTTTAGGGCAGAAACAGCACACTTTTCAAAACGTGTTTTTCAGCACGAAATAAACGCGTTTTGTCAGCCCTTGGAATCACAGTGTAACTGCCTAGCTCAGAAGAGCCCACTGAGGCAGCCCTTAACCCCAGTGTGCAGAAATTGTCAAAACGTGTTTTTCAGCAGAAATAAACACGTTTTGGCAACTTTGGTCACCACCATGTAACTTATAGGGCAGAAACAGCACAGTTTTCAAAACGTGTTTTTCAGCCCGAAATAAACGCGTTTTCTCAGCCCTTAGAATCGCAGTGTAACTGCCTGTCTCAGAAGAGCAAACTGAGTCAGCCCTTAACCCCAGTGCTCAGAAATTGTCAAAACGTGTTTTTCAGCAGAAATAAACACGTTTTGGCAACTTTGGTCATCACCATGTAACTTATAGGGCAGAAACAGCACACTTTTCAAAACGTGTTTTTCAGCCCGAAATAAACGCGTTTTGTCAGCCCTTGGAATCACAGAGTAACTGCCTAGCTCAGAAGAGCCCACTGAGGCAGCCCTTAACCCCAGTGCTCAGAAATTGTCAAAACGTGTTTTTCAGCAGAAATAAACACGTTTTGGCAACGTTGGTCATCACCATGTAACTTATAGGGCAGAAACAGCACAGTTTTCAAAACGTGTTTTTCAGCCCGAAATAAACGCGTTTTCTCAGCCCTTAGAATCGCAGTGTAACTGTCTGGCTCAGAAGAGCACACTGAGTCAGCCCTTAACCCCAGTGCTCAGAAATTGTCAAAACGTGTTTTTCAGCAGAAATAAACACGTTTTGGCAACTTTGGTCATCACCATGTAACTTATAGGGCAGAAACAGCACAGTTTTCAAAACGTGTTTTTCAGCCAGAAATAAACGCGTTTTGTCAGCCCTTGGAATCACAGTTAAACTGCCTAGCTCAGAAGAGCCCACTGAGGCAGCCCTTAACCCCAGTGTGCAGAAATTGTCAAAACGTGTTTTTCAGCAGAAATAAACACGTTTTGGCAACTTTGGTCATCACCATGTAACTTACAGGGCAGAAACAGCACACTTTTCAAAACGTGTTTTTCAGCCCGAAATAAACGCGTTTTGTCAGCCCTTGGAATCACAGTGTAACTGCCTAGCTCAGAAGAGCCCACTGAGGCAGCCCTTAACCCCAGTGCTCAGAAATTGTCAAAACGTGTTTTCCAGCAGAAATAAACACGTTTTGGCAACTTTGGTCACCACCATGTAACTTATAGGGCAGAAACAGCACACTTTTCAAAACGTGTTTTTCAGCCCGAAATAAACGCGTTTTGTCAGCCCTTGGAATCACAGTGTAACTGCCTAGCTCAGAAGAGCCCACTGAGGCAGCCCTTAACCCCAGTGCTCAGAAATTGTCAAAACGTGTTTTCCAGCAGAAATAAACACGTTTTGGCAACTTTGGTCACCACCATGTAACTTATAGGGCAGAAACAGCACAGTTTTCAAAACGTGTTTTTCAGCCCGAAATAAACGCGTTTTCTCAGCCCTTAGAATCGCAGTGTAACTGCCTGGCTCAGAAGAGCACACTGAGTCAGCCCTTAACCCCAGTGCTCAGAAATTGTCAAAACGTGTTTTTCAGCAGAAATAAACACGTTTTGGCAACTTTGGTCATCACCATGTAACTTATAGGGCAGAAACAGCACACTTTTCAAAACGTGTTTTTCAGCCCGAAATAAACGCGTTTTGTCAGCCCTTGGAATCACAGTGTAACTGCATAGCTCAGAAGAGCCCACTGAGGCAGCCCTTAACCCCAGTGCTCAGAAATTGTCAAAACGTGTTTTCCAGCAGAAATAAACACGTTTTGGCAACTTTGGTCACCACCATGTAACTTATAGGGCAGAAACAGCACAGTTTTCAAAACGTGTTTTTCAGCCCGAAATAAACGCGTTTTCTCAGCCCTTAGAATCGCAGTGTAACTGCCTGTCTCAGAAGAGCACACTGAGTCAGCCCTTAACCCCAGTGCTCACAAATTGTCAAAACGTGTTTTTCAGCAGAAATAAACACGTTTTGGCAACTTTGGTCACCACCATGTAACTTATAGGGCAGAAACAGCACAGTTTTCAAAACGTGTTTTTCAGCCCGAAATAAACGCGTTTTCTCAGCCCTTAGAATCGCAGTGTAACTGCCTGTCTCAGAAGAGCACACTGAGTCAGCCCTTAACCCCAGTGCTCAGAAATTGTCAAAACGTGTTTTTCAGCAGAAATAAACACGTTTTGGCAACTTTGGTCATCACCATGTAACTTATAGGGCAGAAACAGCACACTTTTCAAAACGTGTTTTTCAGCCCGAAATAAACGCGTTTTGTCAGCCCTTGGAATCACAGTGTAACTGCCTAGCTCAGAAGAGCCCACTGAGGCAGCCCTTAACCCCAGTGTGCAGAAATTGTCAAAACGTGTTTTTCAGCAGAAATAAACACGTTTTGGCAACTTTGGTCATCACCATGTAACTTATAGGGCAGAAACAGCACACTTTTCAAAACGTGTTTTTCAGCCCGAAATAAACGCGTTTTGTCAGCCCTTGGAATCACAGTGTAACTGCCTAGCTCAGAAGAGTCCACTAAGGCAGCCCTTAACCCCAGTGCTCAGAAATTGTCAAAACGTGTTTTCCAGCAGAAATAAACACGTTTTGGCAACTTTGGTCACCACCATGTAACTTATAGGGCAGAAACAGCACAGTTTTCAAAACGTGTTTTTCAGCCGGAAATAAACGCGTTTTGTCAGCCCTTGGAATCACAGTGTAACTGCCTAGCTCAGAAGAGCCCACTGAGGCAGCCCTTAACCCCAGTGTGCAGAAATTGTCAAAACGTGTTTTTCAGCAGAAATAAACACGTTTTGGCAACTTTGGTCATCACCATGTAACTTATAGGGCAGAAACAGCACACTTTTCAAAACGTGTTTTTCAGCCCGAAATAAACGCGTTTTGTCAGCCCTTGGAATCACAGAGTAACTGCCTAGCTCAGAAGAGCCCACTGAGGCAGCCCTTAACCCCAGTGCTCAGAAATTGTCAAAACGTGTTTTTCAGCAGAAATAAACACGTTTTGGCAACGTTGGTCATCACCATGTAACTTATAGGGCAGAAACAGCACAGTTTTCAAAACGTGTTTTTCAGCCCGAAATAAACGCGTTTTCTCAGCCCTTAGAATCGCAGTGTAACTGTCTGGCTCAGAAGAGCACACTGAGTCAGCCCTTAACCCCAGTGCTCAGAAATTGTCAAAACGTGTTTTTCAGCAGAAATAAACACGTTTTGGCAACTTTGGTCATCACCATGTAACTTATAGGGCAGAAACAGCACAGTTTTCAAAACGTGTTTTTCAGCCAGAAATAAACGCGTTTTGTCAGCCCTTGGAATCACAGTTAAACTGCCTAGCTCAGAAGAGCCCACTGAGGCAGCCCTTAACCCCAGTGTGCAGAAATTGTCAAAACGTGTTTTTCAGCAGAAATAAACACGTTTTGGCAACTTTGGTCATCACCATGTAACTTACAGGGCAGAAACAGCACACTTTTCAAAACGTGTTTTTCAGCCCGAAATAAACGCGTTTTGTCAGCCCTTGGAATCACAGTGTAACTGCCTAGCTCAGAAGAGCCCACTGAGGCAGCCCTTAACCCCAGTGCTCAGAAATTGTCAAAACGTGTTTTCCAGCAGAAATAAACACGTTTTGGCAACTTTGGTCACCACCATGTAACTTATAGGGCAGAAACAGCACACTTTTCAAAACGTGTTTTTCAGCCCGAAATAAACGCGTTTTGTCAGCCCTTGGAATCACAGTGTAACTGCCTAGCTCAGAAGAGCCCACTGAGGCAGCCCTTAACCCCAGTGCTCAGAAATTGTCAAAACGTGTTTTCCAGCAGAAATAAACACGTTTTGGCAACTTTGGTCACCACCATGTAACTTATAGGGCAGAAACAGCACAGTTTTCAAAACGTGTTTTTCAGCCCGAAATAAACGCGTTTTCTCAGCCCTTAGAATCGCAGTGTAACTGCCTGGCTCAGAAGAGCACACTGAGTCAGCCCTTAACCCCAGTGCTCAGAAATTGTCAAAACGTGTTTTTCAGCAGAAATAAACACGTTTTGGCAACTTTGGTCATCACCATGTAACTTATAGGGCAGAAACAGCACACTTTTCAAAACGTGTTTTTCAGCCCGAAATAAACGCGTTTTGTCAGCCCTTGGAATCACAGTGTAACTGCATAGCTCAGAAGAGCCCACTGAGGCAGCCCTTAACCCCAGTGCTCAGAAATTGTCAAAACGTGTTTTCCAGCAGAAATAAACACGTTTTGGCAACTTTGGTCACCACCATGTAACTTATAGGGCAGAAACAGCACAGTTTTCAAAACGTGTTTTTCAGCCCGAAATAAACGCGTTTTCTCAGCCCTTAGAATCGCAGTGTAACTGCCTGTCTCAGAAGAGCACACTGAGTCAGCCCTTAACCCCAGTGCTCACAAATTGTCAAAACGTGTTTTTCAGCAGAAATAAACACGTTTTGGCAACTTTGGTCACCACCATGTAACTTATAGGGCAGAAACAGCACAGTTTTCAAAACGTGTTTTTCAGCCCGAAATAAACGCGTTTTCTCAGCCCTTAGAATCGCAGTGTAACTGCCTGTCTCAGAAGAGCACACTGAGTCAGCCCTTAACCCCAGTGCTCAGAAATTGTCAAAACGTGTTTTTCAGCAGAAATAAACACGTTTTGGCAACTTTGGTCATCACCATGTAACTTATAGGGCAGAAACAGCACACTTTTCAAAACGTGTTTTTCAGCCCGAAATAAACGCGTTTTGTCAGCCCTTGGAATCACAGTGTAACTGCCTAGCTCAGAAGAGCCCACTGAGGCAGCCCTTAACCCCAGTGTGCAGAAATTGTCAAAACGTGTTTTTCAGCAGAAATAAACACGTTTTGGCAACTTTGGTCATCACCATGTAACTTATAGGGCAGAAACAGCACACTTTTCAAAACGTGTTTTTCAGCCCGAAATAAACGCGTTTTGTCAGCCCTTGGAATCACAGTGTAACTGCCTAGCTCAGAAGAGTCCACTAAGGCAGCCCTTAACCCCAGTGCTCAGAAATTGTCAAAACGTGTTTTCCAGCAGAAATAAACACGTTTTGGCAACTTTGGTCACCACCATGTAACTTATAGGGCAGAAACAGCACAGTTTTCAAAACGTGTTTTTCAGCCGGAAATAAACGCGTTTTGTCAGCCCTTGGAATCACAGTGTAACTGCCTAGCTCAGAAGAGCCCACTGAGGCAGCCCTTAACCCCAGTGTGCAGAAATTGTCAAAACGTGTTTTTCAGCAGAAATAAACACGTTTTGGCAACTTTGGTCATCACCATGTAACTTATAGGGCAGAAACAGCACACTTTTCAAAACGTGTTTTTCAGCCCGAAATAAACGCGTTTTGTCAGCCCTTGGAATCACAGAGTAACTGCCTAGCTCAGAAGAGCCCACTGAGGCAGCCCTTAACCCCAGTGCTCAGAAATTGTCAAAACGTGTTTTTCAGCAGAAATAAACACGTTTTGGCAACGTTGGTCATCACCATGTAACTTATAGGGCAGAAACAGCACAGTTTTCAAAACGTGTTTTTCAGCCCGAAATAAACGCGTTTTCTCAGCCCTTAGAATCGCAGTGTAACTGTCTGGCTCAGAAGAGCACACTGAGTCAGCCCTTAACCCCAGTGCTCAGAAATTGTCAAAACGTGTTTTTCAGCAGAAATAAACACGTTTTGGCAACTTTGGTCATCACCATGTAACTTATAGGGCAGAAACAGCACAGTTTTCAAAACGTGTTTTTCAGCCAGAAATAAACGCGTTTTGTCAGCCCTTGGAATCACAGTTAAACTGCCTAGCTCAGAAGAGCCCACTGAGGCAGCCCTTAACCCCAGTGTGCAGAAATTGTCAAAACGTGTTTTTCAGCAGAAATAAACACGTTTTGGCAACTTTGGTCATCACCATGTAACTTACAGGGCAGAAACAGCACACTTTTCAAAACGTGTTTTTCAGCCCGAAATAAACGCGTTTTGTCAGCCCTTGGAATCACAGTGTAACTGCCTAGCTCAGAAGAGCCCACTGAGGCAGCCCTTAACCCCAGTGCTCAGAAATTGTCAAAACGTGTTTTCCAGCAGAAATAAACACGTTTTGGCAACTTTGGTCACCACCATGTAACTTATAGGGCAGAAACAGCACACTTTTCAAAACGTGTTTTTCAGCCCGAAATAAACGCGTTTTGTCAGCCCTTGGAATCACAGTGTAACTGCCTAGCTCAGAAGAGCCCACTGAGGCAGCCCTTAACCCCAGTGCTCAGAAATTGTCAAAACGTGTTTTCCAGCAGAAATAAACACGTTTTGGCAACTTTGGTCACCACCATGTAACTTATAGGGCAGAAACAGCACAGTTTTCAAAACGTGTTTTTCAGCCCGAAATAAACGCGTTTTCTCAGCCCTTAGAATCGCAGTGTAACTGCCTGGCTCAGAAGAGCACACTGAGTCAGCCCTTAACCCCAGTGCTCAGAAATTGTCAAAACGTGTTTTTCAGCAGAAATAAACACGTTTTGGCAACTTTGGTCATCACCATGTAACTTATAGGGCAGAAACAGCACACTTTTCAAAACGTGTTTTTCAGCCCGAAATAAACGCGTTTTGTCAGCCCTTGGAATCACAGTGTAACTGCATAGCTCAGAAGAGCCCACTGAGGCAGCCCTTAACCCCAGTGCTCAGAAATTGTCAAAACGTGTTTTCCAGCAGAAATAAACACGTTTTGGCAACTTTGGTCACCACCATGTAACTTATAGGGCAGAAACAGCACAGTTTTCAAAACGTGTTTTTCAGCCCGAAATAAACGCGTTTTCTCAGCCCTTAGAATCGCAGTGTAACTGCCTGTCTCAGAAGAGCACACTGAGTCAGCCCTTAACCCCAGTGCTCACAAATTGTCAAAACGTGTTTTTCAGCAGAAATAAACACGTTTTGGCAACTTTGGTCACCACCATGTAACTTATAGGGCAGAAACAGCACAGTTTTCAAAACGTGTTTTTCAGCCCGAAATAAACGCGTTTTCTCAGCCCTTAGAATCGCAGTGTAACTGCCTGTCTCAGAAGAGCACACTGAGTCAGCCCTTAACCCCAGTGCTCAGAAATTGTCAAAACGTGTTTTTCAGCAGAAATAAACACGTTTTGGCAACTTTGGTCATCACCATGTAACTTATAGGGCAGAAACAGCACACTTTTCAAAACGTGTTTTTCAGCCCGAAATAAACGCGTTTTGTCAGCCCTTGGAATCACAGTGTAACTGCCTAGCTCAGAAGAGCCCACTGAGGCAGCCCTTAACCCCAGTGTGCAGAAATTGTCAAAACGTGTTTTTCAGCAGAAATAAACACGTTTTGGCAACTTTGGTCATCACCATGTAACTTATAGGGCAGAAACAGCACACTTTTCAAAACGTGTTTTTCAGCCCGAAATAAACGCGTTTTGTCAGCCCTTGGAATCACAGTGTAACTGCCTAGCTCAGAAGAGTCCACTAAGGCAGCCCTTAACCCCAGTGCTCAGAAATTGTCAAAACGTGTTTTCCAGCAGAAATAAACACGTTTTGGCAACTTTGGTCACCACCATGTAACTTATAGGGCAGAAACAGCACAGTTTTCAAAACGTGTTTTTCAGCCGGAAATAAACGCGTTTTGTCAGCCCTTGGAATCACAGTGTAACTGCCTAGCTCAGAAGAGCCCACTGAGGCAGCCCTTAACCCCAGTGTGCAGAAATTGTCAAAACGTGTTTTTCAGCAGAAATAAACACGTTTTGGCAACTTTGGTCATCACCATGTAACTTATAGGGCAGAAACAGCACACTTTTCAAAACGTGTTTTTCAGCCCGAAATAAACGCGTTTTGTCAGCCCTTGGAATCACAGAGTAACTGCCTAGCTCAGAAGAGCCCACTGAGGCAGCCCTTAACCCCAGTGCTCAGAAATTGTCAAAACGTGTTTTTCAGCAGAAATAAACACGTTTTGGCAACTTTGGTCATCACCATGTAACTTATAGGGCAGAAACAGCACAGTTTTCAAAACGTGTTTTTCAGCCCGAAATAAACGCGTTTTCTCAGCCCTTAGAATCGCAGTGTAACTGCCTGTCCCAGAAGAGCACACAGAGTCAGCCCTTAACCCCAGTGCTCAGAAATTGTCAAAACGTGTTTTTCAGCAGAAATAAACACGTTTTGGCAACTTTGGTCATCACCATGTAACTTATAGGGCAGAAACAGCACACTTTTCAAAACGTGTTTTTCAGCCCGAAATAAACGCGTTTTGTCAGCCCTTGGAATCACAGTGAAACTGCCTAGCTCAGAAGAGCCCACTGAGGCAGCCCTTAACCCCAGTGCTCAGAAATTGTCAAAACGTGTTTTTCAGCAGAAATAAACACGTTTTGGCAACTTTGGTCACCACCATGTAACTTATAGGGCAGAAACAGCACAGTTTTCAAAACGTGTTTTTCAGCCCGAAATAAACGCGTTTTCTCAGCCCTTAGAATCGCAGTGTAACTGCCTGGCTCAGAAGAGCACACTGAGTCAGCCCTTAACCCCAGTGCTCAGAAATTGTCAAAACGTGTTTTTCAGCAGAAATAAACACGTTTTGGCAACTTTGGTCATCACCATGTAACTTTTAGGGCAGAAACAGCACACTTTTCAAAACGTGTTTTTCAGCACGAAATAAACGCGTTTTGTCAGCCCTTGGAATCACAGTGTAACTGCCTAGCTCAGAAGAGCCCACTGAGGCAGCCCTTAACCCCAGTGTGCAGAAATTGTCAAAACGTGTTTTTCAGCAGAAATAAACACGTTTTGGCAACTTTGGTCACCACAATGTAACTTATAGGGCAGAAACAGCACAGTTTTCAAAACGTGTTTTTCAGCCCGAAATAAAAGCGTTTTCTCAGCCCTTAGAATCGCAGTGTAACTGCCTGTCTCAGAAGAGCACACTGAGTCAGCCCTTAACCCCAGTGCTCAGAAATTGTCAAAACGTGTTTTTCAGCAGAAATAAACACGTTTTGGCAACTTTGGTCATCACCATGTAACTTATAGGGCAGAAACAGCACACTTTTCAAAACGTGTTTTTCAGCCCGAAATAAACGCGTTTTGTCAGCCCTTGGAATCACAGTGTAACTGCCTAGCTCAGAAGAGCCCACTGAGGCAGCCCTTAACCCCAGTGTGCAGAAATTGTCAAAACGTGTTTTTCAGCAGAAATAAACACGTTTTGGCAACTTTGGTCATCACCATGTAACTTATAGGGCAGAAACAGCACACTTTTCAAAACGTGTTTTTCAGCCCGAAATAAACGCGTTTTGTCAGCCTTGGAATCACAGTGTAACTGCCTAGCTCAGAAGAGCCCACTGAGGCAGCCCTTAACCCCAGTGTGCAGAAATTGTCAAAACGTGTTTTTCAGCAGAAATAAACACGTTTTGGCAACTTTGGTCATCACCATGTAACTTATAGGGCAGAAACAGCACACTTTTCAAAACGTGTTTTTCAGCCCGAAATAAACGCGTTTTGTCAGCCCTTGGAATCACAGAGTAACTGCCTAGCTCAGAAGAGCCCACTGAGGCAGCCCTTAACCCCAGTGCTCAGAAATTGTCAAAACGTGTTTTTCAGCAGAAATAAACACGTTTTGGCAACTTTGGTCATCACCATGTAACTTATAGGGCAGAAACAGCACACTTTTCAAAACGTGTTTTTCAGCCCGAAATAAACGCGTTTTGTCAGCCCTTGGAATCACAGTGTAACTGCCTAGCTCAGAAGAGCCCACTGAGGCAGCCCTTAACCCCAGTATGCAGAAATTGTCAAAACGTGTTTTTCAGCAGAAATAAACACGTTTTGGCAACTTTGGTCACCACCATGTAACTTATAGGGCAAAAACAGCACAGTTTTCAAAACGTGTTTTTCAGCCCGAAATAAACGCGTTTTCTCAGCCCTTAGAATCGCAGTGTAACTGCCTGGCTCAGAAGAGCACACTGAGTCAGCCCTTAACCCCAGTGCTCAGAAACTGTCAAAACGTGTTTTTCAGCAGAAATAAACACGTTTTGGCAACTTTGGTCATCACCATGTAACTTATAGGGCAGAAACAGCACACTTTTCAAAACGTGTTTTTCAGCCCGAAATAAACGCGTTTTGTCAGCCCTTGGAATCACAGTGTAACTGCCTAGCTCAGAAGAGCCCACTGAGGCAGCCCTTAACCCCAGTGCTCAGAAATTGTCAAAACGTGTTTTTCAGCAGAAATAAACACGTTTTGGCAACTTTGGTCATCACCATGTAACTTATAGGGCAGAAACAGCACACTTTTCAAAACGTGTTTTTCAGCCCGAAATAAACGCGTTTTGTCAGCCCTTGTAATCACAGTGTAACTGCCTAGCTCAGAAGAGCCCACTGAGGCAGCCCTTAACCCCAGTGTGCAGAAATTGTCAAAACGTGTTTTTCAGCAGAAATAAACACGTTTTGGCAACTTTGGTCATCACCATGTAACTTATAGGGCAGAAACAGCACACTTTTCAAAACGTGTTTTTCAGCCCGAAATAAACGCGTTTTGTCAGCCCTTGGAATCACAGTGTAACTGCCTAGCTCAGAAGAGTCCACTAAGGCAGCCCTTAACCCCAGTGCTCAGAAATTGTCAAAACGTGTTTTCCAGCAGAAATAAACACGTTTTGGCAACTTTGGTCACCACCATGTAACTTATAGGGCAGAAACAGCACAGTTTTCAAAACGTGTTTTTCAGCCCGAAATAAACGCGTTTTCTCAGCCCTTAGAATCGCAGTGTAACTGCCTGGCTCAGAAGAGCACACTGAGTCAGCCCTTAACCCCAGTGCTCAGAAATTGTCAAAACGTGTTTTTCAGCAGAAATAAACACGTTTTGGCAACTTTGGTCATCACCATGTAACTTTTAGGGCAGAAACAGCACACTTTTCAAAACGTGTTTTTCAGCACGAAATAAACGCGTTTTGTCAGCCCTTGGAATCACAGTGTAACTGCCTAGCTCAGAAGAGCCCACTGAGGCAGCCCTTAACCCCAGTGTGCAGAAATTGTCAAAACGTGTTTTTCAGCAGAAATAAACACGTTTTGGCAACTTTGGTCACCACCATGTAACTTATAGGGCAGAAACAGCACAGTTTTCAAAACGTGTTTTTCAGCCCGAAATAAACGCGTTTTCTCAGCCCTTAGAATCGCAGTGTAACTGCCTGTCTCAGAAGAGCAAACTGAGTCAGCCCTTAACCCCAGTGCTCAGAAATTGTCAAAACGTGTTTTTCAGCAGAAATAAACACGTTTTGGCAACTTTGGTCATCACCATGTAACTTATAGGGCAGAAACAGCACACTTTTCAAAACGTGTTTTTCAGCCCGAAATAAACGCGTTTTGTCAGCCCTTGGAATCACAGAGTAACTGCCTAGCTCAGAAGAGCCCACTGAGGCAGCCCTTAACCCCAGTGCTCAGAAATTGTCAAAACGTGTTTTTCAGCAGAAATAAACACGTTTTGGCAACGTTGGTCATCACCATGTAACTTATAGGGCAGAAACAGCACAGTTTTCAAAACGTGTTTTTCAGCCCGAAATAAACGCGTTTTCTCAGCCCTTAGAATCGCAGTGTAACTGCCTGGCTCAGAAGAGCACACTGAGTCAGCCCTTAACCCCAGTGCTCAGAAATTGTCAAAACGTGTTTTTCAGCAGAAATAAACACGTTTTGGCAACTTTGGTCATCACCATGTAACTTATAGGGCAGAAACAGCACAGTTTTCAAAACGTGTTTTTCAGCCAGAAATAAACGCGTTTTGTCAGCCCTTGGAATCACAGTTAAACTGCCTAGCTCAGAAGAGCCCACTGAGGCAGCCCTTAACCCCAGTGTGCAGAAATTGTCAAAACGTGTTTTTCAGCAGAAATAAACACGTTTTGGCAACTTTGGTCATCACCATGTAACTTACAGGGCAGAAACAGCACACTTTTCAAAACGTGTTTTTCAGCCCGAAATAAACGCGTTTTGTCAGCCCTTGGAATCACAGTGTAACTGCCTAGCTCAGAAGAGCCCACTGAGGCAGCCCTTAACCCCAGTGCTCAGAAATTGTCAAAACGTGTTTTCCAGCAGAAATAAACACGTTTTGGCAACTTTGGTCACCACCATGTAACTTATAGGGCAGAAACAGCACAGTTTTCAAAACGTGTTTTTCAGCCCGAAATAAACGCGTTTTCTCAGCCCTTAGAATCGCAGTGTAACTGCCTGGCTCAGAAGACCAAACTGAGTCAGCCCTTAACCCCAGTGCTCAGAAATTGTCAAAACGTGTTTTTCAGCAGAAATAAACACGTTTTGGCAACTTTGGTCATCACCATGTAACTTATAGGGCAGAAACAGCACACTTTTCAAAACGTGTTTTTCAGCCCGAAATAAACGCGTTTTGTCAGCCCTTGGAATCACAGAGTAACTGCCTAGCTCAGAAGAGCACACTGAGGCAGCCCTTAACCCCAGTGCTCAGAAATTGTCAAAACGTGTTTTTCAGCAGAAATAAACACGTTTTGGCAACTTTGGTCACCACCATGTAACTTATAGGGCAGAAACAGCACAGTTTTCAAAACGTGTTTTTCAGCCGGAAATAAACGCGTTTTGTCAACCCTTGGAATCACAGTGTAACTGCCTAGCTCAGAAGAGCCCACTGAGGCAGCCCTTAACCCCAGTGTGCAGAAATTGTCAAAACGTGTTTTTCAGCAGAAATAAACACGTTTTGGCAACTTTGGTCATCACCATGTAACTTATAGGGCAGAAACAGCACACTTTTCAAAACGTGTTTTTCAGCCCGAAATAAACGCGTTTTGTCAGCCCTTGGAATCACAGAGTAACTGCCTAGCTCAGAAGAGCCCACTGAGGCAGCCCTTAACCCCAGTGCTCAGAAATTGTCAAAACGTGTTTTTCAGCAGAAATAAACACGTTTTGGCAACTTTGGTCATCACCATGTAACTTATAGGGCAGAAACAGCACAGTTTTCAAAACGTGTTTTTCAGCCCGAAATAAACGCGTTTTCTCAGCCCTTAGAATCGCAGTGTAACTGCCTGGCTCAGAAGAGCACACTGAGTCAGCCCTTAACCCCAGTGCTCAGAAATTGTCAAAACGTGTTTTTCAGCAGAAATAAACACGTTTTGGCAACTTTGGTCATCACCATGTAACTTATAGGGCAGAAACAGCACAGTTTTCAAAACGTGTTTTTCAGCCCGAAATAAACGCGTTTTCTCAGCCCTTAGAATCGCAGTGTAACTGCCTGGCTCAGAAGAGCACACTGAGTCAGCCCTTAACCCCAGTGCTCAGAAATTGTCAAAACGTGTTTTTCAGCAGAAATAAACACGTTTTGGCAACTTTGGTCATCACCATGTAACTTATAGGGCAGAAACAGCACACTTTTCAAAACGTGTTTTTCAGCCCGAAATAAACGCGTTTTGTCAGCCCTTGGAATCACAGTGTAACTGCCTAGCTCAGAAGAGCCCACTGAGGCAGCCCTTAACCCCAGTGCTCAGAAATTGTCAAAACGTGTTTTCCAGCAGAAATAAACACGTTTTGGCAACTTTGGTCACCACCATGTAACTTATAGGGCAGAAACAACACAGTTTTCAAAACGTGTTTTTCAGCCCGAAATAAACGCGTTTTCTCAGCCCTTAGAATCGCAGTGTAACTGCCTGTCCCAGAAGAGCACACAGAGTCAGCCCTTAACCCCAGTGCTCAGAAATTGTCAAAACGTGTTTTTCAGCAGAAATAAACACGTTTTGGCAACTTTGGTCATCACCATGTAACTTATAGGGCAGAAACAGCACACTTTTCAAAACGTGTTTTTCAGCCCGAAATAAACGCGTTTTGTCAGCCCTTGGAATCACAGTGTAACTGCCTAGCTCAGAAGAGCCCACTGAGGCAGCCCTTAACCCCAGTATGCAGAAATTGTCAAAACGTGTTTTTCAGCAGAAATAAACACGTTTTGGCAACTTTGGTCACCACCATGTAACTTATAGGGCAAAAACAGCACAGTTTTCAAAACGTGTTTTTCAGCCCGAAATAAACGCGTTTTCTCAGCCCTTAGAATCGCAGTGTAACTGCCTGGCTCAGAAGAGCACACTGAGTCAGCCCTTAACCCCAGTGCTCAGAAATTGTCAAAACGTGTTTTTCAGCAGAAATAAACACGTTTTGGCAACTTTGGTCATCACCATGTAACTTATAGGGCAGAAACAGCACACTTTTCAAAACGTGTTTTTCAGCCCGAAATAAACGCGTTTTGTCAGCCCTTGGAATCACAGTGTAACTGCCTAGCTCAGAAGAGCCCACTGAGGCAGCCCTTAACCCCAGTGCTCAGAAATTGTCAAAACGTGTTTTCCAGCAGAAATAAACACGTTTTGGCAACTTTGGTCACCACCATGTAACTTATAGGGCAGAAACAGCACAGTTTTCAAAACGTGTTTTTCAGCCCGAAATAAACGCGTTTTCTCAGCCCTTAGAATCGCAGTGTAACTGCCTGTCTCAGAAGAGCACACTGAGTCAGCCCTTAACCCCAGTGCTCACAAATTGTCAAAACGTGTTTTTCAGCAGAAATAAACACGTTTTGGCAACTTTGGTCATCACCATGTAACTTATAGGGCAGAAACAGCACAGTTTTCAAAACGTGTTTTTCAGCCCGAAATAAACGCGTTTTCTCAGCCCTTAGAATCGCAGTGTAACTGCCTGTCTCAGAAGAGCACACTGAGTCAGCCCTTAACCCCAGTGCTCAGAAATTGTCAAAACGTGTTTTTCAGCAGAAATAAACACGTTTTGGCAACTTTGGTCATCACCATGTAACTTATAGGGCAGAAACAGCACACTTTTCAAAACGTGTTTTTCAGCCCGAAATAAACGCGTTTTGTCAGCCCTTGGAATCACAGTGTAACTGCCTAGCTCAGAAGAGCCCACTGAGGCAGCCCTTAACCCCAGTGTGCAGAAATTGTCAAAACGTGTTTTTCAGCAGAAATAAACACGTTTTGGCAACTTTGGTCATCACCATGTAACTTATAGGGCAGAAACAGCACACTTTTCAAAACGTGTTTTTCAGCCCGAAATAAACGCGTTTTGTCAGCCCTTGGAATCACAGTGTAACTGCCTAGCTCAGAAGAGTCCACTAAGGCAGCCCTTAACCCCAGTGCTCAGAAATTGTCAAAACGTGTTTTCCAGCAGAAATAAACACGTTTTGGCAACTTTGGTCACCACCATGTAACTTATAGGGCAGAAACAGCACAGTTTTCAAAACGTGTTTTTCAGCCGGAAATAAACGCGTTTTGTCAGCCCTTGGAATCACAGTGTAACTGCCTAGCTCAGAAGAGCCCACTGAGGCAGCCCTTAACCCCAGTGTGCAGAAATTGTCAAAACGTGTTTTTCAGCAGAAATAAACACGTTTTGGCAACTTTGGTCATCACCATGTAACTTATAGGGCAGAAACAGCACACTTTTCAAAACGTGTTTTTCAGCCCGAAATAAACGCGTTTTGTCAGCCCTTGGAATCACAGAGTAACTGCCTAGCTCAGAAGAGCCCACTGAGGCAGCCCTTAACCCCAGTGCTCAGAAATTGTCAAAACGTGTTTTTCAGCAGAAATAAACACGTTTTGGCAACTTTGGTCATCACCATGTAACTTATAGGGCAGAAACAGCACAGTTTTCAAAACGTGTTTTTCAGCCCGAAATAAACGCGTTTTCTCAGCCCTTAGAATCGCAGTGTAACTGCCTGTCCCAGAAGAGCACACAGAGTCAGCCCTTAACCCCAGTGCTCAGAAATTGTCAAAACGTGTTTTTCAGCAGAAATAAACACGTTTTGGCAACTTTGGTCATCACCATGTAACTTATAGGGCAGAAACAGCACACTTTTCAAAACGTGTTTTTCAGCCCGAAATAAACGCGTTTTGTCAGCCCTTGGAATCACAGTGTAACTGCCTAGCTCAGAAGAGCCCACTGAGGCAGCCCTTAACCCCAGTGCTCAGAAATTGTCAAAACGTGTTTTTCAGCAGAAATAAACACGTTTTGGCAACTTTGGTCACCACCATGTAACTTATAGGGCAGAAACAGCACAGTTTTCAAAACGTGTTTTTCAGCCCGAAATAAACGCGTTTTCTCAGCCCTTAGAATCGCAGTGTAACTGCCTGGCTCAGAAGAGCACACTGAGTCAGCCCTTAACCCCAGTGCTCAGAAATTGTCAAAACGTGTTTTTCAGCAGAAGTAAACACGTTTTGGCAACTTTGGTCATCACCATGTAACTTTTAGGGCAGAAACAGCACACTTTTCAAAACGTGTTTTTCAGCACGAAATAAACGCGTTTTGTCAGCCCTTGGAATCACAGTGTAACTGCCTAGCTCAGAAGAGCCCACTGAGGCAGCCCTTAACCCCAGTGTGCAGAAATTGTCAAAACGTGTTTTTCAGCAGAAATAAACACGTTTTGGCAACTTTGGTCACCACCATGTAACTTATAGGGCAGAAACAGCACAGTTTTCAAAACGTGTTTTTCAGCCCGAAATAAAAGCGTTTTCTCAGCCCTTAGAATCGCAGTGTAACTGCCTGTCTCAGAAGAGCACACTGAGTCAGCCCTTAACCCCAGTGCTCAGAAATTGTCAAAACGTGTTTTTCAGCAGAAATAAACACGTTTTGGCAACTTTGGTCATCACCATGTAACTTATAGGGCAGAAACAGCACACTTTTCAAAACGTGTTTTTCAGCCCGAAATAAACGCGTTTTGTCAGCCCTTGGAATCACAGTGTAACTGCCTAGCTCAGAAGAGCCCACTGAGGCAGCCCTTAACCCCAGTGTGCAGAAATTGTCAAAACGTGTTTTTCAGCAGAAATAAACACGTTTTGGCAACTTTGGTCATCACCATGTAACTTATAGGGCAGAAACAGCACACTTTTCAAAACGTGTTTTTCAGCCCGAAATAAACGCGTTTTGTCAGCCTTGGAATCACAGTGTAACTGCCTAGCTCAGAAGAGCCCACTGAGGCAGCCCTTAACCCCAGTGTGCAGAAATTGTCAAAACGTGTTTTTCAGCAGAAATAAACACGTTTTGGCAACTTTGGTCATCACCATGTAACTTATAGGGCAGAAACAGCACACTTTTCAAAACGTGTTTTTCAGCCCGAAATAAACGCGTTTTGTCAGCCCTTGGAATCACAGAGTAACTGCCTAGCTCAGAAGAGCCCACTGAGGCAGCCCTTAACCCCAGTGCTCAGAAATTGTCAAAACGTGTTTTTCAGCAGAAATAAACACGTTTTGGCAACTTTGGTCATTACCATGTAACTTATAGGGCAGAAACAGCACACTTTTCAAAACGTGTTTTTCAGCCCGAAATAAACGCGTTTTGTCAGCCCTTGGAATCTCAGTGTAACTGCCTAGCTCAGAAGAGCCCACTGAGGCAGCCCTTAACCCCAGTATGCAGAAATTGTCAAAACGTGTTTTTCAGCAGAAATAAACACGTTTTGGCAACTTTGGTCACCACCATGTAACTTATAGGGCAGAAACAGCACAGTTTTCAAAACGTGTTTTTCAGCCCGAAATAAACGCGTTTTCTCAGCCCTTAGAATCGCAGTGTAACTGCCTGTCTCAGAAGAGCACACTGAGTCAGCCCTTAACCCCAGTGCTCAGAAATTGTCAAAACGTGTTTTTCAGCAGAAATAAACACGTTTTGGCAACTTTGGTCATCACCATGTAACTTATAGGGCAGAAACAGCACACTTTTCAAAACGTGTTTTTCAGCCCGAAATAAACGCGTTTTGTCAGCCCTTGGAATCACAGTGTAACTGCCTAGCTCAGAAGAGCCCACTGAGGCAGCCCTTAACCCCAGTGTGCAGAAATTGTCAAAACGTGTTTTTCAGCAGAAATAAACACGTTTTGGCAACTTTGGTCATCACCATGTAACTTATAGGGCAGAAACAGCACACTTTTCAAAACGTGTTTTTCAGCCCGAAATAAACGCGTTTTGTCAGCCCTTGGAATCACAGTGTAACTGCCTAGCTCAGAAGAGTCCACTAAGGCAGCCCTTAACCCCAGTGCTCAGAAATTGTCAAAACGTGTTTTCCAGCAGAAATAAACACGTTTTGGCAACTTTGGTCACCACCATGTAACTTATAGGGCAGAAACAGCACAGTTTTCAAAACGTGTTTTTCAGCCGGAAATAAACGCGTTTTGTCAGCCCTTGGAATCACAGTGTAACTGCCTAGCTCAGAAGAGCCCACTGAGGCAGCCCTTAACCCCAGTGTGCAGAAATTGTCAAAACGTGTTTTTCAGCAGAAATAAACACGTTTTGGCAACTTTGGTCATCACCATGTAACTTATAGGGCAGAAACAGCACACTTTTCAAAACGTGTTTTTCAGCCCGAAATAAACGCGTTTTGTCAGCCCTTGGAATCACAGAGTAACTGCCTAGCTCAGAAGAGCCCACTGAGGCAGCCCTTAACCCCAGTGCTCAGAAATTGTCAAAACGTGTTTTTCAGCAGAAATAAACACGTTTTGGCAACTTTGGTCATCACCATGTAACTTATAGGGCAGAAACAGCACAGTTTTCAAAACGTGTTTTTCAGCCCGAAATAAACGCGTTTTCTCAGCCCTTAGAATCGCAGTGTAACTGCCTGTCCCAGAAGAGCACACAGAGTCAGCCCTTAACCCCAGTGCTCAGAAATTGTCAAAACGTGTTTTTCAGCAGAAATAAACACGTTTTGGCAACTTTGGTCATCACCATGTAACTTATAGGGCAGAAACAGCACACTTTTCAAAACGTGTTTTTCAGCCCGAAATAAACGCGTTTTGTCAGCCCTTGGAATCACAGTGTAACTGCCTAGCTCAGAAGAGCCCACTGAGGCAGCCCTTAACCCCAGTGCTCAGAAATTGTCAAAACGTGTTTTCCAGCAGAAATAAACACGTTTTGGCAACTTTGGTCACCACCATGTAACTTATAGGGCAGAAACAGCACAGTTTTCAAAACGTGTTTTTCAGCCCGAAATAAACGCGTTTTCTCAGCCCTTAGAATCGCAGTGTAACTGCCTGGCTCAGAAGACCAAACTGAGTCAGCCCTTAACCCCAGTGCTCAGAAATTGTCAAAACGTGTTTTTCAGCAGAAATAAACACGTTTTGGCAACTTTGGTCATCACCATGTAACTTATAGGGCAGAAACAGCACACTTTTCAAAACGTGTTTTTCAGCCCGAAATAAACGCGTTTTGTCAGCCCTTGGAATCACAGAGTAACTGCCTAGCTCAGAAGAGCACACTGAGGCAGCCCTTAACCCCAGTGCTCAGAAATTGTCAAAACGTGTTTTTCAGCAGAAATAAACACGTTTTGGCAACTTTGGTCATCACCATGTAACTTATAGGGCAGAAACAGCACACTTTTCAAAACGTGTTTTTCAGCCCGAAATAAACGCGTTTTGTCAGCCCTTGGAATCACAGTGTAACTGCCTAGCTCAGAAGAGCCCACTGAGGCAGCCCTTAACCCCAGTGTGCAGAAATTGTCAAAACGTGTTTTTCAGCAGAAATAAACACGTTTTGGCAACTTTGGTCACCACCATGTAACTTATAGGGCAGAAACAGCACAGTTTTCAAAACGTGTTTTTCAGCCCGAAATAAACGCGTTTTCTCAGCCCTTAGAATCGCAGTGTAACTGCCTGGCTCAGAAGAGCACACTGAGTCAGCCCTTAACCCCAGTGCTCAGAAATTGTCAAAACGTGTTTTTCAGCAGAAATAAACACGTTTTGGCAACTTTGGTCATCACCATGTAACTTTTAGGGCAGAAACAGCACACTTTTCAAAACGTGTTTTTCAGCACGAAATAAACGCGTTTTGTCAGCCCTTGGAATCACAGTGTAACTGCCTAGCTCAGAAGAGCCCACTGAGGCAGCCCTTAACCCCAGTGTGCAGAAATTGTCAAAACGTGTTTTTCAGCAGAAATAAACACGTTTTGGCAACGTTGGTCATCACCATGTAACTTATAGGGCAGAAACAGCACAGTTTTCAAAACGTGTTTTTCAGCCCGAAATAAACGCGTTTTCTCAGCCCTTAGAATCGCAGTGTAACTGCCTGGCTCAGAAGAGCACACTGAGTCAGCCCTTAACCCCAGTGCTCAGAAATTGTCAAAACGTGTTTTTCAGCAGAAATAAACACGTTTTGGCAACTTTGGTCATCACCATGTAACTTATAGGGCAGAAACAGCACAGTTTTCAAAACGTGTTTTTCAGCCAGAAATAAACGCGTTTTGTCAGCCCTTGGAATCACAGTTAAACTGCCTAGCTCAGAAGAGCCCACTGAGGCAGCCCTTAACCCCAGTGTGCAGAAATTGTCAAAACGTGTTTTTCAGCAGAAATAAACACGTTTTGGCAACTTTGGTCATCACCATGTAACTTACAGGGCAGAAACAGCACACTTTTCAAAACGTGTTTTTCAGCCCGAAATAAACGCGTTTTGTCAGCCCTTGGAATCACAGTGTAACTGCCTAGCTCAGAAGAGCCCACTGAGGCAGCCCTTAACCCCAGTGCTCAGAAATTGTCAAAACGTGTTTTTCAGCAGAAATAAACACGTTTTGGCAACTTTGGTCATCACCATGTAACTTATAGGGCAGAAACAGCACACTTTTCAAAACGTGTTTTTCAGCCCGAAATAAACGCGTTTTGTCAGCCCTTGGAATCACAGTGTAACTGCCTAGCTCAGAAGAGTCCACTAAGGCAGCCCTTAACCCCAGTGCTCAGAAATTGTCAAAACGTGTTTTCCAGCAGAAATAAACACGTTTTGGCAACTTTGGTCATCACCATGTAACTTTTAGGGCAGAAACAGCACACTTTTCAAAACGTGTTTTTCAGCACGAAATAAACGCGTTTTGTCAGCCCTTGGAATCACAGTGTAACTGCCTAGCTCAGAAGAGCCCACTGAGGCAGCCCTTAACCCCAGTGTGCAGAAATTGTCAAAACGTGTTTTTCAGCAGAAATAAACACGTTTTGGCAACTTTGGTCACCACCATGTAACTTATAGGGCAGAAACAGCACAGTTTTCAAAACGTGTTTTTCAGCCCGAAATAAACGCGTTTTCTCAGCCCTTAGAATCGCAGTGTAACTGCCTGTCTCAGAAGAGCAAACTGAGTCAGCCCTTAACCCCAGTGCTCAGAAATTGTCAAAACGTGTTTTTCAGCAGAAATAAACACGTTTTGGCAACTTTGGTCATCACCATGTAACTTATAGGGCAGAAACAGCACACTTTTCAAAACGTGTTTTTCAGCCCGAAATAAACGCGTTTTGTCAGCCCTTGGAATCACAGAGTAACTGCCTAGCTCAGAAGAGCACACTGAGTCAGCCCTTAACCCCAGTGCTCAGAAATTGTCAAAACGTGTTTTTCAGCAGAAATAAACACGTTTTGGCAACTTTGGTCATCACCATGTAACTTATAGGGCAGAAACAGCACAGTTTTCAAAACGTGTTTTTCAGCCCGAAATAAACGCGTTTTCTCAGCCCTTAGAATCGCAGTGTAACTGCCTGGCTCAGAAGAGCACACTGAGTCAGCCCTTAACCCCAGTGCTCAGAAATTGTCAAAACGTGTTTTTCAGCAGAAATAAACACGTTTTGGCAACTTTGGTCATCACCATGTAACTTATAGGGCAGAAACAGCACACTTTTCAAAACGTGTTTTTCAGCCCGAAATAAACGCGTTTTGTCAGCCCTTGGAATCACAGTGTAACTGCCTAGCTCAGAAGAGCCCACTGAGGCAGCCCTTAACCCCAGTGTGCAGAAATTGTCAAAACGTGTTTTTCAGCAGAAATAAACACGTTTTGGCAACTTTGGTCATCACCATGTAACTTATAGGGCAGAAACAGCACACTTTTCAAAACGTGTTTTTCAGCCCGAAATAAACGCGTTTTGTCAGCCCTTGGAATCACAGTGTAACTGCCTAGCTCAGAAGAGTCCACTAAGGCAGCCCTTAACCCCAGTGCTCAGAAATTGTCAAAACGTGTTTTCCAGCAGAAATAAACACGTTTTGGCAACTTTGGTCACCACCATGTAACTTATAGGGCAGAAACAGCACAGTTTTCAAAACGTGTTTTTCAGCCGGAAATAAACGCGTTTTGTCAGCCCTTGGAATCACAGTGTAACTGCCTAGCTCAGAAGAGCCCACTGAGGCAGCCCTTAACCCCAGTGTGCAGAAATTGTCAAAACGTGTTTTTCAGCAGAAATAAACACGTTTTGGCAACTTTGGTCATCACCATGTAACTTATAGGGCAGAAACAGCACACTTTTCAAAACGTGTTTTTCAGCCCGAAATAAACGCGTTTTGTCAGCCCTTGGAATCACAGAGTAACTGCCTAGCTCAGAAGAGCCCACTGAGGCAGCCCTTAACCCCAGTGCTCAGAAATTGTCAAAACGTGTTTTTCAGCAGAAATAAACACGTTTTGGCAACTTTGGTCATCACCATGTAACTTATAGGGCAGAAACAGCACAGTTTTCAAAACGTGTTTTTCAGCCCGAAATAAACGCGTTTTCTCAGCCCTTAGAATCGCAGTGTAACTGCCTGTCCCAGAAGAGCACACAGAGTCAGCCCTTAACCCCAGTGCTCAGAAATTGTCAAAACGTGTTTTTCAGCAGAAATAAACACGTTTTGGCAACTTTGGTCATCACCATGTAACTTATAGGGCAGAAACAGCACACTTTTCAAAACGTGTTTTTCAGCCCGAAATAAACGCGTTTTGTCAGCCCTTGGAATCACAGTGTAACTGCCTAGCTCAGAAGAGCCCACTGAGGCAGCCCTTAACCCCAGTGCTCAGAAATTGTCAAAACGTGTTTTTCAGCAGAAATAAACACGTTTTGGCAACTTTGGTCACCACCATGTAACTTATAGGGCAGAAACAGCACAGTTTTCAAAACGTGTTTTTCAGCCCGAAATAAACGCGTTTTCTCAGCCCTTAGAATCGCAGTGTAACTGCCTGGCTCAGAAGAGCACACTGAGTCAGCCCTTAACCCCAGTGCTCAGAAATTGTCAAAACGTGTTTTTCAGCAGAAATAAACACGTTTTGGCAACTTTGGTCATCACCATGTAACTTTTAGGGCAGAAACAGCACACTTTTCAAAACGTGTTTTTCAGCACGAAATAAACGCGTTTTGTCAGCCCTTGGAATCACAGTGTAACTGCCTAGCTCAGAAGAGCCCACTGAGGCAGCCCTTAACCCCAGTGTGCAGAAATTGTCAAAACGTGTTTTTCAGCAGAAATAAACACGTTTTGGCAACTTTGGTCACCACCATGTAACTTATAGGGCAGAAACAGCACAGTTTTCAAAACGTGTTTTTCAGCCCGAAATAAACGCGTTTTCTCAGCCCTTAGAATCGCAGTGTAACTGCCTGTCTCAGAAGAGCAAACTGAGTCAGCCCTTAACCCCAGTGCTCAGAAATTGTCAAAACGTGTTTTTCAGCAGAAATAAACACGTTTTGGCAACTTTGGTCATCACCATGTAACTTATAGGGCAGAAACAGCACACTTTTCAAAACGTGTTTTTCAGCCCGAAATAAACGCGTTTTGTCAGCCCTTGGAATCACAGAGTAACTGCCTAGCTCAGAAGAGCCCACTGAGGCAGCCCTTAACCCCAGTGCTCAGAAATTGTCAAAACGTGTTTTTCAGCAGAAATAAACACGTTTTGGCAACGTTGGTCATCACCATGTAACTTATAGGGCAGAAACAGCACAGTTTTCAAAACGTGTTTTTCAGCCCGAAATAAACGCGTTTTCTCAGCCCTTAGAATCGCAGTGTAACTGCCTGGCTCAGAAGAGCACACTGAGTCAGCCCTTAACCCCAGTGCTCAGAAATTGTCAAAACGTGTTTTTCAGCAGAAATAAACACGTTTTGGCAACTTTGGTCATCACCATGTAACTTATAGGGCAGAAACAGCACAGTTTTCAAAACGTGTTTTTCAGCCAGAAATAAACGCGTTTTGTCAGCCCTTGGAATCACAGTTAAACTGCCTAGCTCAGAAGAGCCCACTGAGGCAGCCCTTAACCCCAGTGTGCAGAAATTGTCAAAACGTGTTTTTCAGCAGAAATAAACACGTTTTGGCAACTTTGGTCATCACCATGTAACTTACAGGGCAGAAACAGCACACTTTTCAAAACGTGTTTTTCAGCCCGAAATAAACGCGTTTTGTCAGCCCTTGGAATCACAGTGTAACTGCCTAGCTCAGAAGAGCCCACTGAGGCAGCCCTTAACCCCAGTGCTCAGAAATTGTCAAAACGTGTTTTCCAGCAGAAATAAACACGTTTTGGCAACTTTGGTCACCACCATGTAACTTATAGGGCAGAAACAGCACAGTTTTCAAAACGTGTTTTTCAGCCCGAAATAAACGCGTTTTCTCAGCCCTTAGAATCGCAGTGTAACTGCCTGGCTCAGAAGACCAAACTGAGTCAGCCCTTAACCCCAGTGCTCAGAAATTGTCAAAACGTGTTTTTCAGCAGAAATAAACACGTTTTGGCAACTTTGGTCATCACCATGTAACTTATAGGGCAGAAACAGCACACTTTTCAAAACGTGTTTTTCAGCCCGAAATAAACGCGTTTTGTCAGCCCTTGGAATCACAGAGTAACTGCCTAGCTCAGAAGAGCCCACTGAGGCAGCCCTTAACCCCAGTGCTCAGAAATTGTCAAAACGTGTTTTTCAGCAGAAATAAACACGTTTTGGCAACTTTGGTCACCACCATGTAACTTATAGGGCAGAAACAGCACAGTTTTCAAAACGTGTTTTTCAGCCGGAAATAAACGCGTTTTGTCAACCCTTGGAATCACAGTGTAACTGCCTAGCTCAGAAGAGCCCACTGAGGCAGCCCTTAACCCCAGTGTGCAGAAATTGTCAAAACGTGTTTTTCAGCAGAAATAAACACGTTTTGGCAACTTTGGTCATCACCATGTAACTTATAGGGCAGAAACAGCACACTTTTCAAAACGTGTTTTTCAGCCCGAAATAAACGCGTTTTGTCAGCCCTTGGAATCACAGAGTAACTGCCTAGCTCAGAAGAGCCCACTGAGGCAGCCCTTAACCCCAGTGCTCAGAAATTGTCAAAACGTGTTTTTCAGCAGAAATAAACACGTTTTGGCAACTTTGGTCATCACCATGTAACTTATAGGGCAGAAACAGCACAGTTTTCAAAACGTGTTTTTCAGCCCGAAATAAACGCGTTTTCTCAGCCCTTAGAATCGCAGTGTAACTGCCTGGCTCAGAAGAGCACACTGAGTCAGCCCTTAACCCCAGTGCTCAGAAATTGTCAAAACGTGTTTTTCAGCAGAAATAAACACGTTTTGGCAACTTTGGTCATCACCATGTAACTTATAGGGCAGAAACAGCACAGTTTTCAAAACGTGTTTTTCAGCCCGAAATAAACGCGTTTTCTCAGCCCTTAGAATCGCAGTGTAACTGCCTGGCTCAGAAGAGCACACTGAGTCAGCCCTTAACCCCAGTGCTCAGAAATTGTCAAAACGTGTTTTTCAGCAGAAATAAACACGTTTTGGCAACTTTGGTCATCACCATGTAACTTATAGGGCAGAAACAGCACACTTTTCAAAACGTGTTTTTCAGCCCGAAATAAACGCGTTTTGTCAGCCCTTGGAATCACAGTGTAACTGCCTAGCTCAGAAGAGCCCACTGAGGCAGCCCTTAACCCCAGTGCTCAGAAATTGTCAAAACGTGTTTTCCAGCAGAAATAAACACGTTTTGGCAACTTTGGTCACCACCATGTAACTTATAGGGCAGAAACAACACAGTTTTCAAAACGTGTTTTTCAGCCCGAAATAAACGCGTTTTCTCAGCCCTTAGAATCGCAGTGTAACTGCCTGTCCCAGAAGAGCACACAGAGTCAGCCCTTAACCCCAGTGCTCAGAAATTGTCAAAACGTGTTTTTCAGCAGAAATAAACACGTTTTGGCAACTTTGGTCATCACCATGTAACTTATAGGGCAGAAACAGCACACTTTTCAAAACGTGTTTTTCAGCCCGAAATAAACGCGTTTTGTCAGCCCTTGGAATCACAGTGTAACTGCCTAGCTCAGAAGAGCCCACTGAGGCAGCCCTTAACCCCAGTATGCAGAAATTGTCAAAACGTGTTTTTCAGCAGAAATAAACACGTTTTGGCAACTTTGGTCACCACCATGTAACTTATAGGGCAAAAACAGCACAGTTTTCAAAACGTGTTTTTCAGCCCGAAATAAACGCGTTTTCTCAGCCCTTAGAATCGCAGTGTAACTGCCTGGCTCAGAAGAGCACACTGAGTCAGCCCTTAACCCCAGTGCTCAGAAATTGTCAAAACGTGTTTTTCAGCAGAAATAAACACGTTTTGGCAACTTTGGTCATCACCATGTAACTTATAGGGCAGAAACAGCACACTTTTCAAAACGTGTTTTTCAGCCCGAAATAAACGCGTTTTGTCAGCCCTTGGAATCACAGTGTAACTGCCTAGCTCAGAAGAGCCCACTGAGGCAGCCCTTAACCCCAGTGCTCAGAAATTGTCAAAACGTGTTTTCCAGCAGAAATAAACACGTTTTGGCAACTTTGGTCACCACCATGTAACTTATAGGGCAGAAACAGCACAGTTTTCAAAACGTGTTTTTCAGCCCGAAATAAACGCGTTTTCTCAGCCCTTAGAATCGCAGTGTAACTGCCTGTCTCAGAAGAGCACACTGAGTCAGCCCTTAACCCCAGTGCTCACAAATTGTCAAAACGTGTTTTTCAGCAGAAATAAACACGTTTTGGCAACTTTGGTCATCACCATGTAACTTATAGGGCAGAAACAGCACAGTTTTCAAAACGTGTTTTTCAGCCCGAAATAAACGCGTTTTCTCAGCCCTTAGAATCGCAGTGTAACTGCCTGTCTCAGAAGAGCACACTGAGTCAGCCCTTAACCCCAGTGCTCAGAAATTGTCAAAACGTGTTTTTCAGCAGAAATAAACACGTTTTGGCAACTTTGGTCATCACCATGTAACTTATAGGGCAGAAACAGCACACTTTTCAAAACGTGTTTTTCAGCCCGAAATAAACGCGTTTTGTCAGCCCTTGGAATCACAGTGTAACTGCCTAGCTCAGAAGAGCCCACTGAGGCAGCCCTTAACCCCAGTGTGCAGAAATTGTCAAAACGTGTTTTTCAGCAGAAATAAACACGTTTTGGCAACTTTGGTCATCACCATGTAACTTATAGGGCAGAAACAGCACACTTTTCAAAACGTGTTTTTCAGCCCGAAATAAACGCGTTTTGTCAGCCCTTGGAATCACAGAGTAACTGCCTAGCTCAGAAGAGCCCACTGAGGCAGCCCTTAACCCCAGTGCTCAGAAATTGTCAAAACGTGTTTTTCAGCAGAAATAAACACGTTTTGGCAACTTTGGTCATCACCATGTAACTTATAGGGCAGAAACAGCACAGTTTTCAAAACGTGTTTTTCAGCCCGAAATAAACGCGTTTTCTCAGCCCTTAGAATCGCAGTGTAACTGCCTGTCCCAGAAGAGCACACAGAGTCAGCCCTTAACCCCAGTGCTCAGAAATTGTCAAAACGTGTTTTTCAGCAGAAATAAACACGTTTTGGCAACTTTGGTCATCACCATGTAACTTATAGGGCAGAAACAGCACACTTTTCAAAACGTGTTTTTCAGCCCGAAATAAACGCGTTTTGTCAGCCCTTGGAATCACAGTGTAACTGCCTAGCTCAGAAGAGCCCACTGAGGCAGCCCTTAACCCCAGTGCTCAGAAATTGTCAAAACGTGTTTTTCAGCAGAAATAAACACGTTTTGGCAACTTTGGTCACCACCATGTAACTTATAGGGCAGAAACAGCACAGTTTTCAAAACGTGTTTTTCAGCCCGAAATAAACGCGTTTTCTCAGCCCTTAGAATCGCAGTGTAACTGCCTGGCTCAGAAGAGCACACTGAGTCAGCCCTTAACCCCAGTGCTCAGAAATTGTCAAAACGTGTTTTTCAGCAGAAGTAAACACGTTTTGGCAACTTTGGTCATCACCATGTAACTTTTAGGGCAGAAACAGCACACTTTTCAAAACGTGTTTTTCAGCACGAAATAAACGCGTTTTGTCAGCCCTTGGAATCACAGTGTAACTGCCTAGCTCAGAAGAGCCCACTGAGGCAGCCCTTAACCCCAGTGTGCAGAAATTGTCAAAACGTGTTTTTCAGCAGAAATAAACACGTTTTGGCAACTTTGGTCACCACCATGTAACTTATAGGGCAGAAACAGCACAGTTTTCAAAACGTGTTTTTCAGCCCGAAATAAAAGCGTTTTCTCAGCCCTTAGAATCGCAGTGTAACTGCCTGTCTCAGAAGAGCACACTGAGTCAGCCCTTAACCCCAGTGCTCAGAAATTGTCAAAACGTGTTTTTCAGCAGAAATAAACACGTTTTGGCAACTTTGGTCATCACCATGTAACTTATAGGGCAGAAACAGCACACTTTTCAAAACGTGTTTTTCAGCCCGAAATAAACGCGTTTTGTCAGCCCTTGGAATCACAGTGTAACTGCCTAGCTCAGAAGAGCCCACTGAGGCAGCCCTTAACCCCAGTGTGCAGAAATTGTCAAAACGTGTTTTTCAGCAGAAATAAACACGTTTTGGCAACTTTGGTCATCACCATGTAACTTATAGGGCAGAAACAGCACACTTTTCAAAACGTGTTTTTCAGCCCGAAATAAACGCGTTTTGTCAGCCTTGGAATCACAGTGTAACTGCCTAGCTCAGAAGAGCCCACTGAGGCAGCCCTTAACCCCAGTGTGCAGAAATTGTCAAAACGTGTTTTTCAGCAGAAATAAACACGTTTTGGCAACTTTGGTCATCACCATGTAACTTATAGGGCAGAAACAGCACACTTTTCAAAACGTGTTTTTCAGCCCGAAATAAACGCGTTTTGTCAGCCCTTGGAATCACAGAGTAACTGCCTAGCTCAGAAGAGCCCACTGAGGCAGCCCTTAACCCCAGTGCTCAGAAATTGTCAAAACGTGTTTTTCAGCAGAAATAAACACGTTTTGGCAACTTTGGTCATTACCATGTAACTTATAGGGCAGAAACAGCACACTTTTCAAAACGTGTTTTTCAGCCCGAAATAAACGCGTTTTGTCAGCCCTTGGAATCACAGTGTAACTGCCTAGCTCAGAAGAGCCCACTGAGGCAGCCCTTAACCCCAGTATGCAGAAATTGTCAAAACGTGTTTTTCAGCAGAAATAAACACGTTTTGGCAACTTTGGTCACCACCATGTAACTTATAGGGCAAAAACAGCACAGTTTTCAAAACGTGTTTTTCAGCCCGAAATAAACGCGTTTTCTCAGCCCTTAGAATCGCAGTGTAACTGCCTGGCTCAGAAGAGCACACTGAGTCAGCCCTTAACCCCAGTGCTCAGAAATTGTCAAAACGTGTTTTTCAGCAGAAATAAACACGTTTTGGCAACTTTGGTCATCACCATGTAACTTATAGGGCAGAAACAGCACACTTTTCAAAACGTGTTTTTCAGCCCGAAATAAACGCGTTTTGTCAGCCCTTGGAATCACAGTGTAACTGCCTAGCTCAGAAGAGCCCACTGAGGCAGCCCTTAACCCCAGTGCTCAGAAATTGTCAAAACGTGTTTTCCAGCAGAAATAAACACGTTTTGGCAACTTTGGTCACCACCATGTAACTTATAGGGCAGAAACAGCACAGTTTTCAAAACGTGTTTTTCAGCCCGAAATAAACGCGTTTTCTCAGCCCTTAGAATCGCAGTGTAACTGCCTGTCTCAGAAGAGCACACTGAGTCAGCCCTTAACCCCAGTGCTCACAAATTGTCAAAACGTGTTTTTCAGCAGAAATAAACACGTTTTGGCAACTTTGGTCACCACCATGTAACTTATAGGGCAGAAACAGCACAGTTTTCAAAACGTGTTTTTCAGCCCGAAATAAACGCGTTTTCTCAGCCCTTAGAATCGCAGTGTAACTGCCTGTCTCAGAAGAGCACACTGAGTCAGCCCTTAACCCCAGTGCTCAGAAATTGTCAAAACGTGTTTTTCAGCAGAAATAAACACGTTTTGGCAACTTTGGTCATCACCATGTAACTTATAGGGCAGAAACAGCACACTTTTCAAAACGTGTTTTTCAGCCCGAAATAAACGCGTTTTGTCAGCCCTTGGAATCACAGTGTAACTGCCTAGCTCAGAAGAGCCCACTGAGGCAGCCCTTAACCCCAGTGTGCAGAAATTGTCAAAACGTGTTTTTCAGCAGAAATAAACACGTTTTGGCAACTTTGGTCATCACCATGTAACTTATAGGGCAGAAACAGCACACTTTTCAAAACGTGTTTTTCAGCCCGAAATAAACGCGTTTTGTCAGCCCTTGGAATCACAGTGTAACTGCCTAGCTCAGAAGAGTCCACTAAGGCAGCCCTTAACCCCAGTGCTCAGAAATTGTCAAAACGTGTTTTCCAGCAGAAATAAACACGTTTTGGCAACTTTGGTCACCACCATGTAACTTATAGGGCAGAAACAGCACAGTTTTCAAAACGTGTTTTTCAGCCGGAAATAAACGCGTTTTGTCAGCCCTTGGAATCACAGTGTAACTGCCTAGCTCAGAAGAGCCCACTGAGGCAGCCCTTAACCCCAGTGTGCAGAAATTGTCAAAACGTGTTTTTCAGCAGAAATAAACACGTTTTGGCAACTTTGGTCATCACCATGTAACTTATAGGGCAGAAACAGCACACTTTTCAAAACGTGTTTTTCAGCCCGAAATAAACGCGTTTTGTCAGCCCTTGGAATCACAGAGTAACTGCCTAGCTCAGAAGAGCCCACTGAGGCAGCCCTTAACCCCAGTGCTCAGAAATTGTCAAAACGTGTTTTTCAGCAGAAATAAACACGTTTTGGCAACTTTGGTCATCACCATGTAACTTATAGGGCAGAAACAGCACAGTTTTCAAAACGTGTTTTTCAGCCCGAAATAAACGCGTTTTCTCAGCCCTTAGAATCGCAGTGTAACTGCCTGTCCCAGAAGAGCACACAGAGTCAGCCCTTAACCCCAGTGCTCAGAAATTGTCAAAACGTGTTTTTCAGCAGAAATAAACACGTTTTGGCAACTTTGGTCATCACCATGTAACTTATAGGGCAGAAACAGCACACTTTTCAAAACGTGTTTTTCAGCCCGAAATAAACGCGTTTTGTCAGCCCTTGGAATCACAGTGTAACTGCCTAGCTCAGAAGAGCCCACTGAGGCAGCCCTTAACCCCAGTGCTCAGAAATTGTCAAAACGTGTTTTCCAGCAGAAATAAACACGTTTTGGCAACTTTGGTCACCACCATGTAACTTATAGGGCAGAAACAGCACAGTTTTCAAAACGTGTTTTTCAGCCCGAAATAAACGCGTTTTCTCAGCCCTTAGAATCGCAGTGTAACTGCCTGGCTCAGAAGACCAAACTGAGTCAGCCCTTAACCCCAGTGCTCAGAAATTGTCAAAACGTGTTTTTCAGCAGAAATAAACACGTTTTGGCAACTTTGGTCATCACCATGTAACTTATAGGGCAGAAACAGCACACTTTTCAAAACGTGTTTTTCAGCCCGAAATAAACGCGTTTTGTCAGCCCTTGGAATCACAGAGTAACTGCCTAGCTCAGAAGAGCACACTGAGGCAGCCCTTAACCCCAGTGCTCAGAAATTGTCAAAACGTGTTTTTCAGCAGAAATAAACACGTTTTGGCAACTTTGGTCATCACCATGTAACTTATAGGGCAGAAACAGCACACTTTTCAAAACGTGTTTTTCAGCCCGAAATAAACGCGTTTTGTCAGCCCTTGGAATCACAGTGTAACTGCCTAGCTCAGAAGAGCCCACTGAGGCAGCCCTTAACCCCAGTGTGCAGAAATTGTCAAAACGTGTTTTTCAGCAGAAATAAACACGTTTTGGCAACTTTGGTCACCACCATGTAACTTATAGGGCAGAAACAGCACAGTTTTCAAAACGTGTTTTTCAGCCCGAAATAAACGCGTTTTCTCAGCCCTTAGAATCGCAGTGTAACTGCCTGGCTCAGAAGAGCACACTGAGTCAGCCCTTAACCCCAGTGCTCAGAAATTGTCAAAACGTGTTTTTCAGCAGAAATAAACACGTTTTGGCAACTTTGGTCATCACCATGTAACTTTTAGGGCAGAAACAGCACACTTTTCAAAACGTGTTTTTCAGCACGAAATAAACGCGTTTTGTCAGCCCTTGGAATCACAGTGTAACTGCCTAGCTCAGAAGAGCCCACTGAGGCAGCCCTTAACCCCAGTGTGCAGAAATTGTCAAAACGTGTTTTTCAGCAGAAATAAACACGTTTTGGCAACGTTGGTCATCACCATGTAACTTATAGGGCAGAAACAGCACAGTTTTCAAAACGTGTTTTTCAGCCCGAAATAAACGCGTTTTCTCAGCCCTTAGAATCGCAGTGTAACTGCCTGGCTCAGAAGAGCACACTGAGTCAGCCCTTAACCCCAGTGCTCAGAAATTGTCAAAACGTGTTTTTCAGCAGAAATAAACACGTTTTGGCAACTTTGGTCATCACCATGTAACTTATAGGGCAGAAACAGCACAGTTTTCAAAACGTGTTTTTCAGCCAGAAATAAACGCGTTTTGTCAGCCCTTGGAATCACAGTTAAACTGCCTAGCTCAGAAGAGCCCACTGAGGCAGCCCTTAACCCCAGTGTGCAGAAATTGTCAAAACGTGTTTTTCAGCAGAAATAAACACGTTTTGGCAACTTTGGTCATCACCATGTAACTTACAGGGCAGAAACAGCACACTTTTCAAAACGTGTTTTTCAGCCCGAAATAAACGCGTTTTGTCAGCCCTTGGAATCACAGTGTAACTGCCTAGCTCAGAAGAGCCCACTGAGGCAGCCCTTAACCCCAGTGCTCAGAAATTGTCAAAACGTGTTTTTCAGCAGAAATAAACACGTTTTGGCAACTTTGGTCATCACCATGTAACTTATAGGGCAGAAACAGCACACTTTTCAAAACGTGTTTTTCAGCCCGAAATAAACGCGTTTTGTCAGCCCTTGGAATCACAGTGTAACTGCCTAGCTCAGAAGAGTCCACTAAGGCAGCCCTTAACCCCAGTGCTCAGAAATTGTCAAAACGTGTTTTCCAGCAGAAATAAACACGTTTTGGCAACTTTGGTCATCACCATGTAACTTTTAGGGCAGAAACAGCACACTTTTCAAAACGTGTTTTTCAGCACGAAATAAACGCGTTTTGTCAGCCCTTGGAATCACAGTGTAACTGCCTAGCTCAGAAGAGCCCACTGAGGCAGCCCTTAACCCCAGTGTGCAGAAATTGTCAAAACGTGTTTTTCAGCAGAAATAAACACGTTTTGGCAACTTTGGTCACCACCATGTAACTTATAGGGCAGAAACAGCACAGTTTTCAAAACGTGTTTTTCAGCCCGAAATAAACGCGTTTTCTCAGCCCTTAGAATCGCAGTGTAACTGCCTGTCTCAGAAGAGCAAACTGAGTCAGCCCTTAACCCCAGTGCTCAGAAATTGTCATAACGTGTTTTTCAGCAGAAATAAACACGTTTTGGCAACTTTGGTCATCACCATGTAACTTATAGGGCAGAAACAGCACACTTTTCAAAACGTGTTTTTCAGCACGAAATAAACGCGTTTTGTCAGCCCTTGGAATCACAGTGTAACTGCCTAGCTCAGAAGAGCCCACTGAGGCAGCCCTTAACCCCAGTGTGCAGAAATTGTCAAAACGTGTTTTTCAGCAGAAATAAACACGTTTTGACAACTTTGGTCACCACCATGTAACTTATAGGGCAGAAACAGCACAGTTTTCAAAACGTGTTTTTCAGCCCGAAATAAACGCGTTTTCTCAGCCCTTAGAATCGCAGTGTAACTGCCTGTCTCAGAAGAGCAAACTGAGTCAGCCCTTAACCCCAGTGCTCAGAAATTGTCAAAACGTGTTTTTCAGCAGAAATAAACACGTTTTGGCAACTTTGGTCATCACCATGTAACTTATAGGGCAGAAACAGCACACTTTTCAAAACGTGTTTTTCAGCCCGAAATAAACGCGTTTTGTCAGCCCTTGGAATCACAGTGTAACTGCCTAGCTCAGAAGAGTCCACTAAGGCAGCCCTTAACCCCAGTGCTCAGAAATTGTCAAAACGTGTTTTCCAGCAGAAATAAACACGTTTTGGCAACTTTGGTCATCACCATGTAACTTATAGGGCAGAAACAGCACACTTTTCAAAACGTGTTTTTCAGCCCGAAATAAACGCGTTTTGTCAGCCCTTGGAATCACAGTGTAACTGCCTAGCTCAGAAGAGTCCACTAAGGCAGCCCTTAACCCCAGTGCTCAGAAATTGTCAAAACGTGTTTTCCAGCAGAAATAAACACGTTTTGGCAACTTTGGTCATCACCATGTAACTTTTAGGGCAGAAACAGCACACTTTTCAAAACGTGTTTTTCAGCACGAAATAAACGCATTTTGTCAGCCCTTGGAATCACAGTGTAACTGCCTAGCTCAGAAGAGCCCACTGAGGCAGCCCTTAACCCCAGTGTGCAGAAATTGTCAAAACGTGTTTTTCAGCAGAAATAAACACGTTTTGGCAACTTTGGTCACCACCATGTAACTTATAGGGCAGAAACAGCACAGTTTTCAAAACGTGTTTTTCAGCCCGAAATAAACGCGTTTTCTCAGCCCTTAGAATCGCAGTGTAACTGCCTGTCTCAGAAGAGCAAACTGAGTCAGCCCTTAACCCCAGTGCTCAGAAATTGTCAAAACGTGTTTTTCAGCAGAAATAAACACGTTTTGGCAACTTTGGTCATCACCATGTAACTTATAGGGCAGAAACAGCACACTTTTCAAAACGTGTTTTTCAGCACGAAATAAACGCGTTTTGTCAGCCCTTGGAATCACAGTGTAACTGCCTAGCTCAGAAGAGCCCACTGAGGCAGCCCTTAACCCCAGTGTGCAGAAATTGTCAAAACGTGTTTTTCAGCAGAAATAAACACGTTTTGACAACTTTGGTCACCACCATGTAACTTATAGGGCAGAAACAGCACAGTTTTCAAAACGTGTTTTTCAGCCCGAAATAAACGCGTTTTCTCAGCCCTTAGAATCGCAGTGTAACTGCCTGTCTCAGAAGAGCAAACTGAGTCAGCCCTTAACCCCAGTGCTCAGAAATTGTCAAAACGTGTTTTTCAGCAGAAATAAACACGTTTTGGCAACTTTGGTCATCACCATGTAACTTATAGGGCAGAAACAGCACACTTTTCAAAACGTGTTTTTCAGCCCGAAATAAACGCGTTTTGTCAGCCCTTGGAATCACAGAGTAACTGCCTAGCTCAGAAGAGCCCACTGAGGCAGCCCTTAACCCCAGTGCTCAGAAATTGTCAAAACGTGTTTTTCAGCAGAAATAAACACGTTTTGGCAACGTTGGTCATCACCATGTAACTTATAGGGCAGAAACAGCACAGTTTTCAAAACGTGTTTTTCAGCCCGAAATAAACGCGTTTTCTCAGCCCTTAGAATCGCAGTGTAACTGCCTGGCTCAGAAGAGCACACTGAGTCAGCCCTTAACCCCAGTGCTCAGAAATTGTCAAAACGTGTTTTTCAGCAGAAATAAACACGTTTTGGCAACTTTGGTCATCACCATGTAACTTATAGGGCAGAAACAGCACAGTTTTCAAAACGTGTTTTTCAGCCAGAAATAAACGCGTTTTGTCAGCCCTTGGAATCACAGTTAAACTGCCTAGCTCAGAAGAGCCCACTGAGGCAGCCCTTAACCCCAGTGTGCAGAAATTGTCAAAACGTGTTTTTCAGCAGAAATAAACACGTTTTGGCAACTTTGGTCATCACCATGTAACTTACAGGGCAGAAACAGCACACTTTTCAAAACGTGTTTTTCAGCCCGAAATAAACGCGTTTTGTCAGCCCTTGGAATCACAGTGTAACTGCCTAGCTCAGAAGAGCCCACTGAGGCAGCCCTTAACCCCAGTGCTCAGAAATTGTCAAAACGTGTTTTCCAGCAGAAATAAACACGTTTTGGCAACTTTGGTCACCACCATGTAACTTATAGGGCAGAAACAGCACAGTTTTCAAAACGTGTTTTTCAGCCCGAAATAAACGCGTTTTCTCAGCCCTTAGAATCGCAGTGTAACTGCCTGGCTCAGAAGACCAAACTGAATCAGCCCTTAACCCCAGTGCTCAGAAATTGTCAAAACGTGTTTTTCAGCAGATATAAACACGTTTTGGCAACTTTGGTCATCACCATGTAACTTATAGGGCAGAAACAGCACACTTTTCAAAACGTGTTTTTCAGCCCGAAATAAACGCGTTTTGTCAGCCCTTGGAATCACAGAGTAACTGCCTAGCTCAGAAGAGCACACTGAGGCAGCCCTTAACCCCAGTGCTCAGAAATTGTCAAAACGTGTTTTTCAGCAGAAATAAACACGTTTTGGCAACTTTGGTCACCACCATGTAACTTATAGGGCAGAAACAGCACAGTTTTCAAAACGTGTTTTTCAGCCGGAAATAAACGCGTTTTGTCTACCCTTGGAATCACAGTGTAACTGCCTAGCTCAGAAGAGCCCACTGAGGCAGCCCTTAACCCCAGTGTGCAGAAATTGTCAAAACGTGTTTTTCAGCAGAAATAAACACGTTTTGGCAACTTTGGTCATCACCATGTAACTTATAGGGCAGAAACAGCACACTTTTCAAAACGTGTTTTTCAGCCCGAAATAAACGCGTTTTGTCAGCCCTTGGAATCACAGAGTAACTGCCTAGCTCAGAAGAGCCCACTGAGGCAGCCCTTAACCCCAGTGCTCAGAAATTGTCAAAACGTGTTTTTCAGCAGAAATAAACACGTTTTGGCAACTTTGGTCATCACCATGTAACTTATAGGGCAGAAACAGCACAGTTTTCAAAACGTGTTTTTCAGCCCGAAATAAACGCGTTTTCTCAGCCCTTAGAATCGCAGTGTAACTGCCTGGCTCAGAAGAGCACACTGAGTCAGCCCTTAACCCCAGTGCTCAGAAATTGTCAAAACGTGTTTTTCAGCAGAAATAAACACGTTTTGGCAACTTTGGTCATCACCATGTAACTTATAGGGCAGAAACAGCACAGTTTTCAAAACGTGTTTTTCAGCCCGAAATAAACGCGTTTTCTCAGCCCTTAGAATCGCAGTGTAACTGCCTGGCTCAGAAGAGCACACTGAGTCAGCCCTTAACCCCAGTGCTCAGAAATTGTCAAAACGTGTTTTTCAGCAGAAATAAACACGTTTTGGCAACTTTGGTCATCACCATGTAACTTATAGGGCAGAAACAGCACACTTTTCAAAACGTGTTTTTCAGCCCGAAATAAACGCGTTTTGTCAGCCCTTGGAATCACAGTGTAACTGCCTAGCTCAGAAGAGCCCACTGAGGCAGCCCTTAACCCCAGTGCTCAGAAATTGTCAAAACGTGTTTTCCAGCAGAAATAAACACGTTTTGGCAACTTTGGTCACCACCATGTAACTTATAGGGCAGAAACAACACAGTTTTCAAAACGTGTTTTTCAGCCCGAAATAAACGCGTTTTCTCAGCCCTTAGAATCGCAGTGTAACTGCCTGTCCCAGAAGAGCACACAGAGTCAGCCCTTAACCCCAGTGCTCAGAAATTGTCAAAACGTGTTTTTCAGCAGAAATAAACACGTTTTGGCAACTTTGGTCATCACCATGTAACTTATAGGGCAGAAACAGCACACTTTTCAAAACGTGTTTTTCAGCCCGAAATAAACGCGTTTTGTCAGCCCTTGGAATCACAGTGTAACTGCCTAGCTCAGAAGAGCCCACTGAGGCAGCCCTTAACCCCAGTATGCAGAAATTGTCAAAACGTGTTTTTCAGCAGAAATAAACACGTTTTGGCAACTTTGGTCACCACCATGTAACTTATAGGGCAAAAACAGCACAGTTTTCAAAACGTGTTTTTCAGCCCGAAATAAACGCGTTTTCTCAGCCCTTAGAATCGCAGTGTAACTGCCTGGCTCAGAAGAGCACACTGAGTCAGCCCTTAACCCCAGTGCTCAGAAATTGTCAAAACGTGTTTTTCAGCAGAAATAAACACGTTTTGGCAACTTTGGTCATCACCATGTAACTTATAGGGCAGAAACAGCACACTTTTCAAAACGTGTTTTTCAGCCCGAAATAAACGCGTTTTGTCAGCCCTTGGAATCACAGTGTAACTGCATAGCTCAGAAGAGCCCACTGAGGCAGCCCTTAACCCCAGTGCTCAGAAATTGTCAAAACGTGTTTTCCAGCAGAAATAAACACGTTTTGGCAACTTTGGTCACCACCATGTAACTTATAGGGCAGAAACAGCACAGTTTTCAAAACGTGTTTTTCAGCCCGAAATAAACGCGTTTTCTCAGCCCTTAGAATCGCAGTGTAACTGCCTGTCTCAGAAGAGCACACTGAGTCAGCCCTTAACCCCAGTGCTCACAAATTGTCAAAACGTGTTTTTCAGCAGAAATAAACACGTTTTGGCAACTTTGGTCACCACCATGTAACTTATAGGGCAGAAACAGCACAGTTTTCAAAACGTGTTTTTCAGCCCGAAATAAACGCGTTTTCTCAGCCCTTAGAATCGCAGTGTAACTGCCTGTCTCAGAAGAGCACACTGAGTCAGCCCTTAACCCCAGTGCTCAGAAATTGTCATAACGTGTTTTTCAGCAGAAATAAACACGTTTTGGCAACTTTGGTCATCACCATGTAACTTATAGGGCAGAAACAGCACACTTTTCAAAACGTGTTTTTCAGCCCGAAATAAACGCGTTTTGTCAGCCCTTGGAATCACAGTGTAACTGCCTAGCTCAGAAGAGCCCACTGAGGCAGCCCTTAACCCCAGTGTGCAGAAATTGTCAAAACGTGTTTTTCAGCAGAAATAAACACGTTTTGGCAACTTTGGTCATCACCATGTAACTTATAGGGCAGAAACAGCACACTTTTCAAAACGTGTTTTTCAGCCCGAAATAAACGCGTTTTGTCAGCCCTTGGAATCACAGTGTAACTGCCTAGCTCAGAAGAGTCCACTAAGGCAGCCCTTAACCCCAGTGCTCAGAAATTGTCAAAACGTGTTTTCCAGCAGAAATAAACACGTTTTGGCAACTTTGGTCACCACCATGTAACTTATAGGGCAGAAACAGCACAGTTTTCAAAACGTGTTTTTCAGCCGGAAATAAACGCGTTTTGTCAGCCCTTGGAATCACAGTGTAACTGCCTAGCTCAGAAGAGCCCACTGAGGCAGCCCTTAACCCCAGTGTGCAGAAATTGTCAAAACGTGTTTTTCAGCAGAAATAAACACGTTTTGGCAACTTTGGTCATCACCATGTAACTTATAGGGCAGAAACAGCACACTTTTCAAAACGTGTTTTTCAGCCCGAAATAAACGCGTTTTGTCAGCCCTTGGAATCACAGAGTAACTGCCTAGCTCAGAAGAGCCCACTGAGGCAGCCCTTAACCCCAGTGCTCAGAAATTGTCAAAACGTGTTTTTCAGCAGAAATAAACACGTTTTGGCAACTTTGGTCATCACCATGTAACTTATAGGGCAGAAACAGCACAGTTTTCAAAACGTGTTTTTCAGCCCGAAATAAACGCGTTTTCTCAGCCCTTAGAATCGCAGTGTAACTGCCTGTCCCAGAAGAGCACACAGAGTCAGCCCTTAACCCCAGTGCTCAGAAATTGTCAAAACGTGTTTTTCAGCAGAAATAAACACGTTTTGGCAACTTTGGTCATCACCATGTAACTTATAGGGCAGAAACAGCACACTTTTCAAAACGTGTTTTTCAGCCCGAAATAAACGCGTTTTGTCAGCCCTTGGAATCACAGTGTAACTGCCTAGCTCAGAAGAGCCCACTGAGGCAGCCCTTAACCCCAGTGCTCAGAAATTGTCAAAACGTGTTTTTCAGCAGAAATAAACACGTTTTGGCAACTTTGGTCACCACCATGTAACTTATAGGGCAGAAACAGCACAGTTTTCAAAACGTGTTTTTCAGCCCGAAATAAACGCGTTTTCTCAGCCCTTAGAATCGCAGTGTAACTGCCTGGCTCAGAAGAGCACACTGAGTCAGCCCTTAACCCCAGTGCTCAGAAATTGTCAAAACGTGTTTTTCAGCAGAAATAAACACGTTTTGGCAACTTTGGTCATCACCATGTAACTTTTAGGGCAGAAACAGCACACTTTTCAAAACGTGTTTTTCAGCACGAAATTAACGCGTTTTGTCAGCCCTTGGAATCACAGTGTAACTGCCTAGCTCAGAAGAGCCCACTGAGGCAGCCCTTAACCCCAGTGTGCAGAAATTGTCAAAACGTGTTTTTCAGCAGAAATAAACACGTTTTGGCAACTTTGGTCACCACAATGTAACTTATAGGGCAGAAACAGCACAGTTTTCAAAACGTGTTTTTCAGCCCGAAATAAAAGCGTTTTCTCAGCCCTTAGAATCGCAGTGTAACTGCCTGTCTCAGAAGAGCACACTGAGTCAGCCCTTAACCCCAGTGCTCAGAAATTGTCAAAACGTGTTTTTCAGCAGAAATAAACACGTTTTGGCAACTTTGGTCATCACCATGTAACTTATAGGGCAGAAACAGCACACTTTTCAAAACGTGTTTTTCAGCCCGAAATAAACGCGTTTTGTCAGCCCTTGGAATCACAGTGTAACTGCCTAGCTCAGAAGAGCCCACTGAGGCAGCCCTTAACCCCAGTGTGCAGAAATTGTCAAAACGTGTTTTTCAGCAGAAATAAACACGTTTTGGCAACTTTGGTCATCACCATGTAACTTATAGGGCAGGAACAGCACACTTTTCAAAACGTGTTTTTCAGCCCGAAATAAACGCGTTTTGTCAGCCTTGGAATCACAGTGTAACTGCCTAGCTCAGAAGAGCCCACTGAGGCAGCCCTTAACCCCAGTGTGCAGAAATTGTCAAAACGTGTTTTTCAGCAGAAATAAACACGTTTTGGCAACTTTGGTCATCACCATGTAACTTATAGGGCAGAAACAGCACACTTTTCAAAACGTGTTTTTCAGCCCGAAATAAACGCGTTTTGTCAGCCCTTGGAATCACAGAGTAACTGCCTAGCTCAGAAGAGCCCACTGAGGCAGCCCTTAACCCCAGTGCTCAGAAATTGTCAAAACGTGTTTTTCAGCAGAAATAAACACGTTTTGGCAACTTTGGTCATCACCATGTAACTTATAGGGCAGAAACAGCACACTTTTCAAAACGTGTTTTTCAGCCCGAAATAAACGCGTTTTGTCAGCCCTTGGAATCACAGTGTAACTGCCTAGCTCAGAAGAGCCCACTGAGGCAGCCCTTAACCCCAGTATGCAGAAATTGTCAAAACGTGTTTTTCAGCAGAAATAAACACGTTTTGGCAACTTTGGTCACCACCATGTAACTTATAGGGCAAAAACAGCACAGTTTTCAAAACGTGTTTTTCAGCCCGAAATAAACGCGTTTTCTCAGCCCTTAGAATCGCAGTGTAACTGCCTGGCTCAGAAGAGCACACTGAGTCAGCCCTTAACCCCAGTGCTCAGAAATTGTCAAAACGTGTTTTTCAGCAGAAATAAACACGTTTTGGCAACTTTGGTCATCACCATGTAACTTATAGGGCAGAAACAGCACACTTTTCAAAACGTGTTTTTCAGCCCGAAATAAACGCGTTTTGTCAGCCCTTGGAATCACAGTGTAACTGCCTAGCTCAGAAGAGCCCACTGAGGCAGCCCTTAACCCCAGTGCTCAGAAATTGTCAAAACGTGTTTTCCAGCAGAAATAAACACGTTTTGGCAACTTTGGTCACCACCATGTAACTTATAGGGCAGAAACAGCACAGTTTTCAAAACGTGTTTTTCAGCCCGAAATAAACGCGTTTTCTCAGCCCTTAGAATCGCAGTGTAACTGCCTGTCTCAGAAGAGCACACTGAGTCAGCCCTTAACCCCAGTGCTCACAAATTGTCAAAACGTGTTTTTCAGCAGAAATAAACACGTTTTGGCAACTTTGGTCACCACCATGTAACTTATAGGGCAGAAACAGCACAGTTTTCAAAACGTGTTTTTCAGCCCGAAATAAACGCGTTTTCTCAGCCCTTAGAATCGCAGTGTAACTGCCTGTCTCAGAAGAGCACACTGAGTCAGCCCTTAACCCCAGTGCTCAGAAATTGTCAAAACGTGTTTTTCAGCAGAAATAAACACGTTTTGGCAACTTTGGTCATCACCATGTAACTTATAGGGCAGAAACAGCACACTTTTCAAAACGTGTTTTTCAGCCCGAAATAAACGCGTTTTGTCAGCCCTTGGAATCACAGTGTAACTGCCTAGCTCAGAAGAGCCCACTGAGGCAGCCCTTAACCCCAGTGTGCAGAAATTGTCAAAACGTGTTTTTCAGCAGAAATAAACACGTTTTGGCAACTTTGGTCATCACCATGTAACTTATAGGGCAGAAACAGCACACTTTTCAAAACGTGTTTTTCAGCCCGAAATAAACGCGTTTTGTCAGCCTTGGAATCACAGTGTAACTGCCTAGCTCAGAAGAGCCCACTGAGGCAGCCCTTAACCCCAGTGTGCAGAAATTGTCAAAACGTGTTTTTCAGCAGAAATAAACACGTTTTGGCAACTTTGGTCATCACCATGTAACTTATAGGGCAGAAACCGCACACTTTTCAAAACGTGTTTTTCAGCCCGAAATAAACGCGTTTTGTCAGCCCTTGGAATCACAGAGTAACTGCCTAGCTCAGAAGAGCCCACTGAGGCAGCCCTTAACCCCAGTGCTCAGAAATTGTCAAAACGTGTTTTTCAGCAGAAATAAACACGTTTTGGCAACGTTGGTCATCACCATGTAACTTATAGGGCAGAAACAGCACAGTTTTCAAAACGTGTTTTTCAGCCCGAAATAAACGCGTTTTGTCAGCCCTTGGAATCACAGTGTAACTGCCTAGCTCAGAAGAGCCCACTGAGGCAGCCCTTAACCCCAGTGTGCAGAAATTGTCAAAACGTGTTTTTCAGCAGAAATAAACACGTTTTGGCAACTTTGGTCATCACCATGTAACTTACAGGGCAGAAACAGCACACTTTTCAAAACGTGTTTTTCAGCCCGAAATAAACGCGTTTTGTCAGCCCTTGGAATCACAGTGTAACTGCCTAGCTCAGAAGAGCCCACTGAGGCAGCCCTTAACCCCAGTGCTCAGAAATTGTCAAAACGTGTTTTCCAGCAGAAATAAACACGTTTTGGCAACTTTGGTCACCACCATGTAACTTATAGGGCAGAAACAGCACAGTTTTCAAAACGTGTTTTTCAGCCCGAAATAAACGCGTTTTCTCAGCCCTTAGAATCGCAGTGTAACTGCCTGGCTCAGAAGAGCACACTGAGTCAGCCCTTAACCCCAGTGCTCAGAAATTGTCAAAACGTGTTTTTCAGCAGAAATAAACACGTTTTGGCAACTTTGGTCATCACCATGTAACTTATAGGGCAGAAACAGCACACTTTTCAAAACGTGTTTTTCAGCCCGAAATAAACGCGTTTTGTCAGCCCTTGGAATCACAGTGTAACTGCCTAGCTCAGAAGAGCCCACTGAGGCAGCCCTTAACCCCAGTGTGCAGAAATTGTCAAAACGTGTTTTTCAGCAGAAATAAACACGTTTTGGCAACTTTGGTCATCACCATGTAACTTATAGGGCAGAATCAGCACACTTTTCAAAACGTGTTTTTCAGCCCGAAATAAACGCGTTTTGTCAGCCCTTGGAATCACAGTGTAACTGCCTAGCTCAGAAGAGTCCACTAAGGCAGCCCTTAACCCCAGTGCTCAGAAATTATCAAAACGTGTTTTCCAGCAGAAATAAACACGTTTTGGCAACTTTGGTCACCACCATGTAACTTATAGGGCAGAAACAGCACAGTTTTCAAAACGTGTTTTTCAGCCGGAAATAAACGCGTTTTGTCAGCCCTTGGAATCACAGTGTAACTGCCTAGCTCAGAAGAGCCCACTGAGGCAGCCCTTAACCCCAGTGTGCAGAAATTGTCAAAACGTGTTTTTCAGCAGAAATAAACACGTTTTGGCAACTTTGGTCATCACCATGTAACTTATAGGGCAGAAACAGCACACTTTTCAAAACGTGTTTTTCAGCCCGAAATAAACGCGTTTTGTCAGCCCTTGGAATCACAGAGTAACTGCCTAGCTCAGAAGAGCCCACTGAGGCAGCCCTTAACCCCAGTGCTCAGAAATTGTCAAAACGTGTTTTTCAGCAGAAATAAACACGTTTTGGCAACTTTGGTCATCACCATGTAACTTATAGGGCAGAAACAGCACAGTTTTCAAAACGTGTTTTTCAGCCCGAAATAAACGCGTTTTCTCAGCCCTTAGAATCGCAGTGTAACTGCCTGTCCCAGAAGAGCACACAGAGTCAGCCCTTAACCCCAGTGCTCAGAAATTGTCAAAACGTGTTTTTCAGCAGAAATAAACACGTTTTGGCAACTTTGGTCATCACCATGTAACTTATAGGGCAGAAACAGCACACTTTTCAAAACGTGTTTTTCAGCCCGAAATAAACGCGTTTTGTCAGCCCTTGGAATCACAGTGTAACTGCCTAGCTCAGAAGAGCCCACTGAGGCAGCCCTTAACCCCAGTGTGCAGAAATTGTCAAAACGTGTTTTTCAGCAGAAATAAACACGTTTTGGCAACTTTGGTCACCACCATGTAACTTATAGGGCAGAAACAGCACAGTTTTCAAAACGTGTTTTTCAGCCCGAAATAAACGCGTTTTCTCAGCCCTTAGAATCGCAGTGTAACTGCCTGTCTCAGAAGAGCACACTGAGTCAGCCCTTAACCCCAGTGCTCAGAAATTGTCAAAACGTGTTTTTCAGCAGAAATAAACACGTTTTGGCAACTTTGGTCATCACCATGTAACTTATAGGGCAGAAACAGCACACTTTTCAAAACGTGTTTTTCAGCCCGAAATAAACGCGTTTTGTCAGCCCTTGGAATCACAGTGTAACTGCCTAGCTCAGAAGAGCCCACTGAGGCAGCCCTTAACCCCAGTGTGCAGAAATTGTCAAAACGTGTTTTTCAGCAGAAATAAACACGTTTTGGCAACTTTGGTCATCACCATGAAACTTATAGGGCAGAAACAGCACACTTTTCAAAACGTGTTTTTCAGCCCGAAATAAACGCGTTTTGTCAGCCTTGGAATCACAGTGTAACTGCCTAGCTCAGAAGAGCCCACTGAGGCAGCCCTTAACCCCAGTGTGCAGAAATTGTCAAAACGTGTTTTTCAGCAGAAATAAACACGTTTTGGCAACTTTGGTCATCACCATGTAACTTATAGGGCAGAAACCGCACACTTTTCAAAACGTGTTTTTCAGCCCGAAATAAACGCGTTTTGTCAGCCCTTGGAATCACAGAGTAACTGCCTAGCTCAGAAGAGCCCACTGAGGCAGCCCTTAACCCCAGTGCTCAGAAATTGTCAAAACGTGTTTTTCAGCAGAAATAAACACGTTTTGGCAACGTTGGTCATCACCATGTAACTTATAGGGCAGAAACAGCACAGTTTTCAAAACGTGTTTTTCAGCCCGAAATAAACGCGTTTTCTCAGCCCTTAGAATCGCAGTGTAACTGCCTGGCTCAGAAGAGCACACTGAGTCAGCCCTTAACCCCAGTGCTCAGAAATTGTCAAAACGTGTTTTTCAGCAGAAATAAACACGTTTTGGCAACTTTGGTCATCACCATGTAACTTATAGGGCAGAAACAGCACAGTTTTCAAAACGTGTTTTTCAGCCAGAAATAAACGCGTTTTGTCAGCCCTTGGAATCACAGTGTAACTGCCTAGCTCAGAAGAGCCCACTGAGGCAGCCCTTAACCCCAGTGTGCAGAAATTGTCAAAACGTGTTTTTCAGCAGAAATAAACACGTTTTGGCAACTTTGGTCATCACCATGTAACTTACAGGGCAGAAACAGCACACTTTTCAAAACGTGTTTTTCAGCCCGAAATAAACGCGTTTTGTCAGCCCTTGGAATCACAGTGTAACTGCCTAGCTCAGAAGAGCCCACTGAGACAGCCCTTAACCCCAGTGCTCAGAAATTGTCAAAACGTGTTTTCCAGCAGAAATAAACACGTTTTGGCAACTTTGGTCACCACCATGTAACTTATAGGGCAGAAACAGCACACTTTTCAAAACGTGTTTTTCAGCCGGAAATAAACGCGTTTTGTCAGCCCTTGGAATCACAGTGTAACTGCCTAGCTCAGAAGAGCCCACTGAGGCAGCCCTTAACCCCAGTGTGCAGAAATTGTCAAAACGTGTTTTTCAGCAGAAATAAACACGTTTTGGCAACTTTGGTCATCACCATGTAACTTATAGGGCAGAAACAGCACACTTTTCAAAACGTGTTTTTCAGCCCGAAATAAACGCGTTTTGTCAGCCCTTGGAATCACAGAGTAACTGCCTAGCTCAGAAGAGCCCACTGAGGCAGCCCTTAACCCCAGTGCTCAGAAATTGTCAAAACGTGTTTTTCAGCAGAAATAAACACGTTTTGGCAACTTTGGTCATCACCATGTAACTTATAGGGCAGAAACAGCACAGTTTTCAAAACGTGTTTTTCAGCCCGAAATAAACGCGTTTTCTCAGCCCTTAGAATCGCAGTGTAACTGCCTGTCCCAGAAGAGCACACAGAGTCAGCCCTTAACCCCAGTGCTCAGAAATTGTCAAAACGTGTTTTTCAGCAGAAATAAACACGTTTTGGCAACTTTGGTCATCACCATGTAACTTATAGGGCAGAAACAGCACACTTTTCAAAACGTGTTTTTCAGCCCGAAATAAACGCGTTTTGTCAGCCCTTGGAATCACAGTGTAACTGCCTAGCTCAGAAGAGCCCACTGAGGCAGCCCTTAACCCCAGTGTGCAGAAATTGTCAAAACGTGTTTTTCAGCAGAAATAAACACGTTTTGGCAACTTTGGTCACCACCATGTAACTTATAGGGCAGAAACAGCACAGTTTTCAAAACGTGTTTTTCAGCCCGAAATAAACGCGTTTTCTCAGCCCTTAGAATCGCAGTGTAACTGCCTGTCTCAGAAGAGCACACTGAGTCAGCCCTTAACCCCAGTGCTCAGAAATTGTCAAAACGTGTTTTTCAGCAGAAATAAACACGTTTTGGCAACTTTGGTCATCACCATGTAACTTATAGGGCAGAAACAGCACACTTTTCAAAACGTGTTTTTCAGCCCGAAATAAACGCGTTTTGTCAGCCCTTGGAATCACAGTGTAACTGCCTAGCTCAGAAGAGCCCACTGAGGCAGCCCTTAACCCCAGTGTGCAGAAATTGTCAAAACGTGTTTTTCAGCAGAAATAAACACGTTTTGGCAACTTTGGTCATCACCATGAAACTTATAGGGCAGAAACAGCACACTTTTCAAAACGTGTTTTTCAGCCCGAAATAAACGCGTTTTGTCAGCCTTGGAATCACAGTGTAACTGCCTAGCTCAGAAGAGCCCACTGAGGCAGCCCTTAACCCCAGTGTGCAGAAATTGTCAAAACGTGTTTTTCAGCAGAAATAAACACGTTTTGGCAACTTTGGTCATCACCATGTAACTTATAGGGCAGAAACCGCACACTTTTCAAAACGTGTTTTTCAGCCCGAAATAAACGCGTTTTGTCAGCCCTTGGAATCACAGAGTAACTGCCTAGCTCAGAAGAGCCCACTGAGGCAGCCCTTAACCCCAGTGCTCAGAAATTGTCAAAACGTGTTTTTCAGCAGAAATAAACACGTTTTGGCAACGTTGGTCATCACCATGTAACTTATAGGGCAGAAACAGCACAGTTTTCAAAACGTGTTTTTCAGCCCGAAATAAACGCGTTTTCTCAGCCCTTAGAATCGCAGTGTAACTGCCTGGCTCAGAAGAGCACACTGAGTCAGCCCTTAACCCCAGTGCTCAGAAATTGTCAAAACGTGTTTTTCAGCAGAAATAAACACGTTTTGGCAACTTTGGTCATCACCATGTAACTTATAGGGCAGAAACAGCACAGTTTTCAAAACGTGTTTTTCAGCCAGAAATAAACGCGTTTTGTCAGCCCTTGGAATCACAGTGTAACTGCCTAGCTCAGAAGAGCCCACTGAGGCAGCCCTTAACCCCAGTGTGCAGAAATTGTCAAAACGTGTTTTTCAGCAGAAATAAACACGTTTTGGCAACTTTGGTCATCACCATGTAACTTACAGGGCAGAAACAGCACACTTTTCAAAACGTGTTTTTCAGCCCGAAATAAACGCGTTTTGTCAGCCCTTGGAATCACAGTGTAACTGCCTAGCTCAGAAGAGCCCACTGAGACAGCCCTTAACCCCAGTGCTCAGAAATTGTCAAAACGTGTTTTCCAGCAGAAATAAACACGTTTTGGCAACTTTGGTCACCACCATGTAACTTATAGGGCAGAAACAGCACAGTTTTCAAAACGTGTTTTTCAGCCCGAAATAAACGCGTTTTCTCAGCCCTTAGAATCGCAGTGTAACTGCCTGGCTCAGAAGACCACACTGAGTCAGCCCTTAACCCCAGTGCTCAGAAATTGTCAAAACGTGTTTTTCAGCAGAAATAAACACGTTTTGGCAACTTTGGTCATCACCATGTAACTTATAGGGCAGAAACAGCACACTTTTCAAAACGTGTTTTTCAGCCCGAAATAAACGCGTTTTGTCAGCCCTTGGAATCACAGAGTAACTGCCTAGCTCAGAAGAGCACACTGAGGCAGCCCTTAACCCCAGTGCTCAGAAATTGTCAAAACGTGTTTTTCAGCAGAAATAAACACGTTTTGGCAACTTTGGTCACCACCATGTAACTTATAGGGCAGAAACAGCACAGTTTTCAAAATGTGTTTTTCAGCCCGAAATAAACGCGTTTTGTCAGCCCTTGGAATCACAGTGTAACTGCCTAGCTCAGAAGAGCCCACTGAGGCAGCCCTTAACCCCAGTGCTCAGAAATTGTCAAAACGTGTTTTCCAGCAGAAATAAACACGTTTTGGCAACTTTGGTCACCACCATGTAACTTATAGGGCAGAAACAGCACAGTTTTCAAAACGTGTTTTTCAGCCCGAAATAAACGCGTTTTCTCAGCCCTTAGAATCGCAGTGTAACTGCCTGGCTCAGAAGACCAGACTGAGTCAGCCCTTAACCCCAGTGCTCAGAAATTGTCAAAACGTGTTTCTCAGCAGAAATAAACACGTTTTGGCAACTTTGGTCATCACCATGTAACTTATAGGGCAGAAACAGCACACTTTTCAAAACGTGTTTTTCAGCCCGAAATAAACGCGTTTTGTCAGCCCTTGGAATCACAGTGTAACTGCCTAGCTCAGAAGAGCCCACTGAGGCAGCCCTTAACCGCAGTGTGCAGAAATTGTCAAAACGTGTTTTTCAGCAGAAATAAACACGTTTTGGCAACTTTGGTCATCACCATGTAACTTATAGGGCAGAAACAGCACACTTTTCAAAACGTGTTTTTCAGCCCGAAATAAACGCGTTTTGTCAGCCCTTGGAATCACAGAGTAACTGCCTAGCTCAGAAGAGCACACTGAGGCAGCCCTTAACCCCAGTGCTCAGAAATTGTCAAAACGTGTTTTTCAGCAGAAATAAACACGTTTTGGCAACTTTGGTCACCACCATGTAACTTATAGGGCAGAAACACCACAGTTTTCAAAACGTGTTTTTCAGCCCGAAATAAACGCGTTTTGTCAGCCCTTGGAATCACAGTGTAACTGCATAGCTCAGAAGAGCCCACTGAGGCAGCCCTTAACCCCAGTGCTCAGAAATTGTCAAAACGTGTTTTCCAGCAGAAATAAACACGTTTTGGCAACTTTGGTCACCACCATGTAACTTATAGGGCAGAAACAGCACAGTTTTCAAAACGTGTTTTTCAGCCCGAAATAAACGCGTTTTCTCAGCCCTTAGAATCGCAGTGTAACTGCCTGGCTCAGAAGACCAGACTGAGTCAGCCCTTAACCCCAGTGCTCAGAAATTGTCAAAACGTGTTTTTCAGCAGAAATAAACACGTTTTGGCAACTTTGGTCATCACCATGTAACTTATAGGGCAGAAACAGCACACTTTTCAAAACGTGTTTTTCAGCCCGAAATAAACGCGTTTTGTCAGCCCTTGGAATCACAGTGTAACTGCCTAGCTCAGAAGAGCCCACTGAGGCAGCCCTTAACCCCAGTGCTCAGAAATTGTCAAAACGTGTTTTTCAGCAGAAATAAACACGTTTTGGCAACTTTGGTCATCACCATGTAACTTATAGGGCAGAAACAGCACACTTTTCAAAACGTGTTTTTCAGCCCGAAATAAACGCGTTTTCTCAGCCCTTAGAATCGCAGTGTAACTGCCTGTCCCAGAAGAGCACACAGAGTCAGCCCTTAACCCCAGTGCTCAGAAATTGTCAAAACGTGTTTTTCAGCAGAAATAAACACGTTTTGGCAACTTTGGTCATCACCATGTAACTTTTAGGGCAGAAACAGCACACTTTTCAAAACGTGTTTTTCAGCACGAAATAAACGCGTTTTGTCAGCCCTTGGAATCACAGTGTAACTGCCTAGCTCAGAAGAGCCCACTGAGGCAGCCCTTAACCCCAGTGTGCAGAAATTGTCAAAACGTGTTTTTCAGCAGAAATAAACACGTTTTGGCAACTTTGGTCACCACCATGTAACTTATAGGGCAGAAACAGCACAGTTTTCAAAACGTGTTTTTCAGCCCGAAATAAACGCGTTTTCTCAGCCCTTAGAATCGCAGTGTAACTGCCTGTCTCAGAAGAGCTCACTGAGTCAGCCCTTAACCCCAGTGTGCAGAAATTGTCAAAACGTGTTTTTCAGCAGAAATAAACACGTTTTGGCAACTTTGGTCATCACCATGTAACTTACAGGGCAGAAACAGCACACTTTTCAAAACGTGTTTTTCAGCCCGAAATAAACGCGTTTTGTCAGCCCTTGGAATCACAGTGTAACTGCCTAGCTCAGAAGAGCCCACTGAGACAGCCCTTAACCCCAGTGCTCAGAAATTGTCAAAACGTGTTTTCCAGCAGAAATAAACACGTTTTGGCAACTTTGGTCACCACCATGTAACTTATAGGGCAGAAACAGCACAGTTTTCAAAACGTGTTTTTCAGCCCGAAATAAACGCGTTTTCTCAGCCCTTAGAATCGCAGTGTAACTGCCTGGCTCAGAAGACCACACTGAGTCAGCCCTTAACCCCAGTGCTCAGAAATTGTCAAAACGTGTTTTTCAGCAGAAATAAACACGTTTTGGCAACTTTGGTCATCACCATGTAACTTATAGGGCAGAAACAGCACACTTTTCAAAACGTGTTTTTCAGCCCGAAATAAACGCGTTTTGTCAGCCCTTGGAATCACAGAGTAACTGCCTAGCTCAGAAGAGCACACTGAGGCAGCCCTTAACCCCAGTGCTCAGAAATTGTCAAAACGTGTTTTTCAGCAGAAATAAACACGTTTTGGCAACTTTGGTCACCACCATGTAACTTATAGGGCAGAAACAGCACAGTTTTCAAAATGTGTTTTTCAGCCCGAAATAAACGCGTTTTGTCAGCCCTTGGAATCACAGTGTAACTGCCTAGCTCAGAAGAGCCCACTGAGGCAGCCCTTAACCCCAGTGCTCAGAAATTGTCAAAACGTGTTTTCCAGCAGAAATAAACACGTTTTGGCAACTTTGGTCACCACCATGTAACTTATAGGGCAGAAACAGCACAGTTTTCAAAACGTGTTTTTCAGCCCGAAATAAACGCGTTTTCTCAGCCCTTAGAATCGCAGTGTAACTGCCTGGCTCAGAAGACCAGACTGAGTCAGCCCTTAACCCCAGTGCTCAGAAATTGTCAAAACGTGTTTCTCAGCAGAAATAAACACGTTTTGGCAACTTTGGTCATCACCATGTAACTTATAGGGCAGAAACAGCACACTTTTCAAAACGTGTTTTTCAGCCCGAAATAAACGCGTTTTGTCAGCCCTTGGAATCACAGTGTAACTGCCTAGCTCAGAAGAGCCCACTGAGGCAGCCCTTAACCGCAGTGTGCAGAAATTGTCAAAACGTGTTTTTCAGCAGAAATAAACACGTTTTGGCAACTTTGGTCATCACCATGTAACTTATAGGGCAGAAACAGCACACTTTTCAAAACGTGTTTTTCAGCCCGAAATAAACGCGTTTTGTCAGCCCTTGGAATCACAGAGTAACTGCCTAGCTCAGAAGAGCACACTGAGGCAGCCCTTAACCCCAGTGCTCAGAAATTGTCAAAACGTGTTTTTCAGCAGAAATAAACACGTTTTGGCAACTTTGGTCACCACCATGTAACTTATAGGGCAGAAACAGCACAGTTTTCAAAACGTGTTTTTCAGCCCGAAATAAACGCGTTTTGTCAGCCCTTGGAATCACAGTGTAACTGCATAGCTCAGAAGAGCCCACTGAGGCAGCCCTTAACCCCAGTGCTCAGAAATTGTCAAAACGTGTTTTCCAGCAGAAATAAACACGTTTTGGCAACTTTGGTCACCACCATGTAACTTATAGGGCAGAAACAGCACAGTTTTCAAAACGTGTTTTTCAGCCCGAAATAAACGCGTTTTCTCAGCCCTTAGAATCGCAGTGTAACTGCCTGGCTCAGAAGACCAGACTGAGTCAGCCCTTAACCCCAGTGCTCAGAAATTGTCAAAACGTGTTTTTCAGCAGAAATAAACACGTTTTGGCAACTTTGGTCATCACCATGTAACTTATAGGGCAGAAACAGCACACTTTTCAAAACGTGTTTTTCAGCCCGAAATAAACGCGTTTTGTCAGCCCTTGGAATCACAGTGTAACTGCCTAGCTCAGAAGAGCCCACTGAGGCAGCCCTTAACCCCAGTGCTCAGAAATTGTCAAAACGTGTTTTTCAGCAGAAATAAACACGTTTTGGCAACTTTGGTCATCACCATGTAACTTATAGGGCAGAAACAGCACACTTTTCAAAACGTGTTTTTCAGCCCGAAATAAACGCGTTTTCTCAGCCCTTAGAATCGCAGTGTAACTGCCTGTCCCAGAAGAGCACACAGAGTCAGCCCTTAACCCCAGTGCTCAGAAATTGTCAAAACGTGTTTTTCAGCAGAAATAAACACGTTTTGGCAACTTTGGTCATCACCATGTAACTTTTAGGGCAGAAACAGCACACTTTTCAAAACGTGTTTTTCAGCACGAAATAAACGCGTTTTGTCAGCCCTTGGAATCACAGTGTAACTGCCTAGCTCAGAAGAGCCCACTGAGGCAGCCCTTAACCCCAGTGTGCAGAAATTGTCAAAACGTGTTTTTCAGCAGAAATAAACACGTTTTGGCAACTTTGGTCACCACCATGTAACTTATAGGGCAGAAACAGCACAGTTTTCAAAACGTGTTTTTCAGCCCGAAATAAACGCGTTTTCTCAGCCCTTAGAATCGCAGTGTAACTGCCTGTCTCAGAAGAGCTCACTGAGTCAGCCCTTAACCCCAGTGTGCAGAAATTGTCAAAACGTGTTTTTCAGCAGAAATAAACACGTTTTGGCAACTTTGGTCATCACCATGTAACTTACAGGGCAGAAACAGCACACTTTTCAAAACGTGTTTTTCAGCCCGAAATAAACGCGTTTTGTCAGCCCTTGGAATCACAGTGTAACTGCCTAGCTCAGAAGAGCCCACTGAGACAGCCCTTAACCCCAGTGCTCAGAAATTGTCAAAACGTGTTTTCCAGCAGAAATAAACACGTTTTGGCAACTTTGGTCACCACCATGTAACTTATAGGGCAGAAACAGCACAGTTTTCAAAACGTGTTTTTCAGCCCGAAATAAACGCGTTTTCTCAGCCCTTAGAATCGCAGTGTAACTGCCTGGCTCAGAAGACCACACTGAGTCAGCCCTTAACCCCAGTGCTCAGAAATTGTCAAAACGTGTTTTTCAGCAGAAATAAACACGTTTTGGCAACTTTGGTCATCACCATGTAACTTATAGGGCAGAAACAGCACACTTTTCAAAACGTGTTTTTCAGCCCGAAATAAACGCGTTTTGTCAGCCCTTGGAATCACAGAGTAACTGCCTAGCTCAGAAGAGCACACTGAGGCAGCCCTTAACCCCAGTGCTCAGAAATTGTCAAAACGTGTTTTTCAGCAGAAATAAACACGTTTTGGCAACTTTGGTCACCACCATGTAACTTATAGGGCAGAAACAGCACAGTTTTCAAAATGTGTTTTTCAGCCCGAAATAAACGCGTTTTGTCAGCCCTTGGAATCACAGTGTAACTGCCTAGCTCAGAAGAGCCCACTGAGGCAGCCCTTAACCCCAGTGCTCAGAAATTGTCAAAACGTGTTTTCCAGCAGAAATAAACACGTTTTGGCAACTTTGGTCACCACCATGTAACTTATAGGGCAGAAACAGCACAGTTTTCAAAACGTGTTTTTCAGCCCGAAATAAACGCGTTTTCTCAGCCCTTAGAATCGCAGTGTAACTGCCTGGCTCAGAAGACCAGACTGAGTCAGCCCTTAACCCCAGTGCTCAGAAATTGTCAAAACGTGTTTCTCAGCAGAAATAAACACGTTTTGGCAACTTTGGTCATCACCATGTAACTTATAGGGCAGAAACAGCACACTTTTCAAAACGTGTTTTTCAGCCCGAAATAAACGCGTTTTGTCAGCCCTTGGAATCACAGTGTAACTGCCTAGCTCAGAAGAGCCCACTGAGGCAGCCCTTAACCGCAGTGTGCAGAAATTGTCAAAACGTGTTTTTCAGCAGAAATAAACACGTTTTGGCAACTTTGGTCATCACCATGTAACTTATAGGGCAGAAACAGCACACTTTTCAAAACGTGTTTTTCAGCCCGAAATAAACGCGTTTTGTCAGCCCTTGGAATCACAGAGTAACTGCCTAGCTCAGAAGAGCACACTGAGGCAGCCCTTAACCCCAGTGCTCAGAAATTGTCAAAACGTGTTTTTCAGCAGAAATAAACACGTTTTGGCAACTTTGGTCACCACCATGTAACTTATAGGGCAGAAACAGCACAGTTTTCAAAACGTGTTTTTCAGCCCGAAATAAACGCGTTTTGTCAGCCCTTGGAATCACAGTGTAACTGCATAGCTCAGAAGAGCCCACTGAGGCAGCCCTTAACCCCAGTGCTCAGAAATTGTCAAAACGTGTTTTCCAGCAGAAATAAACACGTTTTGGCAACTTTGGTCACCACCATGTAACTTATAGGGCAGAAACAGCACAGTTTTCAAAACGTGTTTTTCAGCCCGAAATAAACGCGTTTTCTCAGCCCTTAGAATCGCAGTGTAACTGCCTGGCTCAGAAGACCAGACTGAGTCAGCCCTTAACCCCAGTGCTCAGAAATTGTCAAAACGTGTTTTTCAGCAGAAATAAACACGTTTTGGCAACTTTGGTCATCACCATGTAACTTATAGGGCAGAAACAGCACACTTTTCAAAACGTGTTTTTCAGCCCGAAATAAACGCGTTTTGTCAGCCCTTGGAATCACAGTGTAACTGCCTAGCTCAGAAGAGCCCACTGAGGCAGCCCTTAACCCCAGTGCTCAGAAATTGTCAAAACGTGTTTTTCAGCAGAAATAAACACGTTTTGGCAACTTTGGTCATCACCATGTAACTTATAGGGCAGAAACAGCACACTTTTCAAAACGTGTTTTTCAGCCCGAAATAAACGCGTTTTCTCAGCCCTTAGAATCGCAGTGTAACTGCCTGTCCCAGAAGAGCACACAGAGTCAGCCCTTAACCCCAGTGCTCAGAAATTGTCAAAACGTGTTTTTCAGCAGAAATAAACACGTTTTGGCAACTTTGGTCATCACCATGTAACTTTTAGGGCAGAAACAGCACACTTTTCAAAACGTGTTTTTCAGCACGAAATAAACGCGTTTTGTCAGCCCTTGGAATCACAGTGTAACTGCCTAGCTCAGAAGAGCCCACTGAGGCAGCCCTTAACCCCAGTGTGCAGAAATTGTCAAAACGTGTTTTTCAGCAGAAATAAACACGTTTTGGCAACTTTGGTCACCACCATGTAACTTATAGGGCAGAAACAGCACAGTTTTCAAAACGTGTTTTTCAGCCCGAAATAAACGCGTTTTCTCAGCCCTTAGAATCGCAGTGTAACTGCCTGTCTCAGAAGAGCTCACTGAGTCAGCCCTTAACCCCAGTGCTCAGAAATTGTCAAAACGTGTTTTTCAGCAGAAATAAACACGTTTTGGCAACTTTGGTCATCACCATGTAACTTATAGGGCAGAAACAGCACACTTTTCAAAACGTGTTTTTCAGCCCGAAATAAACGCGTTTTGTCAGCCCTTGGAATCACAGTGTAACTGCCTAGCTCAGAAGAGCCCACTGAGGCAGCCCTTAACCCCAGTGTGCAGAAATTGTCAAAACGTGTTTTTCAGCAGAAATAAACACGTTTTGGCAACTTTGGTCATCACCATGTAACTTATAGGGCAGAAACAGCACACTTTTCAAAACGTGTTTTTCAGCCCGAAATAAACGCGTTTTGTCAGCCTTGGAATCACAGTGTAACTGCCTAGCTCAGAAGAGCCCACTGAGGCAGCCCTTAACCCCAGTGTGCAGAAATTGTCAAAACGTGTTTTTCAGCAGAAATAAACACGTTTTGGCAACTTTGGTCATCACCATGTAACTTATAGGGCAGAAACCGCACACTTTTCAAAACGTGTTTTTCAGCCCGAAATAAACGCGTTTTGTCAGCCCTTGGAATCACAGAGTAACTGCCTAGCTCAGAAGAGCCCACTGAGGCAGCCCTTAACCCCAGTATGCAGAAATTGTCAAAACGTGTTTTTCAGCAGAAATAAACACGTTTTGGCAACTTTGGTCACCACCATGTAACTTATAGGGCAAAAACAGCACAGTTTTCAAAACGTGTTTTTCAGCCCGAAATAAACGCGTTTTCTCAGCCCTTAGAATCGCAGTGTAACTGCCTGGCTCAGAAGAGCACACTGAGTCAGCCCTTAACCCCAGTGCTCAGAAATTGTCAAAACGTGTTTTTCAGCAGAAATAAACACGTTTTGGCAACTTTGGTCATCACCATGTAACTTATAGGGCAGAAACAGCACACTTTTCAAAACGTGTTTTTCAGCCCGAAATAAACGCGTTTTGTCAGCCCTTGGAATCACAGTGTAACTGCCTAGCTCAGAAGAGCCCACTGAGGCAGCCCTTAACCCCAGTGCTCAGAAATTGTCAAAACGTGTTTTCCAGCAGAAATAAACACGTTTTGGCAACTTTGGTCACCACCATGTAACTTATAGGGCAGAAACAGCACAGTTTTCAAAACGTGTTTTTCAGCCCGAAATAAACGCGTTTTCTCAGCCCTTAAAATCGCAGTGTAACTGCCTGTCTCAGAAGAGCACACTGAGTCAGCCCTTAACCCCAGTGCTCACAAATTGTCAAAACGTGTTTTTCAGCAGAAATAAACACGTTTTGGCAACTTTGGTCACCACCATGTAACTTATAGGGCAGAAACAGCACAGTTTTCAAAACGTGTTTTTCAGCCCGAAATAAACGCGTTTTCTCAGCCCTTAGAATCGCAGTGTAACTGCCTGTCTCAGAAGAGCACACTGAGTCAGCCCTTAACCCCAGTGCTCAGAAATTGTCAAAACGTGTTTTTCAGCAGAAATAAACACGTTTTGGCAACTTTGGTCATCACCATGTAACTTATAGGGCAGAAACAGCACACTTTTCAAAACGTGTTTTTCAGCCCGAAATAAACGCGTTTTGTCAGCCCTTGGAATCACAGTGTAACTGCCTAGCTCAGAAGAGCCCACTGAGGCAGCCCTTAACCCCAGTGTGCAGAAATTGTCAAAACGTGTTTTTCAGCAGAAATAAACACGTTTTGGCAACTTTGGTCATCACCATGTAACTTATAGGGCAGAAACAGCACACTTTTCAAAACGTGTTTTTCAGCCCGAAATAAACGCGTTTTGTCAGCCCTTGGAATCACAGTGTAACTGCCTAGCTCAGAAGAGTCCACTAAGGCAGCCCTTAACCCCAGTGCTCAGAAATTGTCAAAACGTGTTTTCCAGCAGAAATAAACACGTTTTGGCAACTTTGGTCACCACCATGTAACTTATAGGGCAGAAACAGCACAGTTTTCAAAACGTGTTTTTCAGCCGGAAATAAACGCGTTTTGTCAGCCCTTGGAATCACAGTGTAACTGCCTAGCTCAGAAGAGCCCACTGAGGCAGCCCTTAACCCCAGTGTGCAGAAATTGTCAAAACGTGTTTTTCAGCAGAAATAAACACGTTTTGGCAACTTTGGTCATCACCATGTAACTTATAGGGCAGAAACAGCACACTTTTCAAAACGTGTTTTTCAGCCCGAAATAAACGCGTTTTGTCAGCCCTTGGAATCACAGAGTAACTGCCTAGCTCAGAAGAGCCCACTGAGGCAGCCCTTAACCCCAGTGCTCAGAAATTGTCAAAACGTGTTTTTCAGCAGAAATAAACACGTTTTGGCAACTTTGGTCATCACCATGTAACTTATAGGGCAGAAACAGCACACTTTTCAAAACGTGTTTTTCAGCCCGAAATAAACGCGTTTTGTCAGCCCTTGGAATCACAGTGTAACTGCCTAGCTCAGAAGAGCCCACTGAGGCAGCCCTTAACCCCAGTATGCAGAAATTGTCAAAACGTGTTTTTCAGCAGAAATAAACACGTTTTGGCAACTTTGGTCACCACCATGTAACTTATAGGGCAAAAACAGCACAGTTTTCAAAACGTGTTTTTCAGCCCGAAATAAACGCGTTTTCTCAGCCCTTAGAATCGCAGTGTAACTGCCTGGCTCAGAAGAGCACACTGAGTCAGCCCTTAACCCCAGTGCTCAGAAATTGTCAAAACGTGTTTTTCAGCAGAAATAAACACGTTTTGGCAACTTTGGTCATCACCATGTAACTTATAGGGCAGAAACAGCACACTTTTCAAAACGTGTTTTTCAGCCCGAAATAAACGCGTTTTGTCAGCCCTTGGAATCACAGTGTAACTGCCTAGCTCAGAAGAGCCCACTGAGGCAGCCCTTAACCCCAGTGCTCAGAAATTGTCAAAACGTGTTTTCCAGCAGAAATAAACACGTTTTGGCAACTTTGGTCACCACCATGTAACTTATAGGGCAGAAACAGCACAGTTTTCAAAACGTGTTTTTCAGCCCGAAATAAACGCGTTTTCTCAGCCCTTAGAATCGCAGTGTAACTGCCTGTCTCAGAAGAGCACACTGAGTCAGCCCTTAACCCCAGTGCTCACAAATTGTCAAAACGTGTTTTTCAGCAGAAATAAACACGTTTTGGCAACTTTGGTCACCACCATGTAACTTATAGGGCAGAAACAGCACAGTTTTCAAAACGTGTTTTTCAGCCCGAAATAAACGCGTTTTCTCAGCCCTTAGAATCGCAGTGTAACTGCCTGTCTCAGAAGAGCACACTGAGTCAGCCCTTAACCCCAGTGCTCAGAAATTGTCAAAACGTGTTTTTCAGCAGAAATAAACACGTTTTGGCAACTTTGGTCATCACCATGTAACTTATAGGGCAGAAACAGCACACTTTTCAAAACGTGTTTTTCAGCCCGAAATAAACGCGTTTTGTCAGCCCTTGGAATCACAGTGTAACTGCCTAGCTCAGAAGAGCCCACTGAGGCAGCCCTTAACCCCAGTGTGCAGAAATTGTCAAAACGTGTTTTTCAGCAGAAATAAACACGTTTTGGCAACTTTGGTCATCACCATGTAACTTATAGGGCAGAAACAGCACACTTTTCAAAACGTGTTTTTCAGCCCGAAATAAACGCGTTTTGTCAGCCCTTGGAATCACAGTGTAACTGCCTAGCTCAGAAGAGTCCACTAAGGCAGCCCTTAACCCCAGTGCTCAGAAATTGTCAAAACGTGTTTTCCAGCAGAAATAAACACGTTTTGGCAACTTTGGTCACCACCATGTAACTTATAGGGCAGAAACAGCACAGTTTTCAAAACGTGTTTTTCAGCCGGAAATAAACGCGTTTTGTCAGCCCTTGGAATCACAGTGTAACTGCCTAGCTCAGAAGAGCCCACTGAGGCAGCCCTTAACCCCAGTGTGCAGAAATTGTGAAAACGTGTTTTTCAGCAGAAATAAACACGTTTTGGCAACTTTGGTCATCACCATGTAACTTATAGGGCAGAAACAGCACACTTTTCAAAACGTGTTTTTCAGCCCGAAATAAACGCGTTTTGTCAGCCCTTGGAATCACAGAGTAACTGCCTAGCTCAGAAGAGCCCACTGAGGCAGCCCTTAACCCCAGTGCTCAGAAATTGTCAAAACGTGTTTTTCAGCAGAAATAAACACGTTTTGGCAACTTTGGTCATCACCATGTAACTTATAGGGCAGAAACAGCACAGTTTTCAAAACGTGTTTTTCAGCCCGAAATAAACGCGTTTTCTCAGCCCTTAGAATCGCAGTGTAACTGCCTGTCCCAGAAGAGCACACAGAGTCAGCCCTTAACCCCAGTGCTCAGAAATTGTCAAAACGTGTTTTTCAGCAGAAATAAACACGTTTTGGCAACTTTGGTCATCACCATGTAACTTATAGGGCAGAAACAGCACACTTTTCAAAACGTGTTTTTCAGCCCGAAATAAACGCGTTTTGTCAGCCCTTGGAATCACAGTGTAACTGCCTAGCTCAGAAGAGCCCACTGAGGCAGCCCTTAACCCCAGTGCTCAGAAATTGTCAAAACGTGTTTTTCAGCAGAAATAAACACGTTTTGGCAACTTTGGTCACCACCATGTAACTTATAGGGCAGAAACAGCACAGTTTTCAAAACGTGTTTTTCAGCCCGAAATAAACGCGTTTTCTCAGCCCTTAGAATCGCAGTGTAACTGCCTGGCTCAGAAGAGCACACTGAGTCAGCCCTTAACCCCAGTGCTCAGAAATTGTCAAAACGTGTTTTTCAGCAGAAATAAACACGTTTTGGCAACTTTGGTCATCACCATGTAACTTTTAGGGCAGAAACAGCACACTTTTCAAAACGTGTTTTTCAGCACGAAATAAACGCGTTTTGTCAGCCCTTGGAATCACAGTGTAACTGCCTAGCTCAGAAGAGCCCACTGAGGCAGCCCTTAACCCCAGTGTGCAGAAATTGTCAAAACGTGTTTTTCAGCAGAAATAAACACGTTTTGACAACTTTGGTCACCACCATGTAACTTATAGGGCAGAAACAGCACAGTTTTCAAAACGTGTTTTTCAGCCCGAAATAAACGCGTTTTCTCAGCCCTTAGAATCGCAGTGTAACTGCCTGTCTCAGAAGAGCAAACTGAGTCAGCCCTTAACCCCAGTGCTCAGAAATTGTCAAAACGTGTTTTTCAGCAGAAATAAACACGTTTTGGCAACTTTGGTCATCACCATGTAACTTATAGGGCAGAAACAGCACACTTTTCAAAACGTGTTTTTCAGCCCGAAATAAACGCGTTTTGTCAGCCCTTGGAATCACAGAGTAACTGCCTAGCTCAGAAGAGCCCACTGAGGCAGCCCTTAACCCCAGTGCTCAGAAATTGTCAAAACGTGTTTTTCAGCAGAAATAAACACGTTTTGGCAACGTTGGTCATCACCATGTAACTTATAGGGCAGAAACAGCACAGTTTTCAAAACGTGTTTTTCAGCCCGAAATAAACGCGTTTTGTCAGCCCTTGGAATCACAGTGTAACTGCCTAGCTCAGAAGAGCCCACTGAGGCAGCCCTTAACCCCAGTGCTCACAAATTGTCAAAACGTGTTTTTCAGCAGAAATAAACACGTTTTGGCAACTTTGGTCACCACCATGTAACTTATAGGGCAGAAACAGCACAGTTTTCAAAACGTGTTTTTCAGCCCGAAATAAACGCGTTTTCTCAGCCCTTAGAATCGCAGTGTAACTGCCTGTCTCAGAAGAGCACACTGAGTCAGCCCTTAACCCCAGTGCTCAGAAATTGTCAAAACGTGTTTTTCAGCAGAAATAAACACGTTTTGGCAACTTTGGTCATCACCATGTAACTTATAGGGCAGAAACAGCACACTTTTCAAAACGTGTTTTTCAGCCCGAAATAAACGCGTTTTGTCAGCCCTTGGAATCACAGTGTAACTGCCTAGCTCAGAAGAGCCCACTGAGGCAGCCCTTAACCCCAGTGTGCAGAAATTGTCAAAACGTGTTTTTCAGCAGAAATAAACACGTTTTGGCAACTTTGGTCATCACCATGTAACTTATAGGGCAGAAACAGCACACTTTTCAAAACGTGTTTTTCAGCCCGAAATAAACGCGTTTTGTCAGCCCTTGGAATCACAGTGTAACTGCCTAGCTCAGAAGAGTCCACTAAGGCAGCCCTTAACCCCAGTGCTCAGAAATTGTCAAAACGTGTTTTCCAGCAGAAATAAACACGTTTTGGCAACTTTGGTCACCACCATGTAACTTATAGGGCAGAAACAGCACAGTTTTCAAAACGTGTTTTTCAGCCGGAAATAAACGCGTTTTGTCAGCCCTTGGAATCACAGTGTAACTGCCTAGCTCAGAAGAGCCCACTGAGGCAGCCCTTAACCCCAGTGTGCAGAAATTGTCAAAACGTGTTTTTCAGCAGAAATAAACACGTTTTGGCAACTTTGGTCATCACCATGTAACTTATAGGGCAGAAACAGCACACTTTTCAAAACGTGTTTTTCAGCCCGAAATAAACGCGTTTTGTCAGCCCTTGGAATCACAGAGTAACTGCCTAGCTCAGAAGAGCCCACTGAGGCAGCCCTTAACCCCAGTGCTCAGAAATTGTCAAAACGTGTTTTTCAGCAGAAATAAACACGTTTTGGCAACTTTGGTCATCACCATGTAACTTATAGGGCAGAAACAGCACACTTTTCAAAACGTGTTTTTCAGCCCGAAATAAACGCGTTTTGTCAGCCCTTGGAATCACAGTGTAACTGCCTAGCTCAGAAGAGCCCACTGAGGCAGCCCTTAACCCCAGTATGCAGAAATTGTCAAAACGTGTTTTTCAGCAGAAATAAACACGTTTTGGCAACTTTGGTCACCACCATGTAACTTATAGGGCAAAAACAGCACAGTTTTCAAAACGTGTTTTTCAGCCCGAAATAAACGCGTTTTCTCAGCCCTTAGAATCGCAGTGTAACTGCCTGGCTCAGAAGAGCACACTGAGTCAGCCCTTAACCCCAGTGCTCAGTAATTGTCAAAACGTGTTTTTCAGCAGAAATAAACACGTTTTGGCAACTTTGGTCATCACCATGTAACTTATAGGGCAGAAACAGCACACTTTTCAAAACGTGTTTTTCAGCCCGAAATAAACGCGTTTTGTCAGCCCTTGGAATCACAGTGTAACTGCCTAGCTCAGAAGAGCCCACTGAGGCAGCCCTTAACCCCAGTGCTCAGAAATTGTCAAAACGTGTTTTCCAGCAGAAATAAACACGTTTTGGCAACTTTGGTCACCACCATGTAACTTATAGGGCAGAAACAGCACAGTTTTCAAAACGTGTTTTTCAGCCCGAAATAAACGCGTTTTCTCAGCCCTTAGAATCGCAGTGTAACTGCCTGTCTCAGAAGAGCACACTGAGTCAGCCCTTAACCCCAGTGCTCACAAATTGTCAAAACGTGTTTTTCAGCAGAAATAAACACGTTTTGGCAACTTTGGTCACCACCATGTAACTTATAGGGCAGAAACAGCACAGTTTTCAAAACGTGTTTTTCAGCCCGAAATAAACGCGTTTTCTCAGCCCTTAGAATCGCAGTGTAACTGCCTGTCTCAGAAGAGCACACTGAGTCAGCCCTTAACCCCAGTGCTCAGAAATTGTCAAAACGTGTTTTTCAGCAGAAATAAACACGTTTTGGCAACTTTGGTCATCACCATGTAACTTATAGGGCAGAAACAGCACACTTTTCAAAACGTGTTTTTCAGCCCGAAATAAACGCGTTTTGTCAGCCCTTGGAATCACAGTGTAACTGCCTAGCTCAGAAGAGCCCACTGAGGCAGCCCTTAACCCCAGTGTGCAGAAATTGTCAAAACGTGTTTTTCAGCAGAAATAAACACGTTTTGGCAACTTTGGTCATCACCATGTAACTTATAGGGCAGAAACAGCACACTTTTCAAAACGTGTTTTTCAGCCCGAAATAAACGCGTTTTGTCAGCCCTTGGAATCACAGTGTAACTGCCTAGCTCAGAAGAGTCCACTAAGGCAGCCCTTAACCCCAGTGCTCAGAAATTGTCAAAACGTGTTTTCCAGCAGAAATAAACACGTTTTGGCAACTTTGGTCACCACCATGTAACTTATAGGGCAGAAACAGCACAGTTTTCAAAACGTGTTTTTCAGCCGGAAATAAACGCGTTTTGTCAGCCCTTGGAATCACAGTGTAACTGCCTAGCTCAGAAGAGCCCACTGAGGCAGCCCTTAACCCCAGTGTGCAGAAATTGTGAAAACGTGTTTTTCAGCAGAAATAAACACGTTTTGGCAACTTTGGTCATCACCATGTAACTTATAGGGCAGAAACAGCACACTTTTCAAAACGTGTTTTTCAGCCCGAAATAAACGCGTTTTGTCAGCCCTTGGAATCACAGAGTAACTGCCTAGCTCAGAAGAGCCCACTGAGGCAGCCCTTAACCCCAGTGCTCAGAAATTGTCAAAACGTGTTTTTCAGCAGAAATAAACACGTTTTGGCAACTTTGGTCATCACCATGTAACTTATAGGGCAGAAACAGCACAGTTTTCAAAACGTGTTTTTCAGCCCGAAATAAACGCGTTTTCTCAGCCCTTAGAATCGCAGTGTAACTGCCTGTCCCAGAAGAGCACACAGAGTCAGCCCTTAACCCCAGTGCTCAGAAATTGTCAAAACGTGTTTTTCAGCAGAAATAAACACGTTTTGGCAACTTTGGTCATCACCATGTAACTTATAGGGCAGAAACAGCACACTTTTCAAAACGTGTTTTTCAGCCCGAAATAAACGCGTTTTGTCAGCCCTTGGAATCACAGTGTAACTGCCTAGCTCAGAAGAGCCCACTGAGGCAGCCCTTAACCCCAGTGCTCAGAAATTGTCAAAACGTGTTTTTCAGCAGAAATAAACACGTTTTGGCAACTTTGGTCACCACCATGTAACTTATAGGGCAGAAACAGCACAGTTTTCAAAACGTGTTTTTCAGCCCGAAATAAACGCGTTTTCTCAGCCCTTAGAATCGCAGTGTAACTGCCTGGCTCAGAAGAGCACACTGAGTCAGCCCTTAACCCCAGTGCTCAGAAATTGTCAAAACGTGTTTTTCAGCAGAAATAAACACGTTTTGGCAACTTTGGTCATCACCATGTAACTTTTAGGGCAGAAACAGCACACTTTTCAAAACGTGTTTTTCAGCACGAAATAAACGCGTTTTGTCAGCCCTTGGAATCACAGTGTAACTGCCTAGCTCAGAAGAGCCCACTGAGGCAGCCCTTAACCCCAGTGTGCAGAAATTGTCAAAACGTGTTTTTCAGCAGAAATAAACACGTTTTGACAACTTTGGTCACCACCATGTAACTTATAGGGCAGAAACAGCACAGTTTTCAAAACGTGTTTTTCAGCCCGAAATAAACGCGTTTTCTCAGCCCTTAGAATCGCAGTGTAACTGCCTGTCTCAGAAGAGCAAACTGAGTCAGCCCTTAACCCCAGTGCTCAGAAATTGTCAAAACGTGTTTTTCAGCAGAAATAAACACGTTTTGGCAACTTTGGTCATCACCATGTAACTTATAGGGCAGAAACAGCACACTTTTCAAAACGTGTTTTTCAGCCCGAAATAAACGCGTTTTGTCAGCCCTTGGAATCACAGAGTAACTGCCTAGCTCAGAAGAGCCCACTGAGGCAGCCCTTAACCCCAGTGCTCAGAAATTGTCAAAACGTGTTTTTCAGCAGAAATAAACACGTTTTGGCAACGTTGGTCATCACCATGTAACTTATAGGGCAGAAACAGCACAGTTTTCAAAACGTGTTTTTCAGCCCGAAATAAACGCGTTTTCTCAGCCCTTAGAATCGCAGTGTAACTGCCTGGCTCAGAAGAGCACACTGAGTCAGCCCTTAACCCCAGTGCTCAGAAATTGTCAAAACGTGTTTTTCAGCAGAAATAAACACGTTTTGGCAACTTTGGTCATCACCATGTAACTTATAGGGCAGAAACAGCACAGTTTTCAAAACGTGTTTTTCAGCCAGAAATAAACGCGTTTTGTCAGCCCTTGGAATCACAGTTAAACTGCCTAGCTCAGAAGAGCCCACTGAGGCAGCCCTTAACCCCAGTGTGCAGAAATTGTCAAAACGTGTTTTTCAGCAGAAATAAACACGTTTTGGCAACTTTGGTCATCACCATGTAACTTACAGGGCAGAAACAGCACACTTTTCAAAACGTGTTTTTCAGCCCGAAATAAACGCGTTTTGTCAGCCCTTGGAATCACAGTGTAACTGCCTAGCTCAGAAGAGCCCACTGAGGCAGCCCTTAACCCCAGTGCTCAGAAATTGTCAAAACGTGTTTTCCAGCAGAAATAAACACGTTTTGGCAACTTTGGTCACCACCATGTAACTTATAGGGCAGAAACAGCACAGTTTTCAAAACGTGTTTTTCAGCCCGAAATAAACGCGTTTTCTCAGCCCTTAGAATCGCAGTGTAACTGCCTGGCTCAGAAGACCAAACTGAGTCAGCCCTTAACCCCAGTGCTCAGAAATTGTCAAAACGTGTTTTTCAGCAGAAATAAACACGTTTTGGCAACTTTGGTCATCACCATGTAACTTATAGGGCAGAAACAGCACACTTTTCAAAACGTGTTTTTCAGCCCGAAATAAACGCGTTTTGTCAGCCCTTGGAATCACAGAGTAACTGCCTAGCTCAGAAGAGCACACTGAGGCAGCCCTTAACCCCAGTGCTCAGAAATTGTCAAAACGTGTTTTTCAGCAGAAATAAACACGTTTTGGCAACTTTGGTCACCACCATGTAACTTATAGGGCAGAAACAGCACAGTTTTCAAAACGTGTTTTTCAGCCGGAAATAAACGCGTTTTGTCAACCCTTGGAATCACAGTGTAACTGCCTAGCTCAGAAGAGCCCACTGAGGCAGCCCTTAACCCCAGTGTGCAGAAATTGTCAAAACGTGTTTTTCAGCAGAAATAAACACGTTTTGGCAACTTTGGTCATCACCATGTAACTTATAGGGCAGAAACAGCACACTTTTCAAAACGTGTTTTTCAGCCCGAAATAAACGCGTTTTGTCAGCCCTTGGAATCACAGAGTAACTGCCTAGCTCAGAAGAGCCCACTGAGGCAGCCCTTAACCCCAGTGCTCAGAAATTGTCAAAACGTGTTTTTCAGCAGAAATAAACACGTTTTGGCAACTTTGGTCATCACCATGTAACTTATAGGGCAGAAACAGCACAGTTTTCAAAACGTGTTTTTCAGCCCGAAATAAACGCGTTTTCTCAGCCCTTAGAATCGCAGTGTAACTGCCTGGCTCAGAAGAGCACACTGAGTCAGCCCTTAACCCCAGTGCTCAGAAATTGTCAAAACGTGTTTTTCAGCAGAAATAAACACGTTTTGGCAACTTTGGTCATCACCATGTAACTTATAGGGCAGAAACAGCACAGTTTTCAAAACGTGTTTTTCAGCCCGAAATAAACGCCTTTTCTCAGCCCTTAGAATCGCAGTGTAACTGCCTGGCTCAGAAGAGCACACTGAGTCAGCCCTTAACCCCAGTGCTCAGAAATTGTCAAAACGTGTTTTTCAGCAGAAATAAACACGTTTTGGCAACTTTGGTCATCACCATGTAACTTATAGGGCAGAAACAGCACACTTTTCAAAACGTGTTTTTCAGCCCGAAATAAACGCGTTTTGTCAGCCCTTGGAATCACAGTGTAACTGCCTAGCTCAGAAGAGCCCACTGAGGCAGCCCTTAACCCCAGTGCTCAGAAATTGTCAAAACGTGTTTTCCAGCAGAAATAAACACGTTTTGGCAACTTTGGTCACCACCATGTAACTTATAGGGCAGAAACAACACAGTTTTCAAAACGTGTTTTTCAGCCCGAAATAAACGCGTTTTCTCAGCCCTTAGAATCGCAGTGTAACTGCCTGTCCCAGAAGAGCACACAGAGTCAGCCCTTAACCCCAGTGCTCAGAAATTGTCAAAACGTGTTTTTCAGCAGAAATAAACACGTTTTGGCAACTTTGGTCATCACCATGTAACTTATAGGGCAGAAACAGCACACTTTTCAAAACGTGTTTTTCAGCCCGAAATAAACGCGTTTTGTCAGCCCTTGGAATCACAGTGTAACTGCCTAGCTCAGAAGAGCCCACTGAGGCAGCCCTTAACCCCAGTATGCAGAAATTGTCAAAACGTGTTTTTCAGCAGAAATAAACACGTTTTGGCAACTTTGGTCACCACCATGTAACTTATAGGGCAAAAACAGCACAGTTTTCAAAACGTGTTTTTCAGCCCGAAATAAACGCGTTTTCTCAGCCCTTAGAATCGCAGTGTAACTGCCTGGCTCAGAAGAGCACACTGAGTCAGCCCTTAACCCCAGTGCTCAGAAATTGTCAAAACGTGTTTTTCAGCAGAAATAAACACGTTTTGGCAACTTTGGTCATCACCATGTAACTTATAGGGCAGAAACAGCACACTTTTCAAAACGTGTTTTTCAGCCCGAAATAAACGCGTTTTGTCAGCCCTTGGAATCACAGTGTAACTGCATAGCTCAGAAGAGCCCACTGAGGCAGCCCTTAACCCCAGTGCTCAGAAATTGTCAAAACGTGTTTTCCAGCAGAAATAAACACGTTTTGGCAACTTTGGTCACCACCATGTAACTTATAGGGCAGAAACAGCACAGTTTTCAAAACGTGTTTTTCAGCCCGAAATAAACGCGTTTTCTCAGCCCTTAGAATCGCAGTGTAACTGCCTGTCTCAGAAGAGCACACTGAGTCAGCCCTTAACCCCAGTGCTCACAAATTGTCAAAACGTGTTTTTCAGCAGAAATAAACACGTTTTGGCAACTTTGGTCACCACCATGTAACTTATAGGGCAGAAACAGCACAGTTTTCAAAACGTGTTTTTCAGCCCGAAATAAACGCGTTTTCTCAGCCCTTAGAATCGCAATGTAACTGCCTGTCTCAGAAGAGCACACTGAGTCAGCCCTTAACCCCAGTGCTCAGAAATTGTCAAAACGTGTTTTTCAGCAGAAATAAACACGTTTTGGCAACTTTGGTCATCACCATGTAACTTATAGGGCAGAAACAGCACACTTTTCAAAACGTGTTTTTCAGCCCGAAATAAACGCGTTTTGTCAGCCCTTGGAATCACAGTGTAACTGCCTAGCTCAGAAGAGCCCACTGAGGCAGCCCTTAACCCCAGTGTGCAGAAATTGTCAAAACGTGTTTTTCAGCAGAAATAAACACGTTTTGGCAACTTTGGTCATCACCATGTAACTTATAGGGCAGAAACAGCACACTTTTCAAAACGTGTTTTTCAGCCCGAAATAAACGCGTTTTGTCAGCCCTTGGAATCACAGTGTAACTGCCTAGCTCAGAAGAGTCCACTAAGGCAGCCCTTAACCCCAGTGCTCAGAAATTGTCAAAACGTGTTTTCCAGCAGAAATAAACACGTTTTGGCGACTTTGGTCACCACCATGTAACTTATAGGGCAGAAACAGCACAGTTTTCAAAACGTGTTTTTCAGCCGGAAATAAACGCGTTTTGTCAGCCCTTGGAATCACAGTGTAACTGCCTAGCTCAGAAGAGCCCACTGAGGCAGCCCTTAACCCCAGTGTGCAGAAATTGTCAAAACGTGTTTTTCAGCAGAAATAAACACGTTTTGGCAACTTTGGTCATCACCATGTAACTTATAGGGCAGAAACAGCACACTTTTCAAAACGTGTTTTTCAGCCCGAAATAAACGCGTTTTGTCAGCCCTTGGAATCACAGAGTAACTGCCTAGCTCAGAAGAGCCCACTGAGGCAGCCCTTAACCCCAGTGCTCAGAAATTGTCAAAACGTGTTTTTCAGCAGAAATAAACACGTTTTGGCAACTTTGGTCATCACCATGTAACTTATAGGGCAGAAACAGCACAGTTTTCAAAACGTGTTTTTCAGCCCGAAATAAACGCGTTTTCTCAGCCCTTAGAATCGCAGTGTAACTGCCTGTCCCAGAAGAGCACACAGAGTCAGCCCTTAACCCCAGTGCTCAGAAATTGTCAAAACGTGTTTTTCAGCAGAAATAAACACGTTTTGGCAACTTTGGTCATCACCATGTAACTTATAGGGCAGAAACAGCACACTTTTCAAAACGTGTTTTTCAGCCCGAAATAAACGCGTTTTGTCAGCCCTTGGAATCACAGTGAAACTGCCTAGCTCAGAAGAGCCCACTGAGGCAGCCCTTAACCCCAGTGCTCAGAAATTGTCAAAACGTGTTTTTCAGCAGAAATAAACACGTTTTGGCAACTTTGGTCACCACCATGTAACTTATAGGGCAGAAACAGCACAGTTTTCAAAACGTGTTTTTCAGCCCGAAATAAACGCGTTTTCTCAGCCCTTAGAATCGCAGTGTAACTGCCTGGCTCAGAAGAGCACACTGAGTCAGCCCTTAACCCCAGTGCTCAGAAATTGTCAAAACGTGTTTTTCAGCAGAAATAAACACGTTTTGGCAACTTTGGTCATCACCATGTAACTTTTAGGGCAGAAACAGCACACTTTTCAAAACGTGTTTTTCAGCACGAAATAAACGCGTTTTGTCAGCCCTTGGAATCACAGTGTAACTGCCTAGCTCAGAAGAGCCCACTGAGGCAGCCCTTAACCCCAGTGTGCAGAAATTGTCAAAACGTGTTTTTCAGCAGAAATAAACACGTTTTGGCAACTTTGGTCACCACAATGTAACTTATAGGGCAGAAACAGCACAGTTTTCAAAACGTGTTTTTCAGCCCGAAATAAAAGCGTTTTCTCAGCCCTTAGAATCGCAGTGTAACTGCCTGTCTCAGAAGAGCACACTGAGTCAGCCCTTAACCCCAGTGCTCAGAAATTGTCAAAACGTGTTTTTCAGCAGAAATAAACACGTTTTGGCAACTTTGGTCATCACCATGTAACTTATAGGGCAGAAACAGCACACTTTTCAAAACGTGTTTTTCAGCCCGAAATAAACGCGTTTTGTCAGCCCTTGGAATCACAGTGTAACTGCCTAGCTCAGAAGAGCCCACTGAGGCAGCCCTTAACCCCAGTGTGCAGAAATTGTCAAAACGTGTTTTTCAGCAGAAATAAACACGTTTTGGCAACTTTGGTCATCACCATGTAACTTATAGGGCAGAAACAGCACACTTTTCAAAACGTGTTTTTCAGCCCGAAATAAACGCGTTTTGTCAGCCTTGGAATCACAGTGTAACTGCCTAGCTCAGAAGAGCCCACTGAGGCAGCCCTTAACCCCAGTGTGCAGAAATTGTCAAAACGTGTTTTTCAGCAGAAGTAAACACGTTTTGGCAACTTTGGTCATCACCATGTAACTTATAGGGCAGAAACAGCACACTTTTCAAAACGTGTTTTTCAGCCCGAAATAAACGCGTTTTGTCAGCCCTTGGAATCACAGAGTAACTGCCTAGCTCAGAAGAGCCCACTGAGGCAGCCCTTAACCCCAGTGCTCAGAAATTGTCAAAACGTGTTTTTCAGCAGAAATAAACACGTTTTGGCAACTTTGGTCATCACCATGTAACTTATAGGGCAGAAACAGCACACTTTTCAAAACGTGTTTTTCAGCCCGAAATAAACGCGTTTTGTCAGCCCTTGGAATCACAGTGTAACTGCCTAGCTCAGAAGAGCCCACTGAGGCAGCCCTTAACCCCAGTATGCAGAAATTGTCAAAACGTGTTTTTCAGCAGAAATAAACACGTTTTGGCAACTTTGGTCACCACCATGTAACTTATAGGGCAAAAACAGCACAGTTTTCAAAACGTGTTTTTCAGCCCGAAATAAACGCGTTTTCTCAGCCCTTAGAATCGCAGTGTAACTGCCTGGCTCAGAAGAGCACACTGAGTCAGCCCTTAACCCCAGTGCTCAGAAATTGTCAAAACGTGTTTTTCAGCAGAAATAAACACGTTTTGGCAACTTTGGTCATCACCATGTAACTTATAGGGCAGAAACAGCACACTTTTCAAAACGTGTTTTTCAGCCCGAAATAAACGCGTTTTGTCAGCCCTTGGAATCACAGTGTAACTGCCTAGCTCAGAAGAGCCCACTGAGGCAGCCCTTAACCCCAGTGCTCAGAAATTGTCAAAACGTGTTTTCCAGCAGAAATAAACACGTTTTGGCAACTTTGGTCACCACCATGTAACTTATAGGGCAGAAACAGCACAGTTTTCAAAACGTGTTTTTCAGCCCGAAATAAACGCGTTTTCTCAGCCCTTAGAATCGCAGTGTAACTGCCTGTCTCAGAAGAGCACACTGAGTCAGCCCTTAACCCCAGTGCTCACAAATTGTCAAAACGTGTTTTTCAGCAGAAATAAACACGTTTTGGCAACTTTGGTCACCACCATGTAACTTATAGGGCAGAAACAGCACAGTTTTCAAAACGTGTTTTTCAGCCCGAAATAAACGCGTTTTCTCAGCCCTTAGAATCGCAGTGTAACTGCCTGTCTCAGAAGAGCACACTGAGTCAGCCCTTAACCCCAGTGCTCAGAAATTGTCAAAACGTGTTTTTCAGCAGAAATAAACACGTTTTGGCAACTTTGGTCATCACCATGTAACTTATAGGGCAGAAACAGCACACTTTTCAAAACGTGTTTTTCAGCCCGAAATAAACGCGTTTTGTCAGCCCTTGGAATCACAGTGTAACTGCCTAGCTCAGAAGAGCCCACTGAGGCAGCCCTTAACCCCAGTGTGCAGAAATTGTCAAAACGTGTTTTTCAGCAGAAATAAACACGTTTTGGCAACTTTGGTCATCACCATGTAACTTATAGGGCAGAAACAGCACACTTTTCAAAACGTGTTTTTCAGCCCGAAATAAACGCGTTTTGTCAGCCCTTGGAATCACAGTGTAACTGCCTAGCTCAGAAGAGTCCACTAAGGCAGCCCTTAACCCCAGTGCTCAGAAATTGTCAAAACGTGTTTTCCAGCAGAAATAAACACGTTTTGGCAACTTTGGTCACCACCATGTAACTTATAGGGCAGAAACAGCACAGTTTTCAAAACGTGTTTTTCAGCCGGAAATAAACGCGTTTTGTCAGCCCTTGGAATCACAGTGTAACTGCCTAGCTCAGAAGAGCCCACTGAGGCAGCCCTTAACCCCAGTGTGCAGAAATTGTCAAAACGTGTTTTTCAGCAGAAATAAACACGTTTTGGCAACTTTGGTCATCACCATGTAACTTATAGGGCAGAAACAGCACACTTTTCAAAACGTGTTTTTCAGCCCGAAATAAACGCGTTTTGTCAGCCCTTGGAATCACAGAGTAACTGCCTAGCTCAGAAGAGCCCACTGAGGCAGCCCTTAACCCCAGTGCTCAGAAATTGTCAAAACGTGTTTTTCAGCAGAAATAAACACGTTTTGGCAACTTTGGTCATCACCATGTAACTTATAGGGCAGAAACAGCACAGTTTTCAAAACGTGTTTTTCAGCCCGAAATAAACGCGTTTTCTCAGCCCTTAGAATCGCAGTGTAACTGCCTGTCCCAGAAGAGCACACAGAGTCAGCCCTTAACCCCAGTGCTCAGAAATTGTCAAAACGTGTTTTTCAGCAGAAATAAACACGTTTTGGCAACTTTGGTCATCACCATGTAACTTATAGGGCAGAAACAGCACACTTTTCAAAACGTGTTTTTCAGCCCGAAATAAACGCGTTTTGTCAGCCCTTGGAATCACAGTGTAACTGCCTAGCTCAGAAGAGCCCACTGAGGCAGCCCTTAACCCCAGTGCTCAGAAATTGTCAAAACGTGTTTTTCAGCAGAAATAAACACGTTTTGGCAACTTTGGTCACCACCATGTAACTTATAGGGCAGAAACAGCACAGTTTTCAAAACGTGTTTTTCAGCCCGAAATAAACGCGTTTTCTCAGCCCTTAGAATCGCAGTGTAACTGCCTGGCTCAGAAGAGCACACTGAGTCAGCCCTTAACCCCAGTGCTCAGAAATTGTCAAAACGTGTTTTTCAGCAGAAATAAACACGTTTTGGCAACTTTGGTCATCACCATGTAACTTTTAGGGCAGAAACAGCACACTTTTCAAAACGTGTTTTTCAGCACGAAATAAACGCGTTTTGTCAGCCCTTGGAATCACAGTGTAACTGCCTAGCTCAGAAGAGCCCACTGAGGCAGCCCTTAACCCCAGTGTGCAGAAATTGTCAAAACGTGTTTTTCAGCAGAAATAAACACGTTTTGGCAACTTTGGTCACCACCATGTAACTTATAGGGCAGAAACAGCACAGTTTTCAAAACGTGTTTTTCAGCCCGAAATAAACGCGTTTTCTCAGCCCTTAGAATCGCAGTGTAACTGCCTGTCTCAGAAGAGCAAAGTGAGTCAGCCCTTAACCCCAGTGCTCAGAAATTGTCAAAACGTGTTTTTCAGCAGAAATAAACACGTTTTGGCAACTTTGGTCATCACCATGTAACTTATAGGGCAGAAACAGCACACTTTTCAAAACGTGTTTTTCAGCCCGAAATAAACGCGTTTTGTCAGCCCTTGGAATAACAGAGTAACTGCCTAGCTCAGAAGAGCCCACTGAGGCAGCCCTTAACCCCAGTGCTCAGAAATTGTCAAAACGTGTTTTTCAGCAGAAATAAACACGTTTTGGCAACGTTGGTCATCACCATGTAACTTATAGGGCAGAAACAGCACAGTTTTCAAAACGTGTTTTTCAGCCCGAAATAAACGCGTTTTCTCAGCCCTTAGAATCGCAGTGTAACTGCCTGGCTCAGAAGAGCACACTGAGTCAGCCCTTAACCCCAGTGCTCAGAAATTGTCAAAACGTGTTTTTCAGCAGAAATAAACACGTTTTGGCAACTTTGGTCATCACCATGTAACTTATAGGGCAGAAACAGCACAGTTTTCAAAACGTGTTTTTCAGCCAGAAATAAACGCGTTTTGTCAGCCCTTGGAATCACAGTTAAACTGCCTAGCTCAGAAGAGCCCACTGAGGCAGCCCTTAACCCCAGTGTGCAGAAATTGTCAAAACGTGTTTTTCAGCAGAAATAAACACGTTTTGGCAACTTTGGTCATCACCATGTAACTTACAGGGCAGAAACAGCACACTTTTCAAAACGTGTTTTTCAGCCCGAAATAAACGCGTTTTGTCAGCCCTTGGAATCACAGTGTAACTGCCTAGCTCAGAAGAGCCCACTGAGGCAGCCCTTAACCCCAGTGCTCAGAAATTGTCAAAACGTGTTTTCCAGCAGAAATAAACACGTTTTGGCAACTTTGGTCACCACCATGTAACTTATAGGGCAGAAACAGCACACTTTTCAAAACGTGTTTTTCAGCCCGAAATAAACGCGTTTTGTCAGCCCTTGGAATCACAGTGTAACTGCCTAGCTCAGAAGAGCCCACTGAGGCAGCCCTTAACCCCAGTGCTCAGAAATTGTCAAAACGTGTTTTCCAGCAGAAATAAACACGTTTTGGCAACTTTGGTCACCACCATGTAACTTATAGGGCAGAAACAGCACAGTTTTCAAAACGTGTTTTTCAGCCCGAAATAAACGCGTTTTCTCAGCCCTTAGAATCGCAGTGTAACTGCCTGGCTCAGAAGAGCACACTGAGTCAGCCCTTAACCCCAGTGCTCAGAAATTGTCAAAACGTGTTTTTCAGCAGAAATAAACACGTTTTGGCAACTTTGGTCATCACCATGTAACTTATAGGGCAGAATCAGCACACTTTTCAAAACGTGTTTTTCAGCCCGAAATAAACGCGTTTTGTCAGCCCTTGGAATCACAGTGTAACTGCATAGCTCAGAAGAGCCCACTGAGGCAGCCCTTAACCCCAGTGCTCAGAAATTGTCAAAACGTGTTTTCCAGCAGAAATAAACACGTTTTGGCAACTTTGGTCACCACCATGTAACTTATAGGGCAGAAACAGCACAGTTTTCAAAACGTGTTTTTCAGCCCGAAATAAACGCGTTTTCTCAGCCCTTAGAATCGCAGTGTAACTGCCTGTCTCAGAAGAGCACACTGAGTCAGCCCTTAACCCCAGTGCTCACAAATTGTCAAAACGTGTTTTTCAGCAGAAATAAACACGTTTTGGCAACTTTGGTCACCACCATGTAACTTATAGGGCAGAAACAGCACAGTTTTCAAAACGTGTTTTTCAGCCCGAAATAAACGCGTTTTCTCAGCCCTTAGAATCGCAGTGTAACTGCCTGTCTCAGAAGAGCACACTGAGTCAGCCCTTAACCCCAGTGCTCAGAAATTGTCAAAACGTGTTTTTCAGCAGAAATAAACACGTTTTGGCAACTTTGGTCAACACCATGTAACTTATAGGGCAGAAACAGCACACTTTTCAAAACGTGTTTTTCAGCCCGAAATAAACGCGTTTTGTCAGCCCTTGGAATCACAGTGTAACTGCCTAGCTCAGAAGAGCCCACTGAGGCAGCCCTTAACCCCAGTGTGCAGAAATTGTCAAAACGTGTTTTTCAGCAGAAATAAACACGTTTTGGCAACTTTGGTCATCACCATGTAACTTATAGGGCAGAAACAGCACACTTTTCAAAACGTGTTTTTCAGCCCGAAATAAACGCGTTTTGTCAGCCCTTGGAATCACAGTGTAACTGCCTAGCTCAGAAGAGTCCACTAAGGCAGCCCTTAACCCCAGTGCTCAGAAATTGTCAAAACGTGTTTTCCAGCAGAAATAAACACGTTTTGGCAACTTTGGTCACCACCATGTAACTTATAGGGCAGAAACAGCACAGTTTTCAAAACGTGTTTTTCAGCCGGAAATAAACGCGTTTTGTCAGCCCTTGGAATCACAGTGTAACTGCCTAGCTCAGAAGAGCCCACTGAGGCAGCCCTTAACCCCAGTGTGCAGAAATTGTCAAAACGTGTTTTTCAGCAGAAATAAACACGTTTTGGCAACTTTGGTCATCACCATGTAACTTATAGGGCAGAAACAGCACACTTTTCAAAACGTGTTTTTCAGCCCGAAATAAACGCGTTTTGTCAGCCCTTGGAATCACAGAGTAACTGCCTAGCTCAGAAGAGCCCACTGAGGCAGCCCTTAACCCCAGTGCTCAGAAATTGTCAAAACGTGTTTTTCAGCAGAAATAAACACGTTTTGGCAACTTTGGTCATCACCATGTAATTTATAGGGCAGAAACAGCACAGTTTTCAAAACGTGTTTTTCAGCCCGAAATAAACGCGTTTTCTCAGCCCTTAGAATCGCAGTGTAACTGCCTGTCCCAGAAGAGCACACAGAGTCAGCCCTTAACCCCAGTGCTCAGAAATTGTCAAAACGTGTTTTTCAGCAGAAATAAACACGTTTTGGCAACTTTGGTCATCACCATGTAACTTATAGGGCAGAAACAGCACACTTTTCAAAACGTGTTTTTCAGCCCGAAATAAACGCGTTTTGTCAGCCCTTGGAATCACAGTGAAACTGCCTAGCTCAGAAGAGCCCACTGAGGCAGCCCTTAACCCCAGTGCTCAGAAATTGTCAAAACGTGTTTTTCAGCAGAAATAAACACGTTTTGGCAACTTTGGTCACCACCATGTAACTTATAGGGCAGAAACAGCACAGTTTTCAAAACGTGTTTTTCAGCCCGAAATAAACGCGTTTTCTCAGCCCTTAGAATCGCAGTGTAACTGCCTGGCTCAGAAGAGCACACTGAGTCAGCCCTTAACCCCAGTGCTCAGAAATTGTCAAAACGTGTTTTTCAGCAGAAATAAACACGTTTTGGCAACTTTGGTCATCACCATGTAACTTTTAGGGCAGAAACAGCACACTTTTCAAAACGTGTTTTTCAGCACGAAATAAACGCGTTTTGTCAGCCCTTGGAATCACAGTGTAACTGCCTAGCTCAGAAGAGCCCACTGAGGCAGCCCTTAACCCCAGTGTGCAGAAATTGTCAAAACGTGTTTTTCAGCAGAAATAAACACGTTTTGGCAACTTTGGTCACCACAATGTAACTTATAGGGCAGAAACAGCACAGTTTTCAAAACGTGTTTTTCAGCCCGAAATAAAAGCGTTTTCTCAGCCCTTAGAATCGCAGTGTAACTGCCTGTCTCAGAAGAGCACACTGAGTCAGCCCTTAACCCCAGTGCTCAGAAATTGTCAAAACGTGTTTTTCAGCAGAAATAAACACGTTTTGGCAACTTTGGTCATCACCATGTAACTTATAGGGCAGAAACAGCACACTTTTCAAAACGTGTTTTTCAGCCCGAAATAAACGCGTTTTGTCAGCCCTTGGAATCACAGTGTAACTGCCTAGCTCAGAAGAGCCCACTGAGGCAGCCCTTAACCCCAGTGTGCAGAAATTGTCAAAACGTGTTTTTCAGCAGAAATAAACACGTTTTGGCAACTTTGGTCATCACCATGTAACTTATAGGGCAGAAACAGCACACTTTTCAAAACGTGTTTTTCAGCCCGAAATAAACGCGTTTTGTCAGCCCTTGGAATCACAGAGTAACTGCCTAGCTCAGAAGAGCCCACTGAGGCAGCCCTTAACCCCAGTGCTCAGAAATTGTCAAAACGTGTTTTTCAGCAGAAATAAACACGTTTTGGCAACTTTGGTCATCACCATGTAACTTATAGGGCAGAAACAGCACACTTTTCAAAACGTGTTTTTCAGCCCGAAATAAACGCGTTTTGTCAGCCCTTGGAATCACAGTGTAACTGCCTAGCTCAGAAGAGCCCACTGAGGCAGCCCTTAACCCCAGTATGCAGAAATTGTCAAAACGTGTTTTTCAGCAGAAATAAACACGTTTTGGCAACTTTGGTCACCACCATGTAACTTATAGGGCAAAAACAGCACAGTTTTCAAAACGTGTTTTTCAGCCCGAAATAAACGCGTTTTCTCAGCCCTTAGAATCGCAGTGTAACTGCCTGGCTCAGAAGAGCACACTGAGTCAGCCCTTAACCCCAGTGCTCAGAAATTGTCAAAACGTGTTTTTCAGCAGAAATAAACACGTTTTGGCAACTTTGGTCATCACCATGTAACTTATAGGGCAGAAACAGCACACTTTTCAAAACGTGTTTTTCAGCCCGAAATAAACGCGTTTTGTCAGCCCTTGGAATCACAGTGTAACTGCCTAGCTCAGAAGAGCCCACTGAGGCAGCCCTTAACCCCAGTGCTCAGAAATTGTCAAAACGTGTTTTCCAGCAGAAATAAACACGTTTTGGCAACTTTGGTCACCACCATGTAACTTATAGGGCAGAAACAGCACAGTTTTCAAAACGTGTTTTTCAGCCCGAAATAAACGCGTTTTCTCAGCCCTTAGAATCGCAGTGTAACTGCCTGTCTCAGAAGAGCACACTGAGTCAGCCCTTAACCCCAGTGCTCACAAATTGTCAAAACGTGTTTTTCAGCAGAAATAAACACGTTTTGGCAACTTTGGTCACCACCATGTAACTTATAGGGCAGAAACAGCACAGTTTTCAAAACGTGTTTTTCAGCCCGAAATAAACGCGTTTTCTCAGCCCTTAGAATCGCAGTGTAACTGCCTGTCTCAGAAGAGCACACTGAGTCAGCCCTTAACCCCAGTGCTCAGAAATTGTCAAAACGTGTTTTTCAGCAGAAATAAACACGTTTTGGCAACTTTGGTCATCACCATGTAACTTATAGGGCAGAAACAGCACACTTTTCAAAACGTGTTTTTCAGCCCGAAATAAACGCGTTTTGTCAGCCCTTGGAATCACAGTGTAACTGCCTAGCTCAGAAGAGTCCACTAAGGCAGCCCTTAACCCCAGTGCTCAGAAATTGTCAAAACGTGTTTTCCAGCAGAAATAAACACGTTTTGGCAACTTTGGTCACCACCATGTAACTTATAGGGCAGAAACAGCACAGTTTTCAAAACGTGTTTTTCAGCCGGAAATAAACGCGTTTTGTCAGCCCTTGGAATCACAGTGTAACTGCCTAGCTCAGAAGAGCCCACTGAGGCAGCCCTTAACCCCAGTGTGCAGAAATTGTCAAAACGTGTTTTTCAGCAGAAATAAACACGTTTTGGCAACTTTGGTCATCACCATGTAACTTATAGGGCAGAAACAGCACACTTTTCAAAACGTGTTTTTCAGCCCGAAATAAACGCGTTTTGTCAGCCCTTGGAATCACAGTGTAACTGCCTAGCTCAGAAGAGTCCACTAAGGCAGCCCTTAACCCCAGTGCTCAGAAATTGTCAAAACGTGTTTTCCAGCAGAAATAAACACGTTTTGGCAACTTTGGTCACCACCATGTAACTTATAGGGCAGAAACAGCACAGTTTTCAAAACGTGTTTTTCAGCCGGAAATAAACGCGTTTTGTCAGCCCTTGGAATCACAGTGTAACTGCCTAGCTCAGAAGAGCCCACTGAGGCAGCCCTTAACCCCAGTGTGCAGAAATTGTCAAAACGTGTTTTTCAGCAGAAATAAACACGTTTTGGCAACTTTGGTCATCACCATGTAACTTATAGGGCAGAAACAGCACACTTTTCAAAACGTGTTTTTCAGCCCGAAATAAACGCGTTTTGTCAGCCCTTGGAATCACAGAGTAACTGCCTAGCTCAGAAGAGCCCACTGAGGCAGCCCTTAACCCCAGTGCTCAGAAATTGTCAAAACGTGTTTTTCAGCAGAAATAAACACGTTTTGGCAACTTTGGTCATCACCATGTAACTTATAGGGCAGAAACAGCACAGTTTTCAAAACGTGTTTTTCAGCCCGAAATAAACGCGTTTTCTCAGCCCTTAGAATCGCAGTGTAACTGCCTGTCCCAGAAGAGCACACAGAGTCAGCCCTTAACCCCAGTGCTCAGAAATTGTCAAAACGTGTTTTTCAGCAGAAATAAACACGTTTTGGCAACTTTGGTCATCACCATGTAACTTATAGGGCAGAAACAGCACACTTTTCAAAACGTGTTTTTCAGCCCGAAATAAACGCGTTTTCTCAGCCCTTAGAATCGCAGTGTAACTGCCTGGCTCAGAAGAGCACACTGAGTCAGCCCTTAACCCCAGTGCTCAGAAATTGTCAAAACGTGTTTTTCAGCAGAAATAAACACGTTTTGGCAACTTTGGTCATCACCATGTAACTTTTAGGGCAGAAACAGCACACTTTTCAAAACGTGTTTTTCAGCCCGAAATAAACGCGTTTTGTCAGCCCTTGGAATCACAGTGTAACTGCCTAGCTCAGAAGAGCCCACTGAGGCAGCCCTTAACCCCAGTGTGCAGAAATTGTCAAAACGTGTTTTTCAGCAGAAATAAACACGTTTTGGCAACTTTGGTCACCACCATGTAACTTATAGGGCAGAAACAGCACAGTTTTCAAAACGTGTTTTTCAGCCCGAAATAAACGCGTTTTCTCAGCCCTTAGAATCGCAGTGTAACTGCCTGTCTCAGAAGAGCAAACTGAGTCAGCCCTTAACCCCAGTGCTCAGAAATTGTCAAAACGTGTTTTTCAGCAGAAATAAACACGTTTTGGCAACTTTGGTCATCACCATGTAACTTATAGGGCAGAAACAGCACACTTTTCAAAACGTGTTTTTCAGCCCGAAATAAACGCGTTTTGTCAGCCCTTGGAATCACAGAGTAACTGCCTAGCTCAGAAGAGCCCACTGAGGCAGCCCTTAACCCCAGTGCTCAGAAATTGTCAAAACGTGTTTTTCAGCAGAAATAAACACGTTTTGGCAACGTTGGTCATCACCATGTAACTTATAGGGCAGAAACAGCACAGTTTTCAAAACGTGTTTTTCAGCCCGAAATAAACGCGTTTTCTCAGCCCTTAGAATCGCAGTGTAACTGCCTGGCTCAGAAGAGCACACTGAGTCAGCCCTTAACCCCAGTGCTCAGAAATTGTCAAAACGTGTTTTTCAGCAGAAATAAACACGTTTTGGCAACTTTGGTCATCACCATGTAACTTATAGGGCAGAAACAGCACAGTTTTCAAAACGTGTTTTTCAGCCAGAAATAAACGCGTTTTGTCAGCCCTTGGAATCACAGTTAAACTGCCTAGCTCAGAAGAGCCCACTGAGGCAGCCCTTAACCCCAGTGTGCAGAAATTGTCAAAACGTGTTTTTCAGCAGAAATAAACACGTTTTGGCAACTTTGGTCATCACCATGTAACTTACAGGGCAGAAACAGCACACTTTTCAAAACGTGTTTTTCAGCCCGAAATAAACGCGTTTTGTCAGCCCTTGGAATCACAGTGTAACTGCCTAGCTCAGAAGAGCCCACTGAGGCAGCCCTTAACCCCAGTGCTCAGAAATTGTCAAAACGTGTTTTCCAGCAGAAATAAACACGTTTTGGCAACTTTGGTCACCACCATGTAACTTATAGGGCAGAAACAGCACAGTTTTCAAAACGTGTTTTTCAGCCCGAAATAAACGCGTTTTCTCAGCCCTTAGAATCGCAGTGTAACTGCCTGGCTCAGAAGACCAAACTGAGTCAGCCCTTAACCCCAGTGCTCAGAAATTGTCAAAACGTGTTTTTCAGCAGAAATAAACACGTTTTGGCAACTTTGGTCATCACCATGTAACTTATAGGGCAGAAACAGCACACTTTTCAAAACGTGTTTTTCAGCCCGAAATAAACGCGTTTTGTCAGCCCTTGGAATCACAGAGTAACTGCCTAGCTCAGAAGAGCACACTGAGGCAGCCCTTAACCCCAGTGCTCAGAAATTGTCAAAACGTGTTTTTCAGCAGAAATAAACACGTTTTGGCAACTTTGGTCACCACCATGTAACTTATAGGGCAGAAACAGCACAGTTTTCAAAACGTGTTTTTCAGCCGGAAATAAACGCGTTTTGTCAACCCTTGGAATCACAGTGTAACTGCCTAGCTCAGAAGAGCCCACTGAGGCAGCCCTTAACCCCAGTGTGCAGAAATTGTCAAAACGTGTTTTTCAGCAGAAATAAACACGTTTTGGCAACTTTGGTCATCACCATGTAACTTATAGGGCAGAAACAGCACACTTTTCAAAACGTGTTTTTCAGCCCGAAATAAACGCGTTTTGTCAGCCCTTGGAATCACAGAGTAACTGCCTAGCTCAGAAGAGCCCACTGAGGCAGCCCTTAACCCCAGTGCTCAGAAATTGTCAAAACGTGTTTTTCAGCAGAAATAAACACGTTTTGGCAACTTTGGTCATCACCATGTAACTTATAGGGCAGAAACAGCACAGTTTTCAAAACGTGTTTTTCAGCCCGAAATAAACGCGTTTTCTCAGCCCTTAGAATCGCAGTGTAACTGCCTGGCTCAGAAGAGCACACTGAGTCAGCCCTTAACCCCAGTGCTCAGAAATTGTCAAAACGTGTTTTTCAGCAGAAATAAACACGTTTTGGCAACTTTGGTCATCACCATGTAACTTATAGGGCAGAAACAGCACAGTTTTCAAAACGTGTTTTTCAGCCCGAAATAAACGCGTTTTCTCAGCCCTTAGAATCGCAGTGTAACTGCCTGGCTCAGAAGAGCACACTGAGTCAGCCCTTAACCCCAGTGCTCAGAAATTGTCAAAACGTGTTTTTCAGCAGAAATAAACACGTTTTGGCAACTTTGGTCATCACCATGTAACTTATAGGGCAGAAACAGCACACTTTTCAAAACGTGTTTTTCAGCCCGAAATAAACGCGTTTTGTCAGCCCTTGGAATCACAGTGTAACTGCCTAGCTCAGAAGAGCCCACTGAGGCAGCCCTTAACCCCAGTGCTCAGAAATTGTCAAAACGTGTTTTCCAGCAGAAATAAACACGTTTTGGCAACTTTGGTCACCACCATGTAACTTATAGGGCAGAAACAACACAGTTTTCAAAACGTGTTTTTCAGCCCGAAATAAACGCGTTTTCTCAGCCCTTAGAATCGCAGTGTAACTGCCTGTCCCAGAAGAGCACACAGAGTCAGCCCTTAACCCCAGTGCTCAGAAATTGTCAAAACGTGTTTTTCAGCAGAAATAAACACGTTTTGGCAACTTTGGTCATCACCATGTAACTTATAGGGCAGAAACAGCACACTTTTCAAAACGTGTTTTTCAGCCCGAAATAAACGCGTTTTGTCAGCCCTTGGAATCACAGTGTAACTGCCTAGCTCAGAAGAGCCCACTGAGGCAGCCCTTAACCCCAGTGCTCAGAAATTGTCAAAACGTGTTTTTCAGCAGAAATAAACACGTTTTGGCAACTTTGGTCACCACCATGTAACTTATAGGGCAAAAACAGCACAGTTTTCAAAACGTGTTTTTCAGCCCGAAATAAACGCGTTTTCTCAGCCCTTAGAATCGCAGTGTAACTGCCTGGCTCAGAAGAGCACACTGAGTCAGCCCTTAACCCCAGTGCTCAGAAATTGTCAAAACGTGTTTTTCAGCAGAAATAAACACGTTTTGGCAACTTTGGTCATCACCATGTAACTTATAGGGCAGAAACAGCACAGTTTTCAAAACGTGTTTTTCAGCCAGAAATAAACGCGTTTTGTCAGCCCTTGGAATCACAGTTAAACTGCCTAGCTCAGAAGAGCCCACTGAGGCAGCCCTTAACCCCAGTGTGCAGAAATTGTCAAAACGTGTTTTTCAGCAGAAATAAACACGTTTTGGCAACTTTGGTCATCACCATGTAACTTACAGGGCAGAAACAGCACACTTTTCAAAACGTGTTTTTCAGCCCGAAATAAACGCGTTTTGTCAGCCCTTGGAATCACAGTGTAACTGCCTAGCTCAGAAGAGCCCACTGAGGCAGCCCTTAACCCCAGTGCTCAGAAATTGTCAAAACGTGTTTTCCAGCAGAAATAAACACGTTTTGGCAACTTTGGTCACCACCATGTAACTTATAGGGCAGAAACAGCACACTTTTCAAAACGTGTTTTTCAGCCCGAAATAAACGCGTTTTGTCAGCCCTTGGAATCACAGTGTAACTGCCTAGCTCAGAAGAGCCCACTGAGGCAGCCCTTAACCCCAGTGCTCAGAAATTGTCAAAACGTGTTTTCCAGCAGAAATAAACACGTTTTGGCAACTTTGGTCACCACCATGTAACTTATAGGGCAGAAACAGCACAGTTTTCAAAACGTGTTTTTCAGCCCGAAATAAACGCGTTTTCTCAGCCCTTAGAATCGCAGTGTAACTGCCTGGCTCAGAAGAGCACACTGAGTCAGCCCTTAACCCCAGTGCTCAGAAATTGTCAAAACGTGTTTTTCAGCAGAAATAAACACGTTTTGGCAACTTTGGTCATCACCATGTAACTTATAGGGCAGAATCAGCACACTTTTCAAAACGTGTTTTTCAGCCCGAAATAAACGCGTTTTGTCAGCCCTTGGAATCACAGTGTAACTGCATAGCTCAGAAGAGCCCACTGAGGCAGCCCTTAACCCCAGTGCTCAGAAATTGTCAAAACGTGTTTTCCAGCAGAAATAAACACGTTTTGGCAACTTTGGTCACCACCATGTAACTTATAGGGCAGAAACAGCACAGTTTTCAAAACGTGTTTTTCAGCCCGAAATAAACGCGTTTTCTCAGCCCTTAGAATCGCAGTGTAACTGCCTGTCTCAGAAGAGCACACTGAGTCAGCCCTTAACCCCAGTGCTCACAAATTGTCAAAACGTGTTTTTCAGCAGAAATAAACACGTTTTGGCAACTTTGGTCACCACCATGTAACTTATAGGGCAGAAACAGCACAGTTTTCAAAACGTGTTTTTCAGCCCGAAATAAACGCGTTTTCTCAGCCCTTAGAATCGCAGTGTAACTGCCTGTCTCAGAAGAGCACACTGAGTCAGCCCTTAACCCCAGTGCTCAGAAATTGTCAAAACGTGTTTTTCAGCAGAAATAAACACGTTTTGGCAACTTTGGTCAACACCATGTAACTTATAGGGCAGAAACAGCACACTTTTCAAAACGTGTTTTTCAGCCCGAAATAAACGCGTTTTGTCAGCCCTTGGAATCACAGTGTAACTGCCTAGCTCAGAAGAGCCCACTGAGGCAGCCCTTAACCCCAGTGTGCAGAAATTGTCAAAACGTGTTTTTCAGCAGAAATAAACACGTTTTGGCAACTTTGGTCATCACCATGTAACTTATAGGGCAGAAACAGCACACTTTTCAAAACGTGTTTTTCAGCCCGAAATAAACGCGTTTTGTCAGCCCTTGGAATCACAGAGTAACTGCCTAGCTCAGAAGAGCCCACTGAGGCAGCCCTTAACCCCAGTGCTCAGAAATTGTCAAAACGTGTTTTTCAGCAGAAATAAACACGTTTTGGCAACTTTGGTCATCACCATGTAATTTATAGGGCAGAAACAGCACAGTTTTCAAAACGTGTTTTTCAGCCCGAAATAAACGCGTTTTCTCAGCCCTTAGAATCGCAGTGTAACTGCCTGTCCCAGAAGAGCACACAGAGTCAGCCCTTAACCCCAGTGCTCAGAAATTGTCAAAACGTGTTTTTCAGCAGAAATAAACACGTTTTGGCAACTTTGGTCATCACCATGTAACTTATAGGGCAGAAACAGCACACTTTTCAAAACGTGTTTTTCAGCCCGAAATAAACGCGTTTTGTCAGCCCTTGGAATCACAGTGAAACTGCCTAGCTCAGAAGAGCCCACTGAGGCAGCCCTTAACCCCAGTGCTCAGAAATTGTCAAAACGTGTTTTTCAGCAGAAATAAACACGTTTTGGCAACTTTGGTCACCACCATGTAACTTATAGGGCAGAAACAGCACAGTTTTCAAAACGTGTTTTTCAGCCCGAAATAAACGCGTTTTCTCAGCCCTTAGAATCGCAGTGTAACTGCCTGGCTCAGAAGAGCACACTGAGTCAGCCCTTAACCCCAGTGCTCAGAAATTGTCAAAACGTGTTTTTCAGCAGAAATAAACACGTTTTGGCAACTTTGGTCATCACCATGTAACTTTTAGGGCAGAAACAGCACACTTTTCAAAACGTGTTTTTCAGCACGAAATAAACGCGTTTTGTCAGCCCTTGGAATCACAGTGTAACTGCCTAGCTCAGAAGAGCCCACTGAGGCAGCCCTTAACCCCAGTGTGCAGAAATTGTCAAAACGTGTTTTTCAGCAGAAATAAACACGTTTTGGCAACTTTGGTCACCACAATGTAACTTATAGGGCAGAAACAGCACAGTTTTCAAAACGTGTTTTTCAGCCCGAAATAAAAGCGTTTTCTCAGCCCTTAGAATCGCAGTGTAACTGCCTGTCTCAGAAGAGCACACTGAGTCAGCCCTTAACCCCAGTGCTCAGAAATTGTCAAAACGTGTTTTTCAGCAGAAATAAACACGTTTTGGCAACTTTGGTCATCACCATGTAACTTATAGGGCAGAAACAGCACACTTTTCAAAACGTGTTTTTCAGCCCGAAATAAACGCGTTTTGTCAGCCCTTGGAATCACAGTGTAACTGCCTAGCTCAGAAGAGCCCACTGAGGCAGCCCTTAACCCCAGTGTGCAGAAATTGTCAAAACGTGTTTTTCAGCAGAAATAAACACGTTTTGGCAACTTTGGTCATCACCATGTAACTTATAGGGCAGAAACAGCACACTTTTCAAAACGTGTTTTTCAGCCCGAAATAAACGCGTTTTGTCAGCCCTTGGAATCACAGAGTAACTGCCTAGCTCAGAAGAGCCCACTGAGGCAGCCCTTAACCCCAGTGCTCAGAAATTGTCAAAACGTGTTTTTCAGCAGAAATAAACACGTTTTGGCAACTTTGGTCATCACCATGTAACTTATAGGGCAGAAACAGCACACTTTTCAAAACGTGTTTTTCAGCCCGAAATAAACGCGTTTTGTCAGCCCTTGGAATCACAGTGTAACTGCCTAGCTCAGAAGAGCCCACTGAGGCAGCCCTTAACCCCAGTATGCAGAAATTGTCAAAACGTGTTTTTCAGCAGAAATAAACACGTTTTGGCAACTTTGGTCACCACCATGTAACTTATAGGGCAAAAACAGCACAGTTTTCAAAACGTGTTTTTCAGCCCGAAATAAACGCGTTTTCTCAGCCCTTAGAATCGCAGTGTAACTGCCTGGCTCAGAAGAGCACACTGAGTCAGCCCTTAACCCCAGTGCTCAGAAATTGTCAAAACGTGTTTTTCAGCAGAAATAAACACGTTTTGGCAACTTTGGTCATCACCATGTAACTTATAGGGCAGAAACAGCACACTTTTCAAAACGTGTTTTTCAGCCCGAAATAAACGCGTTTTGTCAGCCCTTGGAATCACAGTGTAACTGCCTAGCTCAGAAGAGCCCACTGAGGCAGCCCTTAACCCCAGTGCTCAGAAATTGTCAAAACGTGTTTTCCAGCAGAAATAAACATGTTTTGGCAACTTTGGTCACCACCATGTAACTTATAGGGCAGAAACAGCACAGTTTTCAAAACGTGTTTTTCAGCCCGAAATAAACGCGTTTTCTCAGCCCTTAGAATCGCAGTGTAACTGCCTGTCTCAGAAGAGCACACTGAGTCAGCCCTTAACCCCAGTGCTCACAAATTGTCAAAACGTGTTTTTCAGCAGAAATAAACACGTTTTGGCAACTTTGGTCACCACCATGTAACTTATAGGGCAGAAACAGCACAGTTTTCAAAACGTGTTTTTCAGCCCGAAATAAACGCGTTTTCTCAGCCCTTAGAATCGCAGTGTAACTGCCTGTCTCAGAAGAGCACACTGAGTCAGCCCTTAACCCCAGTGCTCAGAAATTGTCAAAACGTGTTTTTCAGCAGAAATAAACACGTTTTGGCAACTTTGGTCATCACCATGTAACTTATAGGGCAGAAACAGCACACTTTTCAAAACGTGTTTTTCAGCCCGAAATAAACGCGTTTTGTCAGCCCTTGGAATCACAGTGTAACTGCCTAGCTCAGAAGAGTCCACTAAGGCAGCCCTTAACCCCACTGCTCAGAAATTGTCAAAACGTGTTTTCCAGCAGAAATAAACACGTTTTGGCAACTTTGGTCACCACCATGTAACTTATAGGGCAGAAACAGCACAGTTTTCAAAACGTGTTTTTCAGCCGGAAATAAACGCGTTTTGTCAGCCCTTGGAATCACAGTGTAACTGCCTAGCTCAGAAGAGCCCACTGAGGCAGCCCTTAACCCCAGTGTGCAGAAATTGTCAAAACGTGTTTTTCAGCAGAAATAAACACGTTTTGGCAACTTTGGTCATCACCATGTAACTTACAGGGCAGAAACAGCACACTTTTCAAAACGTGTTTTTCAGCCCGAAATAAACGCGTTTTGTCAGCCCTTGGAATCACAGTGTAACTGCCTAGCTCAGAAGAGCCCACTGAGGCAGCCCTTAACCCCAGTGCTCAGAAATTGTCAAAACGTGTTTTCCAGCAGAAATAAACACGTTTTGGCAACTTTGGTCACCACCATGTAACTTATAGGGCAGAAACAGCACAGTTTTCAAAACGTGTTTTTCAGCCCGAAATAAACGCGTTTTCTCAGCCCTTAGAATCGCAGTGTAACTGCCTGGCTCAGAAGACCAAACTGAGTCAGCCCTTAACCCCAGTGCTCAGAAATTGTCAAAACGTGTTTTTCAGCAGAAATAAACACGTTTTGGCAACTTTGGTCATCACCATGTAACTTATAGGGCAGAAACAGCACACTTTTCAAAACGTGTTTTTCAGCCCGAAATAAACGCGTTTTGTCAGCCCTTGGAATCACAGAGTAACTGCCTAGCTCAGAAGAGCACACTGAGGCAGCCCTTAACCCCAGTGCTCAGAAATTGTCAAAACGTGTTTTTCAGCAGAAATAAACACGTTTTGGCAACTTTGGTCACCACCATGTAACTTATAGGGCAGAAACAGCACAGTTTTCAAAACGTGTTTTTCAGCCGGAAATAAACGCGTTTTGTCAACCCTTGGAATCACAGTGTAACTGCCTAGCTCAGAAGAGCCCACTGAGGCAGCCCTTAACCCCAGTGTGCAGAAATTGTCAAAACGTGTTTTTCAGCAGAAATAAACACGTTTTGGCAACTTTGGTCATCACCATGTAACTTATAGGGCAGAAACAGCACACTTTTCAAAACGTGTTTTTCAGCCCGAAATAAACGCGTTTTGTCAGCCCTTGGAATCACAGAGTAACTGCCTAGCTCAGAAGAGCCCACTGAGGCAGCCCTTAACCCCAGTGCTCAGAAATTGTCAAAACGTGTTTTTCAGCAGAAATAAACACGTTTTGGCAACTTTGGTCATCACCATGTAACTTATAGGGCAGAAACAGCACAGTTTTCAAAACGTGTTTTTCAGCCCGAAATAAACGCGTTTTCTCAGCCCTTAGAATCGCAGTGTAACTGCCTGGCTCAGAAGAGCACACTGAGTCAGCCCTTAACCCCAGTGCTCAGAAATTGTCAAAACGTGTTTTTCAGCAGAAATAAACACGTTTTGGCAACTTTGGTCATCACCATGTAACTTATAGGGCAGAAACAGCACAGTTTTCAAAACGTGTTTTTCAGCCCGAAATAAACGCGTTTTCTCAGCCCTTAGAATCGCAGTGTAACTGCCTGGCTCAGAAGAGCACACTGAGTCAGCCCTTAACCCCAGTGCTCAGAAATTGTCAAAACGTGTTTTTCAGCAGAAATAAACACGTTTTGGCAACTTTGGTCATCACCATGTAACTTATAGGGCAGAAACAGCACACTTTTCAAAACGTGTTTTTCAGCCCGAAATAAACGCGTTTTGTCAGCCCTTGGAATCACAGTGTAACTGCCTAGCTCAGAAGAGCCCACTGAGGCAGCCCTTAACCCCAGTGCTCAGAAATTGTCAAAACGTGTTTTCCAGCAGAAATAAACACGTTTTGGCAACTTTGGTCACCACCATGTAACTTATAGGGCAGAAACAACACAGTTTTCAAAACGTGTTTTTCAGCCCGAAATAAACGCGTTTTCTCAGCCCTTAGAATCGCAGTGTAACTGCCTGTCCCAGAAGAGCACACAGAGTCAGCCCTTAACCCCAGTGCTCAGAAATTGTCAAAACGTGTTTTTCAGCAGAAATAAACACGTTTTGGCAACTTTGGTCATCACCATGTAACTTATAGGGCAGAAACAGCACACTTTTCAAAACGTGTTTTTCAGCCCGAAATAAACGCGTTTTGTCAGCCCTTGGAATCACAGTGTAACTGCCTAGCTCAGAAGAGCCCACTGAGGCAGCCCTTAACCCCAGTGCTCAGAAATTGTCAAAACGTGTTTTTCAGCAGAAATAAACACGTTTTGGCAACTTTGGTCACCACCATGTAACTTATAGGGCAAAAACAGCACAGTTTTCAAAACGTGTTTTTCAGCCCGAAATAAACGCGTTTTCTCAGCCCTTAGAATCGCAGTGTAACTGCCTGGCTCAGAAGAGCACACTGAGTCAGCCCTTAACCCCAGTGCTCAGAAATTGTCAAAACGTGTTTTTCAGCAGAAATAAACACGTTTTGGCAACTTTGGTCATCACCATGTAACTTATAGGGCAGAAACAGCACAGTTTTCAAAACGTGTTTTTCAGCCAGAAATAAACGCGTTTTGTCAGCCCTTGGAATCACAGTTAAACTGCCTAGCTCAGAAGAGCCCACTGAGGCAGCCCTTAACCCCAGTGTGCAGAAATTGTCAAAACGTGTTTTTCAGCAGAAATAAACACGTTTTGGCAACTTTGGTCATCACCATGTAACTTACAGGGCAGAAACAGCACACTTTTCAAAACGTGTTTTTCAGCCCGAAATAAACGCGTTTTGTCAGCCCTTGGAATCACAGTGTAACTGCCTAGCTCAGAAGAGCCCACTGAGGCAGCCCTTAACCCCAGTGCTCAGAAATTGTCAAAACGTGTTTTCCAGCAGAAATAAACACGTTTTGGCAACTTTGGTCACCACCATGTAACTTATAGGGCAGAAACAGCACACTTTTCAAAACGTGTTTTTCAGCCCGAAATAAACGCGTTTTGTCAGCCCTTGGAATCACAGTGTAACTGCCTAGCTCAGAAGAGCCCACTGAGGCAGCCCTTAACCCCAGTGCTCAGAAATTGTCAAAACGTGTTTTCCAGCAGAAATAAACACGTTTTGGCAACTTTGGTCACCACCATGTAACTTATAGGGCAGAAACAGCACAGTTTTCAAAACGTGTTTTTCAGCCCGAAATAAACGCGTTTTCTCAGCCCTTAGAATCGCAGTGTAACTGCCTGGCTCAGAAGAGCACACTGAGTCAGCCCTTAACCCCAGTGCTCAGAAATTGTCAAAACGTGTTTTTCAGCAGAAATAAACACGTTTTGGCAACTTTGGTCATCACCATGTAACTTATAGGGCAGAATCAGCACACTTTTCAAAACGTGTTTTTCAGCCCGAAATAAACGCGTTTTGTCAGCCCTTGGAATCACAGTGTAACTGCATAGCTCAGAAGAGCCCACTGAGGCAGCCCTTAACCCCAGTGCTCAGAAATTGTCAAAACGTGTTTTCCAGCAGAAATAAACACGTTTTGGCAACTTTGGTCACCACCATGTAACTTATAGGGCAGAAACAGCACAGTTTTCAAAACGTGTTTTTCAGCCCGAAATAAACGCGTTTTCTCAGCCCTTAGAATCGCAGTGTAACTGCCTGTCTCAGAAGAGCACACTGAGTCAGCCCTTAACCCCAGTGCTCACAAATTGTCAAAACGTGTTTTTCAGCAGAAATAAACACGTTTTGGCAACTTTGGTCACCACCATGTAACTTATAGGGCAGAAACAGCACAGTTTTCAAAACGTGTTTTTCAGCCCGAAATAAACGCGTTTTCTCAGCCCTTAGAATCGCAGTGTAACTGCCTGTCTCAGAAGAGCACACTGAGTCAGCCCTTAACCCCAGTGCTCAGAAATTGTCAAAACGTGTTTTTCAGCAGAAATAAACACGTTTTGGCAACTTTGGTCAACACCATGTAACTTATAGGGCAGAAACAGCACACTTTTCAAAACGTGTTTTTCAGCCCGAAATAAACGCGTTTTGTCAGCCCTTGGAATCACAGTGTAACTGCCTAGCTCAGAAGAGCCCACTGAGGCAGCCCTTAACCCCAGTGTGCAGAAATTGTCAAAACGTGTTTTTCAGCAGAAATAAACACGTTTTGGCAACTTTGGTCATCACCATGTAACTTATAGGGCAGAAACAGCACACTTTTCAAAACGTGTTTTTCAGCCCGAAATAAACGCGTTTTGTCAGCCCTTGGAATCACAGAGTAACTGCCTAGCTCAGAAGAGCCCACTGAGGCAGCCCTTAACCCCAGTGCTCAGAAATTGTCAAAACGTGTTTTTCAGCAGAAATAAACACGTTTTGGCAACTTTGGTCATCACCATGTAATTTATAGGGCAGAAACAGCACAGTTTTCAAAACGTGTTTTTCAGCCCGAAATAAACGCGTTTTCTCAGCCCTTAGAATCGCAGTGTAACTGCCTGTCCCAGAAGAGCACACAGAGTCAGCCCTTAACCCCAGTGCTCAGAAATTGTCAAAACGTGTTTTTCAGCAGAAATAAACACGTTTTGGCAACTTTGGTCATCACCATGTAACTTATAGGGCAGAAACAGCACACTTTTCAAAACGTGTTTTTCAGCCCGAAATAAACGCGTTTTGTCAGCCCTTGGAATCACAGTGAAACTGCCTAGCTCAGAAGAGCCCACTGAGGCAGCCCTTAACCCCAGTGCTCAGAAATTGTCAAAACGTGTTTTTCAGCAGAAATAAACACGTTTTGGCAACTTTGGTCACCACCATGTAACTTATAGGGCAGAAACAGCACAGTTTTCAAAACGTGTTTTTCAGCCCGAAATAAACGCGTTTTCTCAGCCCTTAGAATCGCAGTGTAACTGCCTGGCTCAGAAGAGCACACTGAGTCAGCCCTTAACCCCAGTGCTCAGAAATTGTCAAAACGTGTTTTTCAGCAGAAATAAACACGTTTTGGCAACTTTGGTCATCACCATGTAACTTTTAGGGCAGAAACAGCACACTTTTCAAAACGTGTTTTTCAGCACGAAATAAACGCGTTTTGTCAGCCCTTGGAATCACAGTGTAACTGCCTAGCTCAGAAGAGCCCACTGAGGCAGCCCTTAACCCCAGTGTGCAGAAATTGTCAAAACGTGTTTTTCAGCAGAAATAAACACGTTTTGGCAACTTTGGTCACCACAATGTAACTTATAGGGCAGAAACAGCACAGTTTTCAAAACGTGTTTTTCAGCCCGAAATAAAAGCGTTTTCTCAGCCCTTAGAATCGCAGTGTAACTGCCTGTCTCAGAAGAGCACACTGAGTCAGCCCTTAACCCCAGTGCTCAGAAATTGTCAAAACGTGTTTTTCAGCAGAAATAAACACGTTTTGGCAACTTTGGTCATCACCATGTAACTTATAGGGCAGAAACAGCACACTTTTCAAAACGTGTTTTTCAGCCCGAAATAAACGCGTTTTGTCAGCCCTTGGAATCACAGTGTAACTGCCTAGCTCAGAAGAGCCCACTGAGGCAGCCCTTAACCCCAGTGTGCAGAAATTGTCAAAACGTGTTTTTCAGCAGAAATAAACACGTTTTGGCAACTTTGGTCATCACCATGTAACTTATAGGGCAGAAACAGCACACTTTTCAAAACGTGTTTTTCAGCCCGAAATAAACGCGTTTTGTCAGCCCTTGGAATCACAGAGTAACTGCCTAGCTCAGAAGAGCCCACTGAGGCAGCCCTTAACCCCAGTGCTCAGAAATTGTCAAAACGTGTTTTTCAGCAGAAATAAACACGTTTTGGCAACTTTGGTCATCACCATGTAACTTATAGGGCAGAAACAGCACACTTTTCAAAACGTGTTTTTCAGCCCGAAATAAACGCGTTTTGTCAGCCCTTGGAATCACAGTGTAACTGCCTAGCTCAGAAGAGCCCACTGAGGCAGCCCTTAACCCCAGTATGCAGAAATTGTCAAAACGTGTTTTTCAGCAGAAATAAACACGTTTTGGCAACTTTGGTCACCACCATGTAACTTATAGGGCAAAAACAGCACAGTTTTCAAAACGTGTTTTTCAGCCCGAAATAAACGCGTTTTCTCAGCCCTTAGAATCGCAGTGTAACTGCCTGGCTCAGAAGAGCACACTGAGTCAGCCCTTAACCCCAGTGCTCAGAAATTGTCAAAACGTGTTTTTCAGCAGAAATAAACACGTTTTGGCAACTTTGGTCATCACCATGTAACTTATAGGGCAGAAACAGCACACTTTTCAAAACGTGTTTTTCAGCCCGAAATAAACGCGTTTTGTCAGCCCTTGGAATCACAGTGTAACTGCCTAGCTCAGAAGAGCCCACTGAGGCAGCCCTTAACCCCAGTGCTCAGAAATTGTCAAAACGTGTTTTCCAGCAGAAATAAACATGTTTTGGCAACTTTGGTCACCACCATGTAACTTATAGGGCAGAAACAGCACAGTTTTCAAAACGTGTTTTTCAGCCCGAAATAAACGCGTTTTCTCAGCCCTTAGAATCGCAGTGTAACTGCCTGTCTCAGAAGAGCACACTGAGTCAGCCCTTAACCCCAGTGCTCACAAATTGTCAAAACGTGTTTTTCAGCAGAAATAAACACGTTTTGGCAACTTTGGTCACCACCATGTAACTTATAGGGCAGAAACAGCACAGTTTTCAAAACGTGTTTTTCAGCCCGAAATAAACGCGTTTTCTCAGCCCTTAGAATCGCAGTGTAACTGCCTGTCTCAGAAGAGCACACTGAGTCAGCCCTTAACCCCAGTGCTCAGAAATTGTCAAAACGTGTTTTTCAGCAGAAATAAACACGTTTTGGCAACTTTGGTCATCACCATGTAACTTATAGGGCAGAAACAGCACACTTTTCAAAACGTGTTTTTCAGCCCGAAATAAACGCGTTTTGTCAGCCCTTGGAATCACAGTGTAACTGCCTAGCTCAGAAGAGTCCACTAAGGCAGCCCTTAACCCCACTGCTCAGAAATTGTCAAAACGTGTTTTCCAGCAGAAATAAACACGTTTTGGCAACTTTGGTCACCACCATGTAACTTATAGGGCAGAAACAGCACAGTTTTCAAAACGTGTTTTTCAGCCGGAAATAAACGCGTTTTGTCAGCCCTTGGAATCACAGTGTAACTGCCTAGCTCAGAAGAGCCCACTGAGGCAGCCCTTAACCCCAGTGTGCAGAAATTGTCAAAACGTGTTTTTCAGCAGAAATAAACACGTTTTGGCAACTTTGGTCATCACCATGTAACTTATAGGGCAGAAACAGCACACTTTTCAAAACGTGTTTTTCAGCCCGAAATAAACGCGTTTTGTCAGCCCTTGGAATCACAGTGTAACTGCCTAGCTCAGAAGAGTCCACTAAGGCAGCCCTTAACCCCAGTGCTCAGAAATTGTCAAAACGTGTTTTCCAGCAGAAATAAACACGTTTTGGCAACTTTGGTCACCACCATGTAACTTATAGGGCAGAAACAGCACAGTTTTCAAAACGTGTTTTTCAGCCGGAAATAAACGCGTTTTGTCAGCCCTTGGAATCACAGTGTAACTGCCTAGCTCAGAAGAGCCCACTGAGGCAGCCCTTAACCCCAGTGTGCAGAAATTGTCAAAACGTGTTTTTCAGCAGAAATAAACACGTTTTGGCAACTTTGGTCATCACCATGTAACTTATAGGGCAGAAACAGCACACTTTTCAAAACGTGTTTTTCAGCCCGAAATAAACGCGTTTTGTCAGCCCTTGGAATCACAGAGTAACTGCCTAGCTCAGAAGAGCCCACTGAGGCAGCCCTTAACCCCAGTGCTCAGAAATTGTCAAAACGTGTTTTTCAGCAGAAATAAACACGTTTTGGCAACTTTGGTCATCACCATGTAACTTATAGGGCAGAAACAGCACAGTTTTCAAAACGTGTTTTTCAGCCCGAAATAAACGCGTTTTCTCAGCCCTTAGAATCGCAGTGTAACTGCCTGTCCCAGAAGAGCACACAGAGTCAGCCCTTAACCCCAGTGCTCAGAAATTGTCAAAACGTGTTTTTCAGCAGAAATAAACACGTTTTGGCAACTTTGGTCATCACCATGTAACTTATAGGGCAGAAACAGCACACTTTTCAAAACGTGTTTTTCAGCCCGAAATAAACGCGTTTTCTCAGCCCTTAGAATCGCAGTGTAACTGCCTGGCTCAGAAGAGCACACTGAGTCAGCCCTTAACCCCAGTGCTCAGAAATTGTCAAAACGTGTTTTTCAGCAGAAATAAACACGTTTTGGCAACTTTGGTCATCACCATGTAACTTTTAGGGCAGAAACAGCACACTTTTCAAAACGTGTTTTTCAGCCCGAAATAAACGCGTTTTGTCAGCCCTTGGAATCACAGTGTAACTGCCTAGCTCAGAAGAGCCCACTGAGGCAGCCCTTAACCCCAGTGTGCAGAAATTGTCAAAACGTGTTTTTCAGCAGAAATAAACACGTTTTGGCAACTTTGGTCACCACCATGTAACTTATAGGGCAGAAACAGCACAGTTTTCAAAACGTGTTTTTCAGCCCGAAATAAACGCGTTTTCTCAGCCCTTAGAATCGCAGTGTAACTGCCTGTCTCAGAAGAGCAAACTGAGTCAGCCCTTAACCCCAGTGCTCAGAAATTGTCAAAACGTGTTTTTCAGCAGAAATAAACACGTTTTGGCAACTTTGGTCATCACCATGTAACTTATAGGGCAGAAACAGCACACTTTTCAAAACGTGTTTTTCAGCCCGAAATAAACGCGTTTTGTCAGCCCTTGGAATCACAGAGTAACTGCCTGGCTCAGAAGACCAAACTGAGTCAGCCCTTAACCCCAGTGCTCAGAAATTGTCAAAACGTGTTTTTCAGCAGAAATAAACACGTTTTGGCAACTTTGGTCATCACCATGTAACTTATAGGGCAGAAACAGCACACTTTTCAAAACGTGTTTTTCAGCCCGAAATAAACGCGTTTTGTCAGCCCTTGGAATCACAGAGTAACTGCCTAGCTCAGAAGAGCACACTGAGGCAGCCCTTAACCCCAGTGCTCAGAAATTGTCAAAACGTGTTTTTCAGCAGAAATAAACACGTTTTGGCAACTTTGGTCACCACCATGTAACTTATAGGGCAGAAACAGCACAGTTTTCAAAACGTGTTTTTCAGCCGGAAATAAACGCGTTTTGTCAACCCTTGGAATCACAGTGTAACTGCCTAGCTCAGAAGAGCCCACTGAGGCAGCCCTTAACCCCAGTGTGCAGAAATTGTCAAAACGTGTTTTTCAGCAGAAATAAACACGTTTTGGCAACTTTGGTCATCACCATGTAACTTATAGGGCAGAAACAGCACACTTTTCAAAACGTGTTTTTCAGCCCGAAATAAACGCGTTTTGTCAGCCCTTGGAATCACAGAGTAACTGCCTAGCTCAGAAGAGCCCACTGAGGCAGCCCTTAACCCCAGTGCTCAGAAATTGTCAAAACGTGTTTTTCAGCAGAAATAAACACGTTTTGGCAACTTTGGTCATCACCATGTAACTTATAGGGCAGAAACAGCACAGTTTTCAAAACGTGTTTTTCAGCCCGAAATAAACGCGTTTTCTCAGCCCTTAGAATCGCAGTGTAACTGCCTGGCTCAGAAGAGCACACTGAGTCAGCCCTTAACCCCAGTGCTCAGAAATTGTCAAAACGTGTTTTTCAGCAGAAATAAACACGTTTTGGCAACTTTGGTCATCACCATGTAACTTATAGGGCAGAAACAGCACAGTTTTCAAAACGTGTTTTTCAGCCCGAAATAAACGCGTTTTCTCAGCCCTTAGAATCGCAGTGTAACTGCCTGGCTCAGAAGAGCACACTGAGTCAGCCCTTAACCCCAGTGCTCAGAAATTGTCAAAACGTGTTTTTCAGCAGAAATAAACACGTTTTGGCAACTTTGGTCATCACCATGTAACTTATAGGGCAGAAACAGCACACTTTTCAAAACGTGTTTTTCAGCCCGAAATAAACGCGTTTTGTCAGCCCTTGGAATCACAGTGTAACTGCCTAGCTCAGAAGAGCCCACTGAGGCAGCCCTTAACCCCAGTGCTCAGAAATTGTCAAAACGTGTTTTCCAGCAGAAATAAACACGTTTTGGCAACTTTGGTCACCACCATGTAACTTATAGGGCAGAAACAACACAGTTTTCAAAACGTGTTTTTCAGCCCGAAATAAACGCGTTTTCTCAGCCCTTAGAATCGCAGTGTAACTGCCTGTCCCAGAAGAGCACACAGAGTCAGCCCTTAACCCCAGTGCTCAGAAATTGTCAAAACGTGTTTTTCAGCAGAAATAAACACGTTTTGGCAACTTTGGTCATCACCATGTAACTTATAGGGCAGAAACAGCACACTTTTCAAAACGTGTTTTTCAGCCCGAAATAAACGCGTTTTGTCAGCCCTTGGAATCACAGAGTAACTGCCTAGCTCAGAAGAGCCCACTGAGGCAGCCCTTAACCCCAGTGCTCAGAAATTGTCAAAACGTGTTTTTCAGCAGAAATAAACACGTTTTGGCAACTTTGGTCACCACCATGTAACTTATAGGGCAAAAACAGCACAGTTTTCAAAACGTGTTTTTCAGCCCGAAATAAACGCGTTTTCTCAGCCCTTAGAATCGCAGTGTAACTGCCTGGCTCAGAAGAGCACACTGAGTCAGCCCTTAACCCCAGTGCTCAGAAATTGTCAAAACGTGTTTTTCAGCAGAAATAAACACGTTTTGGCAACTTTGGTCATCACCATGTAACTTATAGGGCAGAAACAGCACACTTTTCAAAACGTGTTTTTCAGCCCGAAATAAACGCGTTTTGTCAGCCCTTGGAATCACAGTGTAACTGCATAGCTCAGAAGAGCCCACTGAGGCAGCCCTTAACCCCAGTGCTCAGAAATTGTCAAAACGTGTTTTCCAGCAGAAATAAACACGTTTTGGCAACTTTGGTCACCACCATGTAACTTATAGGGCAGAAACAGCACAGTTTTCAAAACGTGTTTTTCAGCCCGAAATAAACGCGTTTTCTCAGCCCTTAGAATCGCAGTGTAACTGCCTGTCTCAGAAGAGCACACTGAGTCAGCCCTTAACCCCAGTGCTCACAAATTGTCAAAACGTGTTTTTCAGCAGAAATAAACACGTTTTGGCAACTTTGGTCACCACCATGTAACTTATAGGGCAGAAACAGCACAGTTTTCAAAACGTGTTTTTCAGCCCGAAATAAACGCGTTTTCTCAGCCCTTAGAATCGCAGTGTAACTGCCTGTCTCAGAAGAGCACACTGAGTCAGCCCTTAACCCCAGTGCTCAGAAATTGTCAAAACGTGTTTTTCAGCAGAAATAAACACGTTTTGGCAACTTTGGTCATCACCATGTAACTTATAGGGCAGAAACAGCACACTTTTCAAAACGTGTTTTTCAGCCCGAAATAAACGCGTTTTGTCAGCCCTTGGAATCACAGTGTAACTGCCTAGCTCAGAAGAGCCCACTGAGGCAGCCCTTAACCCCAGTGTGCAGAAATTGTCAAAACGTGTTTTTCAGCAGAAATAAACACGTTTTGGCAACTTTGGTCATCACCATGTAACTTATAGGGCAGAAACAGCACACTTTTCAAAACGTGTTTTTCAGCCCGAAATAAACGCGTTTTGTCAGCCCTTGGAATCACAGTGTAACTGCCTAGCTCAGAAGAGTCCACTAAGGCAGCCCTTAACCCCAGTGCTCAGAAATTGTCAAAACGTGTTTTCCAGCAGAAATAAACACGTTTTGGCAACTTTGGTCACCACCATGTAACTTATAGGGCAGAAACAGCACAGTTTTCAAAACGTGTTTTTCAGCCGGAAATAAACGCGTTTTGTCAGCCCTTGGAATCACAGTGTAACTGCCTAGCTCAGAAGAGCCCACTGAGGCAGCCCTTAACCCCAGTGTGCAGAAATTGTCAAAACGTGTTTTTCAGCAGAAATAAACACGTTTTGGCAACTTTGGTCATCACCATGTAACTTATAGGGCAGAAACAGCACACTTTTCAAAACGTGTTTTTCAGCCCGAAATAAACGCGTTTTGTCAGCCCTTGGAATCACAGAGTAACTGCCTAGCTCAGAAGAGCCCACTGAGGCAGCCCTTAACCCCAGTGCTCAGAAATTGTCAAAACGTGTTTTTCAGCAGAAATAAACACGTTTTGGCAACTTTGGTCATCACCATGTAACTTATAGGGCAGAAACAGCACAGTTTTCAAAACGTGTTTTTCAGCCCGAAATAAACGCGTTTTCTCAGCCCTTAGAATCGCAGTGTAACTGCCTGTCCCAGAAGAGCACACAGAGTCAGCCCTTAACCCCAGTGCTCAGAAATTGTCAAAACGTGTTTTTCAGCAGAAATAAACACGTTTTGGCAACTTTGGTCATCACCATGTAACTTATAGGGCAGAAACAGCACACTTTTCAAAACGTGTTTTTCAGCCCGAAATAAACGCGTTTTGTCAGCCCTTGGAATCACAGTGAAACTGCCTAGCTCAGAAGAGCCCACTGAGGCAGCCCTTAACCCCAGTGCTCAGAAATTGTCAAAACGTGTTTTTCAGCAGAAATAAACACGTTTTGGCAACTTTGGTCACCACCATGTAACTTATAGGGCAGAAACAGCACAGTTTTCAAAACGTGTTTTTCAGCCCGAAATAAACGCGTTTTCTCAGCCCTTAGAATCGCAGTGTAACTGCCTGGCTCAGAAGAGCACACTGAGTCAGCCCTTAACCCCAGTGCTCAGAAATTGTCAAAACGTGTTTTTCAGCAGAAATAAACACGTTTTGGCAACTTTGGTCATCACCATGTAACTTTTAGGGCAGAAACAGCACACTTTTCAAAACGTGTTTTTCAGCACGAAATAAACGCGTTTTGTCAGCCCTTGGAATCACAGTGTAACTGCCTAGCTCAGAAGAGCCCACTGAGGCAGCCCTTAACCCCAGTGTGCAGAAATTGTCAAAACGTGTTTTTCAGCAGAAATAAACACGTTTTGGCAACTTTGGTCACCACAATGTAACTTATAGGGCAGAAACAGCACAGTTTTCAAAACGTGTTTTTCAGCCCGAAATAAAAGCGTTTTCTCAGCCCTTAGAATCGCAGTGTAACTGCCTGTCTCAGAAGAGCACACTGAGTCAGCCCTTAACCCCAGTGCTCAGAAATTGTCAAAACGTGTTTTTCAGCAGAAATAAACACGTTTTGGCAACTTTGGTCATCACCATGTAACTTATAGGGCAGAAACAGCACACTTTTCAAAACGTGTTTTTCAGCCCGAAATAAACGCGTTTTGTCAGCCCTTGGAATCACAGTGTAACTGCCTAGCTCAGAAGAGCCCACTGAGGCAGCCCTTAACCCCAGTGTGCAGAAATTGTCAAAACGTGTTTTTCAGCAGAAATAAACACGTTTTGGCAACTTTGGTCATCACCATGTAACTTATAGGGCAGAAACAGCACACTTTTCAAAACGTGTTTTTCAGCCCGAAATAAACGCGTTTTGTCAGCCTTGGAATCACAGTGTAACTGCCTAGCTCAGAAGAGCCCACTGAGGCAGCCCTTAACCCCAGTGTGCAGAAATTGTCAAAACGTGTTTTTCAGCAGAAATAAACACGTTTTGGCAACTTTGGTCATCACCATGTAACTTATAGGGCAGAAACAGCACACTTTTCAAAACGTGTTTTTCAGCCCGAAATAAACGCGTTTTGTCAGCCCTTGGAATCACAGAGTAACTGCCTAGCTCAGAAGAGCCCACTGAGGCAGCCCTTAACCCCAGTGCTCAGAAATTGTCAAAACGTGTTTTTCAGCAGAAATAAACACGTTTTGGCAACTTTGGTCATCACCATGTAACTTATAGGGCAGAAACAGCACACTTTTCAAAACGTGTTTTTCAGCCCGAAATAAACGCGTTTTGTCAGCCCTTGGAATCACAGTGTAACTGCCTAGCTCAGAAGAGCCCACTGAGGCAGCCCTTAACCCCAGTATGCAGAAATTGTCAAAACGTGTTTTTCAGCAGAAATAAACACGTTTTGGCAACTTTGGTCACCACCATGTAACTTATAGGGCAAAAACAGCACAGTTTTCAAAACGTGTTTTTCAGCCCGAAATAAACGCGTTTTCTCAGCCCTTAGAATCGCAGTGTAACTGCCTGGCTCAGAAGAGCACACTGAGTCAGCCCTTAACCCCAGTGCTCAGAAATTGTCAAAACGTGTTTTTCAGCAGAAATAAACACGTTTTGGCAACTTTGGTCATCACCATGTAACTTATAGGGCAGAAACAGCACACTTTTCAAAACGTGTTTTTCAGCCCGAAATAAACGCGTTTTGTCAGCCCTTGGAATCACAGTGTAACTGCCTAGCTCAGAAGAGCCCACTGAGGCAGCCCTTAACCCCAGTGCTCAGAAATTGTCAAAACGTGTTTTCCAGCAGAAATAAACACGTTTTGGCAACTTTGGTCACCACCATGTAACTTATAGGGCAGAAACAGCACAGTTTTCAAAACGTGTTTTTCAGCCCGAAATAAACGCGTTTTCTCAGCCCTTAGAATCGCAGTGTAACTGCCTGTCTCAGAAGAGCACACTGAGTCAGCCCTTAACCCCAGTGCTCACAAATTGTCAAAACGTGTTTTTCAGCAGAAATAAACACGTTTTGGCAACTTTGGTCACCACCATGTAACTTATAGGGCAGAAACAGCACAGTTTTCAAAACGTGTTTTTCAGCCCGAAATAAACGCGTTTTCTCAGCCCTTAGAATCGCAGTGTAACTGCCTGTCTCAGAAGAGCACACTGAGTCAGCCCTTAACCCCAGTGCTCAGAAATTGTCAAAACGTGTTTTTCAGCAGAAATAAACACGTTTTGGCAACTTTGGTCATCACCATGTAACTTATAGGGCAGAAACAGCACACTTTTCAAAACGTGTTTTTCAGCCCGAAATAAACGCGTTTTGTCAGCCCTTGGAATCACAGTGTAACTGCCTAGCTCAGAAGAGCCCACTGAGGCAGCCCTTAACCCCAGTGTGCAGAAATTGTCAAAACGTGTTTTTCAGCAGAAATAAACACGTTTTGGCAACTTTGGTCATCACCATGTAACTTATAGGGCAGAAACAGCACACTTTTCAAAACGTGTTTTTCAGCCCGAAATAAACGCGTTTTGTCAGCCCTTGGAATCACAGTGTAACTGCCTAGCTCAGAAGAGTCCACTAAGGCAGCCCTTAACCCCAGTGCTCAGAAATTGTCAAAACGTGTTTTCCAGCAGAAATAAACACGTTTTGGCAACTTTGGTCACCACCATGTAACTTATAGGGCAGAAACAGCACAGTTTTCAAAACGTGTTTTTCAGCCGGAAATAAACGCGTTTTGTCAGCCCTTGGAATCACAGTGTAACTGCCTAGCTCAGAAGAGCCCACTGAGGCAGCCCTTAACCCCAGTGTGCAGAAATTGTCAAAACGTGTTTTTCAGCAGAAATAAACACGTTTTGGCAACTTTGGTCATCACCATGTAACTTATAGGGCAGAAACAGCACACTTTTCAAAACGTGTTTTTCAGCCCGAAATAAACGCGTTTTGTCAGCCCTTGGAATCACAGAGTAACTGCCTAGCTCAGAAGAGCCCACTGAGGCAGCCCTTAACCCCAGTGCTCAGAAATTGTCAAAACGTGTTTTTCAGCAGAAATAAACACGTTTTGGCAACTTTGGTCATCACCATGTAACTTATAGGGCAGAAACAGCACAGTTTTCAAAACGTGTTTTTCAGCCCGAAATAAACGCGTTTTCTCAGCCCTTAGAATCGCAGTGTAACTGCCTGTCCCAGAAGAGCACACAGAGTCAGCCCTTAACCCCAGTGCTCAGAAATTGTCAAAACGTGTTTTTCAGCAGAAATAAACACGTTTTGGCAACTTTGGTCATCACCATGTAACTTATAGGGCAGAAACAGCACACTTTTCAAAACGTGTTTTTCAGCCCGAAATAAACGCGTTTTGTCAGCCCTTGGAATCACAGTGTAACTGCCTAGCTCAGAAGAGCCCACTGAGGCAGCCCTTAACCCCAGTGCTCAGAAATTGTCAAAACGTGTTTTTCAGCAGAAATAAACACGTTTTGGCAACTTTGGTCACCACCATGTAACTTATAGGGCAGAAACAGCACAGTTTTCAAAACGTGTTTTTCAGCCCGAAATAAACGCGTTTTCTCAGCCCTTAGAATCGCAGTGTAACTGCCTGGCTCAGAAGAGCACACTGAGTCAGCCCTTAACCCCAGTGCTCAGAAATTGTCAAAACGTGTTTTTCAGCAGAAATAAACACGTTTTGGCAACTTTGGTCATCACCATGTAACTTTTAGGGCAGAAACAGCACACTTTTCAAAACGTGTTTTTCAGCACGAAATAAACGCGTTTTGTCAGCCCTTGGAATCACAGTGTAACTGCCTAGCTCAGAAGAGCCCACTGAGGCAGCCCTTAACCCCAGTGTGCAGAAATTGTCAAAACGTGTTTTTCAGCAGAAATAAACACGTTTTGGCAACTTTGGTCACCACCATGTAACTTATAGGGCAGAAACAGCACAGTTTTCAAAACGTGTTTTTCAGCCCGAAATAAACGCGTTTTCTCAGCCCTTAGAATCGCAGTGTAACTGCCTGTCTCAGAAGAGCAAACTGAGTCAGCCCTTAACCCCAGTGCTCAGAAATTGTCAAAACGTGTTTTTCAGCAGAAATAAACACGTTTTGGCAACTTTGGTCATCACCATGTAACTTATAGGGCAGAAACAGCACACTTTTCAAAACGTGTTTTTCAGCCCGAAATAAACGCGTTTTGTCAGCCCTTGGAATCACAGAGTAACTGCCTAGCTCAGAAGAGCCCACTGAGGCAGCCCTTAACCCCAGTGCTCAGAAATTGTCAAAACGTGTTTTTCAGCAGAAATAAACACGTTTTGGCAACGTTGGTCATCACCATGTAACTTATAGGGCAGAAACAGCACAGTTTTCAAAACGTGTTTTTCAGCCCGAAATAAACGCGTTTTCTCAGCCCTTAGAATCGCAGTGTAACTGCCTGGCTCAGAAGAGCACACTGAGTCAGCCCTTAACCCCAGTGCTCAGAAATTGTCAAAACGTGTTTTTCAGCAGAAATAAACACGTTTTGGCAACTTTGGTCATCACCATGTAACTTATAGGGCAGAAACAGCACAGTTTTCAAAACGTGTTTTTCAGCCAGAAATAAACGCGTTTTGTCAGCCCTTGGAATCACAGTTAAACTGCCTAGCTCAGAAGAGCCCACTGAGGCAGCCCTTAACCCCAGTGTGCAGAAATTGTCAAAACGTGTTTTTCAGCAGAAATAAACACGTTTTGGCAACTTTGGTCATCACCATGTAACTTACAGGGCAGAAACAGCACACTTTTCAAAACGTGTTTTTCAGCCCGAAATAAACGCGTTTTGTCAGCCCTTGGAATCACAGTGTAACTGCCTAGCTCAGAAGAGCCCACTGAGGCAGCCCTTAACCCCAGTGCTCAGAAATTGTCAAAACGTGTTTTCCAGCAGAAATAAACACGTTTTGGCAACTTTGGTCACCACCATGTAACTTATAGGGCAGAAACAGCACACTTTTCAAAACGTGTTTTTCAGCCCGAAATAAACGCGTTTTGTCAGCCCTTGGAATCACAGTGTAACTGCCTAGCTCAGAAGAGCCCACTGAGGCAGCCCTTAACCCCAGTGCTCAGAAATTGTCAAAACGTGTTTTCCAGCAGAAATAAACACGTTTTGGCAACTTTGGTCACCACCATGTAACTTATAGGGCAGAAACAGCACAGTTTTCAAAACGTGTTTTTCAGCCCGAAATAAACGCGTTTTCTCAGCCCTTAGAATCGCAGTGTAACTGCCTGGCTCAGAAGAGCACACTGAGTCAGCCCTTAACCCCAGTGCTCAGAAATTGTCAAAACGTGTTTTTCAGCAGAAATAAACACGTTTTGGCAACTTTGGTCATCACCATGTAACTTATAGGGCAGAATCAGCACACTTTTCAAAACGTGTTTTTCAGCCCGAAATAAACGCGTTTTGTCAGCCCTTGGAATCACAGTGTAACTGCATAGCTCAGAAGAGCCCACTGAGGCAGCCCTTAACCCCAGTGCTCAGAAATTGTCAAAACGTGTTTTCCAGCAGAAATAAACACGTTTTGGCAACTTTGGTCACCACCATGTAACTTATAGGGCAGAAACAGCACAGTTTTCAAAACGTGTTTTTCAGCCCGAAATAAACGCGTTTTCTCAGCCCTTAGAATCGCAGTGTAACTGCCTGTCTCAGAAGAGCACACTGAGTCAGCCCTTAACCCCAGTGCTCACAAATTGTCAAAACGTGTTTTTCAGCAGAAATAAACACGTTTTGGCAACTTTGGTCACCACCATGTAACTTATAGGGCAGAAACAGCACAGTTTTCAAAACGTGTTTTTCAGCCCGAAATAAACGCGTTTTCTCAGCCCTTAGAATCGCAGTGTAACTGCCTGTCTCAGAAGAGCACACTGAGTCAGCCCTTAACCCCAGTGCTCAGAAATTGTCAAAACGTGTTTTTCAGCAGAAATAAACACGTTTTGGCAACTTTGGTCAACACCATGTAACTTATAGGGCAGAAACAGCACACTTTTCAAAACGTGTTTTTCAGCCCGAAATAAACGCGTTTTGTCAGCCCTTGGAATCACAGTGTAACTGCCTAGCTCAGAAGAGCCCACTGAGGCAGCCCTTAACCCCAGTGTGCAGAAATTGTCAAAACGTGTTTTTCAGCAGAAATAAACACGTTTTGGCAACTTTGGTCATCACCATGTAACTTATAGGGCAGAAACAGCACACTTTTCAAAACGTGTTTTTCAGCCCGAAATAAACGCGTTTTGTCAGCCCTTGGAATCACAGTGTAACTGCCTAGCTCAGAAGAGTCCACTAAGGCAGCCCTTAACCCCAGTGCTCAGAAATTGTCAAAACGTGTTTTCCAGCAGAAATAAACACGTTTTGGCAACTTTGGTCACCACCATGTAACTTATAGGGCAGAAACAGCACAGTTTTCAAAACGTGTTTTTCAGCCGGAAATAAACGCGTTTTGTCAGCCCTTGGAATCACAGTGTAACTGCCTAGCTCAGAAGAGCCCACTGAGGCAGCCCTTAACCCCAGTGTGCAGAAATTGTCAAAACGTGTTTTTCAGCAGAAATAAACACGTTTTGGCAACTTTGGTCATCACCATGTAACTTATAGGGCAGAAACAGCACACTTTTCAAAACGTGTTTTTCAGCCCGAAATAAACGCGTTTTGTCAGCCCTTGGAATCACAGAGTAACTGCCTAGCTCAGAAGAGCCCACTGAGGCAGCCCTTAACCCCAGTGCTCAGAAATTGTCAAAACGTGTTTTTCAGCAGAAATAAACACGTTTTGGCAACTTTGGTCATCACCATGTAATTTATAGGGCAGAAACAGCACAGTTTTCAAAACGTGTTTTTCAGCCCGAAATAAACGCGTTTTCTCAGCCCTTAGAATCGCAGTGTAACTGCCTGTCCCAGAAGAGCACACAGAGTCAGCCCTTAACCCCAGTGCTCAGAAATTGTCAAAACGTGTTTTTCAGCAGAAATAAACACGTTTTGGCAACTTTGGTCATCACCATGTAACTTATAGGGCAGAAACAGCACACTTTTCAAAACGTGTTTTTCAGCCCGAAATAAACGCGTTTTGTCAGCCCTTGGAATCACAGTGAAACTGCCTAGCTCAGAAGAGCCCACTGAGGCAGCCCTTAACCCCAGTGCTCAGAAATTGTCAAAACGTGTTTTTCAGCAGAAATAAACACGTTTTGGCAACTTTGGTCACCACCATGTAACTTATAGGGCAGAAACAGCACAGTTTTCAAAACGTGTTTTTCAGCCCGAAATAAACGCGTTTTCTCAGCCCTTAGAATCGCAGTGTAACTGCCTGGCTCAGAAGAGCACACTGAGTCAGCCCTTAACCCCAGTGCTCAGAAATTGTCAAAACGTGTTTTTCAGCAGAAATAAACACGTTTTGGCAACTTTGGTCATCACCATGTAACTTTTAGGGCAGAAACAGCACACTTTTCAAAACGTGTTTTTCAGCACGAAATAAACGCGTTTTGTCAGCCCTTGGAATCACAGTGTAACTGCCTAGCTCAGAAGAGCCCACTGAGGCAGCCCTTAACCCCAGTGTGCAGAAATTGTCAAAACGTGTTTTTCAGCAGAAATAAACACGTTTTGGCAACTTTGGTCACCACAATGTAACTTATAGGGCAGAAACAGCACAGTTTTCAAAACGTGTTTTTCAGCCCGAAATAAAAGCGTTTTCTCAGCCCTTAGAATCGCAGTGTAACTGCCTGTCTCAGAAGAGCACACTGAGTCAGCCCTTAACCCCAGTGCTCAGAAATTGTCAAAACGTGTTTTTCAGCAGAAATAAACACGTTTTGGCAACTTTGGTCATCACCATGTAACTTATAGGGCAGAAACAGCACACTTTTCAAAACGTGTTTTTCAGCCCGAAATAAACGCGTTTTGTCAGCCCTTGGAATCACAGTGTAACTGCCTAGCTCAGAAGAGCCCACTGAGGCAGCCCTTAACCCCAGTGTGCAGAAATTGTCAAAACGTGTTTTTCAGCAGAAATAAACACGTTTTGGCAACTTTGGTCATCACCATGTAACTTATAGGGCAGAAACAGCACACTTTTCAAAACGTGTTTTTCAGCCCGAAATAAACGCGTTTTGTCAGCCCTTGGAATCACAGAGTAACTGCCTAGCTCAGAAGAGCCCACTGAGGCAGCCCTTAACCCCAGTGCTCAGAAATTGTCAAAACGTGTTTTTCAGCAGAAATAAACACGTTTTGGCAACTTTGGTCATCACCATGTAACTTATAGGGCAGAAACAGCACACTTTTCAAAACGTGTTTTTCAGCCCGAAATAAACGCGTTTTGTCAGCCCTTGGAATCACAGTGTAACTGCCTAGCTCAGAAGAGCCCACTGAGGCAGCCCTTAACCCCAGTATGCAGAAATTGTCAAAACGTGTTTTTCAGCAGAAATAAACACGTTTTGGCAACTTTGGTCACCACCATGTAACTTATAGGGCAAAAACAGCACAGTTTTCAAAACGTGTTTTTCAGCCCGAAATAAACGCGTTTTCTCAGCCCTTAGAATCGCAGTGTAACTGCCTGGCTCAGAAGAGCACACTGAGTCAGCCCTTAACCCCAGTGCTCAGAAATTGTCAAAACGTGTTTTTCAGCAGAAATAAACACGTTTTGGCAACTTTGGTCATCACCATGTAACTTATAGGGCAGAAACAGCACACTTTTCAAAACGTGTTTTTCAGCCCGAAATAAACGCGTTTTGTCAGCCCTTGGAATCACAGTGTAACTGCCTAGCTCAGAAGAGCCCACTGAGGCAGCCCTTAACCCCAGTGCTCAGAAATTGTCAAAACGTGTTTTCCAGCAGAAATAAACACGTTTTGGCAACTTTGGTCACCACCATGTAACTTATAGGGCAGAAACAGCACAGTTTTCAAAACGTGTTTTTCAGCCCGAAATAAACGCGTTTTCTCAGCCCTTAGAATCGCAGTGTAACTGCCTGTCTCAGAAGAGCACACTGAGTCAGCCCTTAACCCCAGTGCTCACAAATTGTCAAAACGTGTTTTTCAGCAGAAATAAACACGTTTTGGCAACTTTGGTCACCACCATGTAACTTATAGGGCAGAAACAGCACAGTTTTCAAAACGTGTTTTTCAGCCCGAAATAAACGCGTTTTCTCAGCCCTTAGAATCGCAGTGTAACTGCCTGTCTCAGAAGAGCACACTGAGTCAGCCCTTAACCCCAGTGCTCAGAAATTGTCAAAACGTGTTTTTCAGCAGAAATAAACACGTTTTGGCAACTTTGGTCATCACCATGTAACTTATAGGGCAGAAACAGCACACTTTTCAAAACGTGTTTTTCAGCCCGAAATAAACGCGTTTTGTCAGCCCTTGGAATCACAGTGTAACTGCCTAGCTCAGAAGAGTCCACTAAGGCAGCCCTTAACCCCAGTGCTCAGAAATTGTCAAAACGTGTTTTCCAGCAGAAATAAACACGTTTTGGCAACTTTGGTCACCACCATGTAACTTATAGGGCAGAAACAGCACAGTTTTCAAAACGTGTTTTTCAGCCGGAAATAAACGCGTTTTGTCAGCCCTTGGAATCACAGTGTAACTGCCTAGCTCAGAAGAGCCCACTGAGGCAGCCCTTAACCCCAGTGTGCAGAAATTGTCAAAACGTGTTTTTCAGCAGAAATAAACACGTTTTGGCAACTTTGGTCATCACCATGTAACTTATAGGGCAGAAACAGCACACTTTTCAAAACGTGTTTTTCAGCCCGAAATAAACGCGTTTTGTCAGCCCTTGGAATCACAGTGTAACTGCCTAGCTCAGAAGAGTCCACTAAGGCAGCCCTTAACCCCAGTGCTCAGAAATTGTCAAAACGTGTTTTCCAGCAGAAATAAACACGTTTTGGCAACTTTGGTCACCACCATGTAACTTATAGGGCAGAAACAGCACAGTTTTCAAAACGTGTTTTTCAGCCGGAAATAAACGCGTTTTGTCAGCCCTTGGAATCACAGTGTAACTGCCTAGCTCAGAAGAGCCCACTGAGGCAGCCCTTAACCCCAGTGTGCAGAAATTGTCAAAACGTGTTTTTCAGCAGAAATAAACACGTTTTGGCAACTTTGGTCATCACCATGTAACTTTTAGGGCAGAAACAGCACACTTTTCAAAACGTGTTTTTCAGCACGAAATAAACGCGTTTTGTCAGCCCTTGGAATCACAGTGTAACTGCCTAGCTCAGAAGAGCCCACTGAGGCAGCCCTTAACCCCAGTGTGCAGAAATTGTCAAAACGTGTTTTTCAGCAGAAATAAACACGTTTTGGCAACTTTGGTCACCACCATGTAACTTATAGGGCAGAAACAGCACAGTTTTCAAAACGTGTTTTTCAGCCCGAAATAAACGCGTTTTCTCAGCCCTTAGAATCGCAGTGTAACTGCCTGTCTCAGAAGAGCAAACTGAGTCAGCCCTTAACCCCAGTGCTCAGAAATTGTCAAAACGTGTTTTTCAGCAGAAATAAACACGTTTTGGCAACTTTGGTCATCACCATGTAACTTATAGGGCAGAAACAGCACACTTTTCAAAACGTGTTTTTCAGCCCGAAATAAACGCGTTTTGTCAGCCCTTGGAATCACAGAGTAACTGCCTAGCTCAGAAGAGCCCACTGAGGCAGCCCTTAACCCCAGTGCTCAGAAATTGTCAAAACGTGTTTTTCAGCAGAAATAAACACGTTTTGGCAACGTTGGTCATCACCATGTAACTTATAGGGCAGAAACAGCACAGTTTTCAAAACGTGTTTTTCAGCCCGAAATAAACGCGTTTTCTCAGCCCTTAGAATCGCAGTGTAACTGCCTGGCTCAGAAGAGCACACTGAGTCAGCCCTTAACCCCAGTGCTCAGAAATTGTCAAAACGTGTTTTTCAGCAGAAATAAACACGTTTTGGCAACTTTGGTCATCACCATGTAACTTATAGGGCAGAAACAGCACAGTTTTCAAAACGTGTTTTTCAGCCAGAAATAAACGCGTTTTGTCAGCCCTTGGAATCACAGTTAAACTGCCTAGCTCAGAAGAGCCCACTGAGGCAGCCCTTAACCCCAGTGTGCAGAAATTGTCAAAACGTGTTTTTCAGCAGAAATAAACACGTTTTGGCAACTTTGGTCATCACCATGTAACTTACAGGGCAGAAACAGCACACTTTTCAAAACGTGTTTTTCAGCCCGAAATAAACGCGTTTTGTCAGCCCTTGGAATCACAGTGTAACTGCCTAGCTCAGAAGAGCCCACTGAGGCAGCCCTTAACCCCAGTGCTCAGAAATTGTCAAAACGTGTTTTCCAGCAGAAATAAACACGTTTTGGCAACTTTGGTCACCACCATGTAACTTATAGGGCAGAAACAGCACAGTTTTCAAAACGTGTTTTTCAGCCCGAAATAAACGCGTTTTCTCAGCCCTTAGAATCGCAGTGTAACTGCCTGGCTCAGAAGACCAAACTGAGTCAGCCCTTAACCCCAGTGCTCAGAAATTGTCAAAACGTGTTTTTCAGCAGAAATAAACACGTTTTGGCAACTTTGGTCATCACCATGTAACTTATAGGGCAGAAACAGCACACTTTTCAAAACGTGTTTTTCAGCCCGAAATAAACGCGTTTTGTCAGCCCTTGGAATCACAGAGTAACTGCCTAGCTCAGAAGAGCACACTGAGGCAGCCCTTAACCCCAGTGCTCAGAAATTGTCAAAACGTGTTTTTCAGCAGAAATAAACACGTTTTGGCAACTTTGGTCACCACCATGTAACTTATAGGGCAGAAACAGCACAGTTTTCAAAACGTGTTTTTCAGCCGGAAATAAACGCGTTTTGTCAACCCTTGGAATCACAGTGTAACTGCCTAGCTCAGAAGAGCCCACTGAGGCAGCCCTTAACCCCAGTGTGCAGAAATTGTCAAAACGTGTTTTTCAGCAGAAATAAACACGTTTTGGCAACTTTGGTCATCACCATGTAACTTATAGGGCAGAAACAGCACACTTTTCAAAACGTGTTTTTCAGCCCGAAATAAACGCGTTTTGTCAGCCCTTGGAATCACAGAGTAACTGCCTAGCTCAGAAGAGCCCACTGAGGCAGCCCTTAACCCCAGTGCTCAGAAATTGTCAAAACGTGTTTTTCAGCAGAAATAAACACGTTTTGGCAACTTTGGTCATCACCATGTAACTTATAGGGCAGAAACAGCACAGTTTTCAAAACGTGTTTTTCAGCCCGAAATAAACGCGTTTTCTCAGCCCTTAGAATCGCAGTGTAACTGCCTGGCTCAGAAGAGCACACTGAGTCAGCCCTTAACCCCAGTGCTCAGAAATTGTCAAAACGTGTTTTTCAGCAGAAATAAACACGTTTTGGCAACTTTGGTCATCACCATGTAACTTATAGGGCAGAAACAGCACAGTTTTCAAAACGTGTTTTTCAGCCCGAAATAAACGCGTTTTCTCAGCCCTTAGAATCGCAGTGTAACTGCCTGGCTCAGAAGAGCACACTGAGTCAGCCCTTAACCCCAGTGCTCAGAAATTGTCAAAACGTGTTTTTCAGCAGAAATAAACACGTTTTGGCAACTTTGGTCATCACCATGTAACTTATAGGGCAGAAACAGCACACTTTTCAAAACGTGTTTTTCAGCCCGAAATAAACGCGTTTTGTCAGCCCTTGGAATCACAGTGTAACTGCCTAGCTCAGAAGAGCCCACTGAGGCAGCCCTTAACCCCAGTGCTCAGAAATTGTCAAAACGTGTTTTCCAGCAGAAATAAACACGTTTTGGCAACTTTGGTCACCACCATGTAACTTATAGGGCAGAAACAACACAGTTTTCAAAACGTGTTTTTCAGCCCGAAATAAACGCGTTTTCTCAGCCCTTAGAATCGCAGTGTAACTGCCTGTCCCAGAAGAGCACACAGAGTCAGCCCTTAACCCCAGTGCTCAGAAATTGTCAAAACGTGTTTTTCAGCAGAAATAAACACGTTTTGGCAACTTTGGTCATCACCATGTAACTTATAGGGCAGAAACAGCACACTTTTCAAAACGTGTTTTTCAGCCCGAAATAAACGCGTTTTGTCAGCCCTTGGAATCACAGTGTAACTGCCTAGCTCAGAAGAGCCCACTGAGGCAGCCCTTAACCCCAGTGCTCAGAAATTGTCAAAACGTGTTTTTCAGCAGAAATAAACACGTTTTGGCAACTTTGGTCACCACCATGTAACTTATAGGGCAAAAACAGCACAGTTTTCAAAACGTGTTTTTCAGCCCGAAATAAACGCGTTTTCTCAGCCCTTAGAATCGCAGTGTAACTGCCTGGCTCAGAAGAGCACACTGAGTCAGCCCTTAACCCCAGTGCTCAGAAATTGTCAAAACGTGTTTTTCAGCAGAAATAAACACGTTTTGGCAACTTTGGTCATCACCATGTAACTTATAGGGCAGAAACAGCACAGTTTTCAAAACGTGTTTTTCAGCCAGAAATAAACGCGTTTTGTCAGCCCTTGGAATCACAGTTAAACTGCCTAGCTCAGAAGAGCCCACTGAGGCAGCCCTTAACCCCAGTGTGCAGAAATTGTCAAAACGTGTTTTTCAGCAGAAATAAACACGTTTTGGCAACTTTGGTCATCACCATGTAACTTACAGGGCAGAAACAGCACACTTTTCAAAACGTGTTTTTCAGCCCGAAATAAACGCGTTTTGTCAGCCCTTGGAATCACAGTGTAACTGCCTAGCTCAGAAGAGCCCACTGAGGCAGCCCTTAACCCCAGTGCTCAGAAATTGTCAAAACGTGTTTTCCAGCAGAAATAAACACGTTTTGGCAACTTTGGTCACCACCATGTAACTTATAGGGCAGAAACAGCACACTTTTCAAAACGTGTTTTTCAGCCCGAAATAAACGCGTTTTGTCAGCCCTTGGAATCACAGTGTAACTGCCTAGCTCAGAAGAGCCCACTGAGGCAGCCCTTAACCCCAGTGCTCAGAAATTGTCAAAACGTGTTTTCCAGCAGAAATAAACACGTTTTGGCAACTTTGGTCACCACCATGTAACTTATAGGGCAGAAACAGCACAGTTTTCAAAACGTGTTTTTCAGCCCGAAATAAACGCGTTTTCTCAGCCCTTAGAATCGCAGTGTAACTGCCTGGCTCAGAAGAGCACACTGAGTCAGCCCTTAACCCCAGTGCTCAGAAATTGTCAAAACGTGTTTTTCAGCAGAAATAAACACGTTTTGGCAACTTTGGTCATCACCATGTAACTTATAGGGCAGAATCAGCACACTTTTCAAAACGTGTTTTTCAGCCCGAAATAAACGCGTTTTGTCAGCCCTTGGAATCACAGTGTAACTGCATAGCTCAGAAGAGCCCACTGAGGCAGCCCTTAACCCCAGTGCTCAGAAATTGTCAAAACGTGTTTTCCAGCAGAAATAAACACGTTTTGGCAACTTTGGTCACCACCATGTAACTTATAGGGCAGAAACAGCACAGTTTTCAAAACGTGTTTTTCAGCCCGAAATAAACGCGTTTTCTCAGCCCTTAGAATCGCAGTGTAACTGCCTGTCTCAGAAGAGCACACTGAGTCAGCCCTTAACCCCAGTGCTCACAAATTGTCAAAACGTGTTTTTCAGCAGAAATAAACACGTTTTGGCAACTTTGGTCACCACCATGTAACTTATAGGGCAGAAACAGCACAGTTTTCAAAACGTGTTTTTCAGCCCGAAATAAACGCGTTTTCTCAGCCCTTAGAATCGCAGTGTAACTGCCTGTCTCAGAAGAGCACACTGAGTCAGCCCTTAACCCCAGTGCTCAGAAATTGTCAAAACGTGTTTTTCAGCAGAAATAAACACGTTTTGGCAACTTTGGTCAACACCATGTAACTTATAGGGCAGAAACAGCACACTTTTCAAAACGTGTTTTTCAGCCCGAAATAAACGCGTTTTGTCAGCCCTTGGAATCACAGTGTAACTGCCTAGCTCAGAAGAGCCCACTGAGGCAGCCCTTAACCCCAGTGTGCAGAAATTGTCAAAACGTGTTTTTCAGCAGAAATAAACACGTTTTGGCAACTTTGGTCATCACCATGTAACTTATAGGGCAGAAACAGCACACTTTTCAAAACGTGTTTTTCAGCCCGAAATAAACGCGTTTTGTCAGCCCTTGGAATCACAGTGTAACTGCCTAGCTCAGAAGAGTCCACTAAGGCAGCCCTTAACCCCAGTGCTCAGAAATTGTCAAAACGTGTTTTCCAGCAGAAATAAACACGTTTTGGCAACTTTGGTCACCACCATGTAACTTATAGGGCAGAAACAGCACAGTTTTCAAAACGTGTTTTTCAGCCGGAAATAAACGCGTTTTGTCAGCCCTTGGAATCACAGTGTAACTGCCTAGCTCAGAAGAGCCCACTGAGGCAGCCCTTAACCCCAGTGTGCAGAAATTGTCAAAACGTGTTTTTCAGCAGAAATAAACACGTTTTGGCAACTTTGGTCATCACCATGTAACTTATAGGGCAGAAACAGCACACTTTTCAAAACGTGTTTTTCAGCCCGAAATAAACGCGTTTTGTCAGCCCTTGGAATCACAGAGTAACTGCCTAGCTCAGAAGAGCCCACTGAGGCAGCCCTTAACCCCAGTGCTCAGAAATTGTCAAAACGTGTTTTTCAGCAGAAATAAACACGTTTTGGCAACTTTGGTCATCACCATGTAATTTATAGGGCAGAAACAGCACAGTTTTCAAAACGTGTTTTTCAGCCCGAAATAAACGCGTTTTCTCAGCCCTTAGAATCGCAGTGTAACTGCCTGTCCCAGAAGAGCACACAGAGTCAGCCCTTAACCCCAGTGCTCAGAAATTGTCAAAACGTGTTTTTCAGCAGAAATAAACACGTTTTGGCAACTTTGGTCATCACCATGTAACTTATAGGGCAGAAACAGCACACTTTTCAAAACGTGTTTTTCAGCCCGAAATAAACGCGTTTTGTCAGCCCTTGGAATCACAGTGAAACTGCCTAGCTCAGAAGAGCCCACTGAGGCAGCCCTTAACCCCAGTGCTCAGAAATTGTCAAAACGTGTTTTTCAGCAGAAATAAACACGTTTTGGCAACTTTGGTCACCACCATGTAACTTATAGGGCAGAAACAGCACAGTTTTCAAAACGTGTTTTTCAGCCCGAAATAAACGCGTTTTCTCAGCCCTTAGAATCGCAGTGTAACTGCCTGGCTCAGAAGAGCACACTGAGTCAGCCCTTAACCCCAGTGCTCAGAAATTGTCAAAACGTGTTTTTCAGCAGAAATAAACACGTTTTGGCAACTTTGGTCATCACCATGTAACTTTTAGGGCAGAAACAGCACACTTTTCAAAACGTGTTTTTCAGCACGAAATAAACGCGTTTTGTCAGCCCTTGGAATCACAGTGTAACTGCCTAGCTCAGAAGAGCCCACTGAGGCAGCCCTTAACCCCAGTGTGCAGAAATTGTCAAAACGTGTTTTTCAGCAGAAATAAACACGTTTTGGCAACTTTGGTCACCACAATGTAACTTATAGGGCAGAAACAGCACAGTTTTCAAAACGTGTTTTTCAGCCCGAAATAAAAGCGTTTTCTCAGCCCTTAGAATCGCAGTGTAACTGCCTGTCTCAGAAGAGCACACTGAGTCAGCCCTTAACCCCAGTGCTCAGAAATTGTCAAAACGTGTTTTTCAGCAGAAATAAACACGTTTTGGCAACTTTGGTCATCACCATGTAACTTATAGGGCAGAAACAGCACACTTTTCAAAACGTGTTTTTCAGCCCGAAATAAACGCGTTTTGTCAGCCCTTGGAATCACAGTGTAACTGCCTAGCTCAGAAGAGCCCACTGAGGCAGCCCTTAACCCCAGTGTGCAGAAATTGTCAAAACGTGTTTTTCAGCAGAAATAAACACGTTTTGGCAACTTTGGTCATCACCATGTAACTTATAGGGCAGAAACAGCACACTTTTCAAAACGTGTTTTTCAGCCCGAAATAAACGCGTTTTGTCAGCCCTTGGAATCACAGAGTAACTGCCTAGCTCAGAAGAGCCCACTGAGGCAGCCCTTAACCCCAGTGCTCAGAAATTGTCAAAACGTGTTTTTCAGCAGAAATAAACACGTTTTGGCAACTTTGGTCATCACCATGTAACTTATAGGGCAGAAACAGCACACTTTTCAAAACGTGTTTTTCAGCCCGAAATAAACGCGTTTTGTCAGCCCTTGGAATCACAGTGTAACTGCCTAGCTCAGAAGAGCCCACTGAGGCAGCCCTTAACCCCAGTATGCAGAAATTGTCAAAACGTGTTTTTCAGCAGAAATAAACACGTTTTGGCAACTTTGGTCACCACCATGTAACTTATAGGGCAAAAACAGCACAGTTTTCAAAACGTGTTTTTCAGCCCGAAATAAACGCGTTTTCTCAGCCCTTAGAATCGCAGTGTAACTGCCTGGCTCAGAAGAGCACACTGAGTCAGCCCTTAACCCCAGTGCTCAGAAATTGTCAAAACGTGTTTTTCAGCAGAAATAAACACGTTTTGGCAACTTTGGTCATCACCATGTAACTTATAGGGCAGAAACAGCACACTTTTCAAAACGTGTTTTTCAGCCCGAAATAAACGCGTTTTGTCAGCCCTTGGAATCACAGTGTAACTGCCTAGCTCAGAAGAGCCCACTGAGGCAGCCCTTAACCCCAGTGCTCAGAAATTGTCAAAACGTGTTTTCCAGCAGAAATAAACACGTTTTGGCAACTTTGGTCACCACCATGTAACTTATAGGGCAGAAACAGCACAGTTTTCAAAACGTGTTTTTCAGCCCGAAATAAACGCGTTTTCTCAGCCCTTAGAATCGCAGTGTAACTGCCTGTCTCAGAAGAGCACACTGAGTCAGCCCTTAACCCCAGTGCTCACAAATTGTCAAAACGTGTTTTTCAGCAGAAATAAACACGTTTTGGCAACTTTGGTCACCACCATGTAACTTATAGGGCAGAAACAGCACAGTTTTCAAAACGTGTTTTTCAGCCGGAAATAAACGCGTTTTGTCAGCCCTTGGAATCACAGTGTAACTGCCTAGCTCAGAAGAGCCCACTGAGGCAGCCCTTAACCCCAGTGTGCAGAAATTGTCAAAACGTGTTTTTCAGCAGAAATAAACACGTTTTGGCAACTTTGGTCATCACCATGTAACTTATAGGGCAGAAACAGCACACTTTTCAAAACGTGTTTTTCAGCCCGAAATAAACGCGTTTTGTCAGCCCTTGGAATCACAGTGTAACTGCCTAGCTCAGAAGAGTCCACTAAGGCAGCCCTTAACCCCAGTGCTCAGAAATTGTCAAAACGTGTTTTCCAGCAGAAATAAACACGTTTTGGCAACTTTGGTCACCACCATGTAACTTATAGGGCAGAAACAGCACAGTTTTCAAAACGTGTTTTTCAGCCGGAAATAAACGCGTTTTGTCAGCCCTTGGAATCACAGAGTAACTGCCTAGCTCAGAAGAGCCCACTGAGGCAGCCCTTAACCCCAGTGCTCAGAAATTGTCAAAACGTGTTTTTCAGCAGAAATAAACACGTTTTGGCAACTTTGGTCATCACCATGTAACTTATAGGGCAGAAACAGCACACTTTTCAAAACGTGTTTTTCAGCCCGAAATAAACGCGTTTTCTCAGCCCTTAGAATCGCAGTGTAACTGCCTGGCTCAGAAGAGCACACTGAGTCAGCCCTTAACCCCAGTGCTCAGAAATTGTCAAAACGTGTTTTTCAGCAGAAATAAACACGTTTTGGCAACTTTGGTCATCACCATGTAACTTTTAGGGCAGAAACAGCACACTTTTCAAAACGTGTTTTTCAGCCCGAAATAAACGCGTTTTGTCAGCCCTTGGAATCACAGTGTAACTGCCTAGCTCAGAAGAGCCCACTGAGGCAGCCCTTAACCCCAGTGTGCAGAAATTGTCAAAACGTGTTTTTCAGCAGAAATAAACACGTTTTGGCAACTTTGGTCACCACCATGTAACTTATAGGGCAGAAACAGCACAGTTTTCAAAACGTGTTTTTCAGCCCGAAATAAACGCGTTTTCTCAGCCCTTAGAATCGCAGTGTAACTGCCTGTCTCAGAAGAGCAAACTGAGTCAGCCCTTAACCCCAGTGCTCAGAAATTGTCAAAACGTGTTTTTCAGCAGAAATAAACACGTTTTGGCAACTTTGGTCATCACCATGTAACTTATAGGGCAGAAACAGCACACTTTTCAAAACGTGTTTTTCAGCCCGAAATAAACGCGTTTTGTCAGCCCTTGGAATCACAGAGTAACTGCCTGGCTCAGAAGACCAAACTGAGTCAGCCCTTAACCCCAGTGCTCAGAAATTGTCAAAACGTGTTTTTCAGCAGAAATAAACACGTTTTGGCAACTTTGGTCATCACCATGTAACTTATAGGGCAGAAACAGCACACTTTTCAAAACGTGTTTTTCAGCCGGAAATAAACGCGTTTTGTCAACCCTTGGAATCACAGTGTAACTGCCTAGCTCAGAAGAGCCCACTGAGGCAGCCCTTAACCCCAGTGTGCAGAAATTGTCAAAACGTGTTTTTCAGCAGAAATAAACACGTTTTGGCAACTTTGGTCATCACCATGTAACTTATAGGGCAGAAACAGCACACTTTTCAAAACGTGTTTTTCAGCCCGAAATAAACGCGTTTTGTCAGCCCTTGGAATCACAGAGTAACTGCCTAGCTCAGAAGAGCCCACTGAGGCAGCCCTTAACCCCAGTGCTCAGAAATTGTCAAAACGTGTTTTTCAGCAGAAATAAACACGTTTTGGCAACTTTGGTCATCACCATGTAACTTATAGGGCAGAAACAGCACAGTTTTCAAAACGTGTTTTTCAGCCCGAAATAAACGCGTTTTCTCAGCCCTTAGAATCGCAGTGTAACTGCCTGGCTCAGAAGAGCACACTGAGTCAGCCCTTAACCCCAGTGCTCAGAAATTGTCAAAACGTGTTTTTCAGCAGAAATAAACACGTTTTGGCAACTTTGGTCATCACCATGTAACTTATAGGGCAGAAACAGCACAGTTTTCAAAACGTGTTTTTCAGCCCGAAATAAACGCGTTTTCTCAGCCCTTAGAATCGCAGTGTAACTGCCTGGCTCAGAAGAGCACACTGAGTCAGCCCTTAACCCCAGTGCTCAGAAATTGTCAAAACGTGTTTTTCAGCAGAAATAAACACGTTTTGGCAACTTTGGTCATCACCATGTAACTTATAGGGCAGAAACAGCACACTTTTCAAAACGTGTTTTTCAGCCCGAAATAAACGCGTTTTGTCAGCCCTTGGAATCACAGTGTAACTGCCTAGCTCAGAAGAGCCCACTGAGGCAGCCCTTAACCCCAGTGCTCAGAAATTGTCAAAACGTGTTTTCCAGCAGAAATAAACACGTTTTGGCAACTTTGGTCACCACCATGTAACTTATAGGGCAGAAACAACACAGTTTTCAAAACGTGTTTTTCAGCCCGAAATAAACGCGTTTTCTCAGCCCTTAGAATCGCAGTGTAACTGCCTGTCCCAGAAGAGCACACAGAGTCAGCCCTTAACCCCAGTGCTCAGAAATTGTCAAAACGTGTTTTTCAGCAGAAATAAACACGTTTTGGCAACTTTGGTCATCACCATGTAACTTATAGGGCAGAAACAGCACACTTTTCAAAACGTGTTTTTCAGCCCGAAATAAACGCGTTTTGTCAGCCCTTGGAATCACAGTGTAACTGCCTAGCTCAGAAGAGCCCACTGAGGCAGCCCTTAACCCCAGTGCTCAGAAATTGTCAAAACGTGTTTTTCAGCAGAAATAAACACGTTTTGGCAACTTTGGTCACCACCATGTAACTTATAGGGCAAAAACAGCACAGTTTTCAAAACTTGTTTTTCAGCCCGAAATAAACGCGTTTTCTCAGCCCTTAGAATCGCAGTGTAACTGCCTGGCTCAGAAGAGCACACTGAGTCAGCCCTTAACCCCAGTGCTCAGAAATTGTCAAAACGTGTTTTTCAGCAGAAATAAACACGTTTTGGCAACTTTGGTCATCACCATGTAACTTATAGGGCAGAAACAGCACACTTTTCAAAACGTGTTTTTCAGCCCGAAATAAACGCGTTTTGTCAGCCCTTGGAATCACAGTGTAACTGCATAGCTCAGAAGAGCCCACTGAGGCAGCCCTTAACCCCAGTGCTCAGAAATTGTCAAAACGTGTTTTCCAGCAGAAATAAACACGTTTTGGCAACTTTGGTCACCACCATGTAACTTATAGGGCAGAAACAGCACAGTTTTCAAAACGTGTTTTTCAGCCCGAAATAAACGCGTTTTCTCAGCCCTTAGAATCGCAGTGTAACTGCCTGTCTCAGAAGAGCACACTGAGTCAGCCCTTAACCCCAGTGCTCACAAATTGTCAAAACGTGTTTTTCAGCAGAAATAAACACGTTTTGGCAACTTTGGTCACCACCATGTAACTTATAGGGCAGAAACAGCACAGTTTTCAAAACGTGTTTTTCAGCCCGAAATAAACGCGTTTTCTCAGCCCTTAGAATCGCAGTGTAACTGCCTGTCTCAGAAGAGCACACTGAGTCAGCCCTTAACCCCAGTGCTCAGAAATTGTCAAAACGTGTTTTTCAGCAGAAATAAACACGTTTTGGCAACTTTGGTCATCACCATGTAACTTATAGGGCAGAAACAGCACACTTTTCAAAACGTGTTTTTCAGCCCGAAATAAACGCGTTTTGTCAGCCCTTGGAATCACAGTGTAACTGCCTAGCTCAGAAGAGCCCACTGAGGCAGCCCTTAACCCCAGTGTGCAGAAATTGTCAAAACGTGTTTTTCAGCAGAAATAAACACGTTTTGGCAACTTTGGTCATCACCATGTAACTTATAGGGCAGAAACAGCACACTTTTCAAAACGTGTTTTTCAGCCCGAAATAAACGCGTTTTGTCAGCCCTTGGAATCACAGTGTAACTGCCTAGCTCAGAAGAGTCCACTAAGGCAGCCCTTAACCCCAGTGCTCAGAAATTGTCAAAACGTGTTTTCCAGCAGAAATAAACACGTTTTGGCAACTTTGGTCACCACCATGTAACTTATAGGGCAGAAACAGCACAGTTTTCAAAACGTGTTTTTCAGCCGGAAATAAACGCGTTTTGTCAGCCCTTGGAATCACAGTGTAACTGCCTAGCTCAGAAGAGCCCACTGAGGCAGCCCTTAACCCCAGTGTGCAGAAATTGTCAAAACGTGTTTTTCAGCAGAAATAAACACGTTTTGGCAACTTTGGTCATCACCATGTAACTTATAGGGCAGAAACAGCACACTTTTCAAAACGTGTTTTTCAGCCCGAAATAAACGCGTTTTGTCAGCCCTTGGAATCACAGAGTAACTGCCTAGCTCAGAAGAGCCCACTGAGGCAGCCCTTAACCCCAGTGCTCAGAAATTGTCAAAACGTGTTTTTCAGCAGAAATAAACACGTTTTGGCAACTTTGGTCATCACCATGTAACTTATAGGGCAGAAACAGCACAGTTTTCAAAACGTGTTTTTCAGCCCGAAATAAACGCGTTTTCTCAGCCCTTAGAATCGCAGTGTAACTGCCTGTCCCAGAAGAGCACACAGAGTCAGCCCTTAACCCCAGTGCTCAGAAATTGTCAAAACGTGTTTTTCAGCAGAAATAAACACGTTTTGGCAACTTTGGTCATCACCATGTAACTTATAGGGCAGAAACAGCACACTTTTCAAAACGTGTTTTTCAGCCCGAAATAAACGCGTTTTGTCAGCCCTTGGAATCACAGTGAAACTGCCTAGCTCAGAAGAGCCCACTGAGGCAGCCCTTAACCCCAGTGCTCAGAAATTGTCAAAACGTGTTTTTCAGCAGAAATAAACACGTTTTGGCAACTTTGGTCACCACCATGTAACTTATAGGGCAGAAACAGCACAGTTTTCAAAACGTGTTTTTCAGCCCGAAATAAACGCGTTTTCTCAGCCCTTAGAATCGCAGTGTAACTGCCTGGCTCAGAAGAGCACACTGAGTCAGCCCTTAACCCCAGTGCTCAGAAATTGTCAAAACGTGTTTTTCAGCAGAAATAAACACGTTTTGGCAACTTTGGTCATCACCATGTAACTTTTAGGGCAGAAACAGCACACTTTTCAAAACGTGTTTTTCAGCACGAAATAAACGCGTTTTGTCAGCCCTTGGAATCACAGTGTAACTGCCTAGCTCAGAAGAGCCCACTGAGGCAGCCCTTAACCCCAGTGTGCAGAAATTGTCAAAACGTGTTTTTCAGCAGAAATAAACACGTTTTGGCAACTTTGGTCACCACAATGTAACTTATAGGGCAGAAACAGCACAGTTTTCAAAACGTGTTTTTCAGCCCGAAATAAAAGCGTTTTCTCAGCCCTTAGAATCGCAGTGTAACTGCCTGTCTCAGAAGAGCACACTGAGTCAGCCCTTAACCCCAGTGCTCAGAAATTGTCAAAACGTGTTTTTCAGCAGAAATAAACACGTTTTGGCAACTTTGGTCATCACCATGTAACTTATAGGGCAGAAACAGCACACTTTTCAAAACGTGTTTTTCAGCCCGAAATAAACGCGTTTTGTCAGCCCTTGGAATCACAGTGTAACTGCCTAGCTCAGAAGAGCCCACTGAGGCAGCCCTTAACCCCAGTGTGCAGAAATTGTCAAAACGTGTTTTTCAGCAGAAATAAACACGTTTTGGCAACTTTGGTCATCACCATGTAACTTATAGGGCAGAAACAGCACACTTTTCAAAACGTGTTTTTCAGCCCGAAATAAACGCGTTTTGTCAGCCTTGGAATCACAGTGTAACTGCCTAGCTCAGAAGAGCCCACTGAGGCAGCCCTTAACCCCAGTGTGCAGAAATTGTCAAAACGTGTTTTTCAGCAGAAATAAACACGTTTTGGCAACTTTGGTCATCACCATGTAACTTATAGGGCAGAAACAGCACACTTTTCAAAACGTGTTTTTCAGCCCGAAATAAACGCGTTTTGTCAGCCCTTGGAATCACAGAGTAACTGCCTAGCTCAGAAGAGCCCACTGAGGCAGCCCTTAACCCCAGTGCTCAGAAATTGTCAAAACGTGTTTTTCAGCAGAAATAAACACGTTTTGGCAACTTTGGTCATCACCATGTAACTTATAGGGCAGAAACAGCACACTTTTCAAAACGTGTTTTTCAGCCCGAAATAAACGCGTTTTGTCAGCCCTTGGAATCACAGTGTAACTGCCTAGCTCAGAAGAGCCCACTGAGGCAGCCCTTAACCCCAGTATGCAGAAATTGTCAAAACGTGTTTTTCAGCAGAAATAAACACGTTTTGGCAACTTTGGTCACCACCATGTAACTTATAGGGCAAAAACAGCACAGTTTTCAAAACGTGTTTTTCAGCCCGAAATAAACGCGTTTTCTCAGCCCTTAGAATCGCAGTGTAACTGCCTGGCTCAGAAGAGCACACTGAGTCAGCCCTTAACCCCAGTGCTCAGAAATTGTCAAAACGTGTTTTTCAGCAGAAATAAACACGTTTTGGCAACTTTGGTCATCACCATGTAACTTATAGGGCAGAAACAGCACACTTTTCAAAACGTGTTTTTCAGCCCGAAATAAACGCGTTTTGTCAGCCCTTGGAATCACAGTGTAACTGCCTAGCTCAGAAGAGCCCACTGAGGCAGCCCTTAACCCCAGTGCTCAGAAATTGTCAAAACGTGTTTTCCAGCAGAAATAAACACGTTTTGGCAACTTTGGTCACCACCATGTAACTTATAGGGCAGAAACAGCACAGTTTTCAAAACGTGTTTTTCAGCCCGAAATAAACGCGTTTTCTCAGCCCTTAGAATCGCAGTGTAACTGCCTGTCTCAGAAGAGCACACTGAGTCAGCCCTTAACCCCAGTGCTCACAAATTGTCAAAACGTGTTTTTCAGCAGAAATAAACACGTTTTGGCAACTTTGGTCACCACCATGTAACTTATAGGGCAGAAACAGCACAGTTTTCAAAACGTGTTTTTCAGCCCGAAATAAACGCGTTTTCTCAGCCCTTAGAATCGCAGTGTAACTGCCTGTCTCAGAAGAGCACACTGAGTCAGCCCTTAACCCCAGTGCTCAGAAATTGTCAAAACGTGTTTTTCAGCAGAAATAAACACGTTTTGGCAACTTTGGTCATCACCATGTAACTTATAGGGCAGAAACAGCACACTTTTCAAAACGTGTTTTTCAGCCCGAAATAAACGCGTTTTGTCAGCCCTTGGAATCACAGTGTAACTGCCTAGCTCAGAAGAGCCCACTGAGGCAGCCCTTAACCCCAGTGTGCAGAAATTGTCAAAACGTGTTTTTCAGCAGAAATAAACACGTTTTGGCAACTTTGGTCATCACCATGTAACTTATAGGGCAGAAACAGCACACTTTTCAAAACGTGTTTTTCAGCCCGAAATAAACGCGTTTTGTCAGCCCTTGGAATCACAGTGTAACTGCCTAGCTCAGAAGAGTCCACTAAGGCAGCCCTTAACCCCAGTGCTCAGAAATTGTCAAAACGTGTTTTCCAGCAGAAATAAACACGTTTTGGCAACTTTGGTCACCACCATGTAACTTATAGGGCAGAAACAGCACAGTTTTCAAAACGTGTTTTTCAGCCGGAAATAAACGCGTTTTGTCAGCCCTTGGAATCACAGTGTAACTGCCTAGCTCAGAAGAGCCCACTGAGGCAGCCCTTAACCCCAGTGTGCAGAAATTGTCAAAACGTGTTTTTCAGCAGAAATAAACACGTTTTGGCAACTTTGGTCATCACCATGTAACTTATAGGGCAGAAACAGCACACTTTTCAAAACGTGTTTTTCAGCCCGAAATAAACGCGTTTTGTCAGCCCTTGGAATCACAGAGTAACTGCCTAGCTCAGAAGAGCCCACTGAGGCAGCCCTTAACCCCAGTGCTCAGAAATTGTCAAAACGTGTTTTTCAGCAGAAATAAACACGTTTTGGCAACTTTGGTCATCACCATGTAACTTATAGGGCAGAAACAGCACAGTTTTCAAAACGTGTTTTTCAGCCCGAAATAAACGCGTTTTCTCAGCCCTTAGAATCGCAGTGTAACTGCCTGTCCCAGAAGAGCACACAGAGTCAGCCCTTAACCCCAGTGCTCAGAAATTGTCAAAACGTGTTTTTCAGCAGAAATAAACACGTTTTGGCAACTTTGGTCATCACCATGTAACTTATAGGGCAGAAACAGCACACTTTTCAAAACGTGTTTTTCAGCCCGAAATAAACGCGTTTTGTCAGCCCTTGGAATCACAGTGTAACTGCCTAGCTCAGAAGAGCCCACTGAGGCAGCCCTTAACCCCAGTGCTCAGAAATTGTCAAAACGTGTTTTTCAGCAGAAATAAACACGTTTTGGCAACTTTGGTCACCACCATGTAACTTATAGGGCAGAAACAGCACAGTTTTCAAAACGTGTTTTTCAGCCCGAAATAAACGCGTTTTCTCAGCCCTTAGAATCGCAGTGTAACTGCCTGGCTCAGAAGAGCACACTGAGTCAGCCCTTAACCCCAGTGCTCAGAAATTGTCAAAACGTGTTTTTCAGCAGAAATAAACACGTTTTGGCAACTTTGGTCATCACCATGTAACTTTTAGGGCAGAAACAGCACACTTTTCAAAACGTGTTTTTCAGCACGAAATAAACGCGTTTTGTCAGCCCTTGGAATCACAGTGTAACTGCCTAGCTCAGAAGAGCCCACTGAGGCAGCCCTTAACCCCAGTGTGCAGAAATTGTCAAAACGTGTTTTTCAGCAGAAATAAACACGTTTTGGCAACTTTGGTCACCACCATGTAACTTATAGGGCAGAAACAGCACAGTTTTCAAAACGTGTTTTTCAGCCCGAAATAAACGCGTTTTCTCAGCCCTTAGAATCGCAGTGTAACTGCCTGTCTCAGAAGAGCAAACTGAGTCAGCCCTTAACCCCAGTGCTCAGAAATTGTCAAAACGTGTTTTTCAGCAGAAATAAACACGTTTTGGCAACTTTGGTCATCACCATGTAACTTATAGGGCAGAAACAGCACACTTTTCAAAACGTGTTTTTCAGCCCGAAATAAACGCGTTTTGTCAGCCCTTGGAATCACAGAGTAACTGCCTAGCTCAGAAGAGCCCACTGAGGCAGCCCTTAACCCCAGTGCTCAGAAATTGTCAAAACGTGTTTTTCAGCAGAAATAAACACGTTTTGGCAACGTTGGTCATCACCATGTAACTTATAGGGCAGAAACAGCACAGTTTTCAAAACGTGTTTTTCAGCCCGAAATAAACGCGTTTTCTCAGCCCTTAGAATCGCAGTGTAACTGCCTGGCTCAGAAGAGCACACTGAGTCAGCCCTTAACCCCAGTGCTCAGAAATTGTCAAAACGTGTTTTTCAGCAGAAATAAACACGTTTTGGCAACTTTGGTCATCACCATGTAACTTATAGGGCAGAAACAGCACAGTTTTCAAAACGTGTTTTTCAGCCAGAAATAAACGCGTTTTGTCAGCCCTTGGAATCACAGTTAAACTGCCTAGCTCAGAAGAGCCCACTGAGGCAGCCCTTAACCCCAGTGTGCAGAAATTGTCAAAACGTGTTTTTCAGCAGAAATAAACACGTTTTGGCAACTTTGGTCATCACCATGTAACTTACAGGGCAGAAACAGCACACTTTTCAAAACGTGTTTTTCAGCCCGAAATAAACGCGTTTTGTCAGCCCTTGGAATCACAGTGTAACTGCCTAGCTCAGAAGAGCCCACTGAGGCAGCCCTTAACCCCAGTGCTCAGAAATTGTCAAAACGTGTTTTCCAGCAGAAATAAACACGTTTTGGCAACTTTGGTCACCACCATGTAACTTATAGGGCAGAAACAGCACACTTTTCAAAACGTGTTTTTCAGCCCGAAATAAACGCGTTTTGTCAGCCCTTGGAATCACAGTGTAACTGCCTAGCTCAGAAGAGCCCACTGAGGCAGCCCTTAACCCCAGTGCTCAGAAATTGTCAAAACGTGTTTTCCAGCAGAAATAAACACGTTTTGGCAACTTTGGTCACCACCATGTAACTTATAGGGCAGAAACAGCACAGTTTTCAAAACGTGTTTTTCAGCCCGAAATAAACGCGTTTTCTCAGCCCTTAGAATCGCAGTGTAACTGCCTGGCTCAGAAGAGCACACTGAGTCAGCCCTTAACCCCAGTGCTCAGAAATTGTCAAAACGTGTTTTTCAGCAGAAATAAACACGTTTTGGCAACTTTGGTCATCACCATGTAACTTATAGGGCAGAAACAGCACACTTTTCAAAACGTGTTTTTCAGCCCGAAATAAACGCGTTTTGTCAGCCCTTGGAATCACAGTGTAACTGCATAGCTCAGAAGAGCCCACTGAGGCAGCCCTTAACCCCAGTGCTCAGAAATTGTCAAAACGTGTTTTCCAGCAGAAATAAACACGTTTTGGCAACTTTGGTCACCACCATGTAACTTATAGGGCAGAAACAGCACAGTTTTCAAAACGTGTTTTTCAGCCCGAAATAAACGCGTTTTCTCAGCCCTTAGAATCGCAGTGTAACTGCCTGTCTCAGAAGAGCACACTGAGTCAGCCCTTAACCCCAGTGCTCACAAATTGTCAAAACGTGTTTTTCAGCAGAAATAAACACGTTTTGGCAACTTTGGTCACCACCATGTAACTTATAGGGCAGAAACAGCACAGTTTTCAAAACGTGTTTTTCAGCCCGAAATAAACGCGTTTTCTCAGCCCTTAGAATCGCAGTGTAACTGCCTGTCTCAGAAGAGCACACTGAGTCAGCCCTTAACCCCAGTGCTCAGAAATTGTCAAAACGTGTTTTTCAGCAGAAATAAACACGTTTTGGCAACTTTGGTCATCACCATGTAACTTATAGGGCAGAAACAGCACACTTTTCAAAACGTGTTTTTCAGCCCGAAATAAACGCGTTTTGTCAGCCCTTGGAATCACAGTGTAACTGCCTAGCTCAGAAGAGCCCACTGAGGCAGCCCTTAACCCCAGTGTGCAGAAATTGTCAAAACGTGTTTTTCAGCAGAAATAAACACGTTTTGGCAACTTTGGTCATCACCATGTAACTTATAGGGCAGAAACAGCACACTTTTCAAAACGTGTTTTTCAGCCCGAAATAAACGCGTTTTGTCAGCCCTTGGAATCACAGTGTAACTGCCTAGCTCAGAAGAGTCCACTAAGGCAGCCCTTAACCCCAGTGCTCAGAAATTGTCAAAACGTGTTTTCCAGCAGAAATAAACACGTTTTGGCAACTTTGGTCACCACCATGTAACTTATAGGGCAGAAACAGCACAGTTTTCAAAACGTGTTTTTCAGCCGGAAATAAACGCGTTTTGTCAGCCCTTGGAATCACAGTGTAACTGCCTAGCTCAGAAGAGCCCACTGAGGCAGCCCTTAACCCCAGTGTGCAGAAATTGTCAAAACGTGTTTTTCAGCAGAAATAAACACGTTTTGGCAACTTTGGTCATCACCATGTAACTTATAGGGCAGAAACAGCACACTTTTCAAAACGTGTTTTTCAGCCCGAAATAAACGCGTTTTGTCAGCCCTTAGAATCGCAGTGTAACTGCCTGTCCCAGAAGAGCACACAGAGTCAGCCCTTAACCCCAGTGCTCAGAAATTGTCAAAACGTGTTTTTCAGCAGAAATAAACACGTTTTGGCAACTTTGGTCATCACCATGTAACTTATAGGGCAGAAACAGCACACTTTTCAAAACGTGTTTTTCAGCCCGAAATAAACGCGTTTTGTCAGCCCTTGGAATCACAGTGAAACTGCCTAGCTCAGAAGAGCCCACTGAGGCAGCCCTTAACCCCAGTGCTCAGAAATTGTCAAAACGTGTTTTTCAGCAGAAATAAACACGTTTTGGCAACTTTGGTCACCACCATGTAACTTATAGGGCAGAAACAGCACAGTTTTCAAAACGTGTTTTTCAGCCCGAAATAAACGCGTTTTCTCAACCCTTAGAATCGCAGTGTAACTGCCTGGCTCAGAAGAGCACACTGAGTCAGCCCTTAACCCCAGTGCTCAGAAATTGTCAAAACGTGTTTTTCAGCAGAAATAAACACGTTTTGGCAACTTTGGTCATCACCATGTAACTTTTAGGGCAGAAACAGCACACTTTTCAAAACGTGTTTTTCAGCACGAAATAAACGCGTTTTGTCAGCCCTTGGAATCACAGTGTAACTGCCTAGCTCAGAAGAGCCCACTGAGGCAGCCCTTAACCCCAGTGTGCAGAAATTGTCAAAACGTGTTTTTCAGCTGAAATAAACACGTTTTGGCAACTTTGGTCACCACAATGTAACTTATAGGGCAGAAACAGCACAGTTTTCAAAACGTGTTTTTCAGCCCGAAATAAAAGCGTTTTCTCAGCCCTTAGAATCGCAGTGTAACTGCCTGTCTCAGAAGAGCACACTGAGTCAGCCCTTAACCCCAGTGCTCAGAAATTGTCAAAACGTGTTTTTCAGCAGAAATAAACACGTTTTGGCAACTTTGGTCATCACCATGTAACTTATAGGGCAGAAACAGCACACTTTTCAAAACGTGTTTTTCAGCCCGAAATAAACGCGTTTTGTCAGCCCTTGGAATCACAGAGTAACTGCCTAGCTCAGAAGAGCCCACTGAGGCAGCCCTTAACCCCAGTGCTCAGAAATTGTCAAAACGTGTTTTTCAGCAGAAATAAACACGTTTTGGCAACTTTGGTCATCACCATGTAACTTATAGGGCAGAAACAGCACACTTTTCAAAACGTGTTTTTCAGCCCGAAATAAACGCGTTTTGTCAGCCCTTGGAATCACAGTGTAACTGCCTAGCTCAGAAGAGCCCACTGAGGCAGCCCTTAACCCCAGTATGCAGAAATTGTCAAAACGTGTTTTTCAGCAGAAATAAACACGTTTTGGCAACTTTGGTCACCACCATGTAACTTATAGGGCAAAAACAGCACAGTTTTCAAAACGTGTTTTTCAGCCCGAAATAAACGCGTTTTCTCAGCCCTTAGAATCGCAGTGTAACTGCCTGGCTCAGAAGAGCACACTGAGTCAGCCCTTAACCCCAGTGCTCAGAAATTGTCAAAACGTGTTTTTCAGCAGAAATAAACACGTTTTGGCAACTTTGGTCATCACCATGTAACTTATAGGGCAGAAACAGCACACTTTTCAAAACGTGTTTTTCAGCCCGAAATAAACGCGTTTTGTCAGCCCTTGGAATCACAGTGTAACTGCCTAGCTCAGAAGAGCCCACTGAGGCAGCCCTTAACCCCAGTGCTCAGAAATTGTCAAAACGTGTTTTCCAGCAGAAATAAACACGTTTTGGCAACTTTGGTCACCACCATGTAACTTATAGGGCAGAAACAGCACAGTTTTCAAAACGTGTTTTTCAGCCCGAAATAAACGCGTTTTCTCAGCCCTTAGAATCGCAGTGTAACTGCCTGTCTCAGAAGAGCACACTGAGTCAGCCCTTAACCCCAGTGCTCACAAATTGTCAAAACGTGTTTTTCAGCAGAAATAAACACGTTTTGGCAACTTTGGTCACCACCATGTAACTTATAGGGCAGAAACAGCACAGTTTTCAAAACGTGTTTTTCAGCCCGAAATAAACGCGTTTTCTCAGCCCTTAGAATCGCAGTGTAACTGCCTGTCTCAGAAGAGCACACTGAGTCAGCCCTTAACCCCAGTGCTCAGAAATTGTCAAAACGTGTTTTTCAGCAGAAATAAACACGTTTTGGCAACTTTGGTCATCACCATGTAACTTATAGGGCAGAAACAGCACACTTTTCAAAACGTGTTTTTCAGCCCGAAATAAACGCGTTTTGTCAGCCCTTGGAATCACAGTGTAACTGCCTAGCTCAGAAGAGCCCACTGAGGCAGCCCTTAACCCCAGTGTGCAGAAATTGTCAAAACGTGTTTTTCAGCAGAAATAAACACGTTTTGGCAACTTTGGTCATCACCATGTAACTTATAGGGCAGAAACAGCACACTTTTCAAAACGTGTTTTTCAGCCCGAAATAAACGCGTTTTGTCAGCCCTTGGAATCACAGTGTAACTGCCTAGCTCAGAAGAGTCCACTAAGGCAGCCCTTAACCCCAGTGCTCAGAAATTGTCAAAACGTGTTTTCCAGCAGAAATAAACACGTTTTGGCAACTTTGGTCACCACCATGTAACTTATAGGGCAGAAACAGCACAGTTTTCAAAACGTGTTTTTCAGCCGGAAATAAACGCGTTTTGTCAGCCCTTGGAATCACAGTGTAACTGCCTAGCTCAGAAGAGCCCACTGAGGCAGCCCTTAACCCCAGTGTGCAGAAATTGTCAAAACGTGTTTTTCAGCAGAAATAAACACGTTTTGGCAACTTTGGTCATCACCATGTAACTTATAGGGCAGAAACAGCACACTTTTCAAAACGTGTTTTTCAGCCCGAAATAAACGCGTTTTGTCAGCCCTTGGAATCACAGAGTAACTGCCTAGCTCAGAAGAGCCCACTGAGGCAGCCCTTAACCCCAGTGCTCAGAAATTGTCAAAACGTGTTTTTCAGCAGAAATAAACACGTTTTGGCAACTTTGGTCATCACCATGTAACTTATAGGGCAGAAACAGCACAGTTTTCAAAACGTGTTTTTCAGCCCGAAATAAACGCGTTTTCTCAGCCCTTAGAATCGCAGTGTAACTGCCTGTCCCAGAAGAGCACACAGAGTCAGCCCTTAACCCCAGTGCTCAGAAATTGTCAAAACGTGTTTTTCAGCAGAAATAAACACGTTTTGGCAACTTTGGTCATCACCATGTAACTTATAGGGCAGAAACAGCACACTTTTCAAAACGTGTTTTTCAGCCCGAAATAAACGCGTTTTCTCAGCCCTTAGAATCGCAGTGTAACTGCCTGGCTCAGAAGAGCACACTGAGTCAGCCCTTAACCCCAGTGCTCAGAAATTGTCAAAACGTGTTTTTCAGCTGAAATAAACACGTTTTGGCAACTTTGGTCATCACCATGTAACTTTTAGGGCAGAAACAGCACACTTTTCAAAACGTGTTTTTCAGCCCGAAATAAACGCGTTTTGTCAGCCCTTGGAATCACAGTGTAACTGCCTAGCTCAGAAGAGCCCACTGAGGCAGCCCTTAACCCCAGTGTGCAGAAATTGTCAAAACGTGTTTTTCAGCAGAAATAAACACGTTTTGGCAACTTTGGTCACCACCATGTAACTTATAGGGCAGAAACAGCACAGTTTTCAAAACGTGTTTTTCAGCCCGAAATAAACGCGTTTTCTCAGCCCTTAGAATCGCAGTGTAACTGCCTGTCTCAGAAGAGCAAACTGAGTCAGCCCTTAACCCCAGTGCTCAGAAATTGTCAAAACGTGTTTTTCAGCAGAAATAAACACGTTTTGGCAACTTTGGTCATCACCATGTAACTTATAGGGCAGAAACAGCACACTTTTCAAAACGTGTTTTTCAGCCCGAAATAAACGCGTTTTGTCAGCCCTTGGAATCACAGAGTAACTGCCTAGCTCAGAAGAGCCCACTGAGGCAGCCCTTAACCCCAGTGCTCAGAAATTGTCAAAACGTGTTTTTCAGCAGAAATAAACACGTTTTGGCAACGTTGGTCATCACCATGTAACTTATAGGGCAGAAACAGCACAGTTTTCAAAACGTGTTTTTCAGCCCGAAATAAACGCGTTTTCTCAGCCCTTAGAATCGCAGTGTAACTGCCTGGCTCAGAAGAGCACACTGAGTCAGCCCTTAACCCCAGTGCTCAGAAATTGTCAAAACGTGTTTTTCAGCAGAAATAAACACGTTTTGGCAACTTTGGTCATCACCATGTAACTTATAGGGCAGAAACAGCACAGTTTTCAAAACGTGTTTTTCAGCCAGAAATAAACGCGTTTTGTCAGCCCTTGGAATCACAGTTAAACTGCCTAGCTCAGAAGAGTCCACTGAGGCAGCCCTTAACCCCAGTGTGCAGAAATTGTCAAAACGTGTTTTTCAGCAGAAATAAACACGTTTTGGCAACTTTGGTCATCACCATGTAACTTACAGGGCAGAAACAGCACACTTTTCAAAACGTGTTTTTCAGCCCGAAATAAACGCGTTTTGTCAGCCCTTGGAATCACAGTGTAACTGCCTAGCTCAGAAGAGCCCACTGAGGCAGCCCTTAACCCCAGTGCTCAGAAATTGTCAAAACGTGTTTTCCAGCAGAAATAAACACGTTTTGGCAACTTTGGTCACCACCATGTAACTTATAGGGCAGAAACAGCACAGTTTTCAAAACGTGTTTTTCAGCCCGAAATAAACGCGTTTTCTCAGCCCTTAGAATCGCAGTGTAACTGCCTGGCTCAGAAGACCAAACTGAGTCAGCCCTTAACCCCAGTGCTCAGAAATTGTCAAAACGTGTTTTTCAGCAGAAATAAACACGTTTTGGCAACTTTGGTCATCACCATGTAACTTATAGGGCAGAAACAGCACACTTTTCAAAACGTGTTTTTCAGCCCGAAATAAACGCGTTTTGTCAGCCCTTGGAATCACAGAGTAACTGCCTAGCTCAGAAGAGCACACTGAGGCAGCCCTTAACCCCAGTGCTCAGAAATTGTCAAAACGTGTTTTTCAGCAGAAATAAACACGTTTTGGCAACTTTGGTCACCACCATGTAACTTATAGGGCAGAAACAGCACAGTTTTCAAAACGTGTTTTTCAGCCGGAAATAAACGCGTTTTGTCAACCCTTGGAATCACAGTGTAACTGCCTAGCTCAGAAGAGCCCACTGAGGCAGCCCTTAACCCCAGTGTGCAGAAATTGTCAAAACGTGTTTTTCAGCAGAAATAAACACGTTTTGGCAACTTTGGTCATCACCATGTAACTTATAGGGCAGAAACAGCACACTTTTCAAAACGTGTTTTTCAGCCCGAAATAAACGCGTTTTGTCAGCCCTTGGAATCACAGAGTAACTGCCTAGCTCAGAAGAGCCCACTGAGGCAGCCCTTAACCCCAGTGCTCAGAAATTGTCAAAACGTGTTTTTCAGCAGAAATAAACACGTTTTGGCAACTTTGGTCATCACCATGTAACTTATAGGGCAGAAACAGCACAGTTTTCAAAACGTGTTTTTCAGCCCGAAATAAACGCGTTTTCTCAGCCCTTAGAATCGCAGTGTAACTGCCTGGCTCAGAAGAGCACACTGAGTCAGCCCTTAACCCCAGTGCTCAGAAATTGTCAAAACGTGTTTTTCAGCAGAAATAAACACGTTTTGGCAACTTTGGTCATCACCATGTAACTTATAGGGCAGAAACAGCACAGTTTTCAAAACGTGTTTTTCAGCCCAAAATAAACGCGTTTTCTCAGCCCTTAGAATCGCAGTGTAACTGCCTGGCTCAGAAGAGCACACTGAGTCAGCCCTTAACCCCAGTGCTCAGAAATTGTCAAAACGTGTTTTTCAGCAGAAATAAACACGTTTTGGCAACTTTGGTCATCACCATGTAACTTATAGGGCAGAAACAGCACACTTTTCAAAACGTGTTTTTCAGCCCGAAATAAACGCGTTTTGTCAGCCCTTGGAATCACAGTGTAACTGCCTAGCTCAGAAGAGCCCACTGAGGCAGCCCTTAACCCCAGTGCTCAGAAATTGTCAAAACGTGTTTTCCAGCAGAAATAAACACGTTTTGGCAACTTTGGTCACCACCATGTAACTTATAGGGCAGAAACAACACAGTTTTCAAAACGTGTTTTTCAGCCCGAAATAAACGCGTTTTCTCAGCCCTTAGAATCGCAGTGTAACTGCCTGTCCCAGAAGAGCACACAGAGTCAGCCCTTAACCCCAGTGCTCAGAAATTGTCAAAACGTGTTTTTCAGCAGAAATAAACACGTTTTGGCAACTTTGGTCATCACCATGTAACTTATAGGGCAGAAACAGCACACTTTTCAAAACGTGTTTTTCAGCCCGAAATAAACGCGTTTTGTCAGCCCTTGGAATCACAGTGTAACTGCCTAGCTCAGAAGAGCCCACTGAGGCAGCCCTTAACCCCAGTGCTCAGAAATTGTCAAAACGTGTTTTTCAGCAGAAATAAACACGTTTTGGCAACTTTGGTCACCACCATGTAACTTATAGGGCAAAAACAGCACAGTTTTCAAAACGTGTTTTTCAGCCCGAAATAAACGCGTTTTCTCAGCCCTTAGAATCGCAGTGTAACTGCCTGGCTCAGAAGAGCACACTGAGTCAGCCCTTAACCCCAGTGCTCAGAAATTGTCAAAACGTGTTTTTCAGCAGAAATAAACACGTTTTGGCAACTTTGGTCATCACCATGTAACTTATAGGGCAGAAACAGCACACTTTTCAAAACGTGTTTTTCAGCCCGAAATAAACGCGTTTTGTCAGCCCTTGGAATCACAGTGTAACTGCATAGCTCAGAAGAGCCCACTGAGGCAGCCCTTAACCCCAGTGCTCAGAAATTGTCAAAACGTGTTTTCCAGCAGAAATAAACACGTTTTGGCAACTTTGGTCACCACCATGTAACTTATAGGGCAGAAACAGCACAGTTTTCAAAACGTGTTTTTCAGCCCGAAATAAACGCGTTTTCTCAGCCCTTAGAATCGCAGTGTAACTGCCTGTCTCAGAAGAGCACACTGAGTCAGCCCTTAACCCCAGTGCTCACAAATTGTCAAAACGTGTTTTTCAGCAGAAATAAACACGTTTTGGCAACTTTGGTCACCACCATGTAACTTATAGGGCAGAAACAGCACAGTTTTCAAAACGTGTTTTTCAGCCCGAAATAAACGCGTTTTCTCAGCCCTTAGAATCGCAGTGTAACTGCCTGTCTCAGAAGAGCACACTGAGTCAGCCCTTAACCCCAGTGCTCAGAAATTGTCAAAACGTGTTTTTCAGCAGAAATAAACACGTTTTGGCAACTTTGGTCATCACCATGTAACTTATAGGGCAGAAACAGCACACTTTTCAAAACGTGTTTTTCAGCCCGAAATAAACGCGTTTTGTCAGCCCTTGGAATCACAGTGTAACTGCCTAGCTCAGAAGAGCCCACTGAGGCAGCCCTTAACCCCAGTGTGCAGAAATTGTCAAAACGTGTTTTTCAGCAGAAATAAACACGTTTTGGCAACTTTGGTCATCACCATGTAACTTATAGGGCAGAAACAGCACACTTTTCAAAACGTGTTTTTCAGCCCGAAATAAACGCGTTTTGTCAGCCCTTGGAATCACAGTGTAACTGCCTAGCTCAGAAGAGTCCACTAAGGCAGCCCTTAACCCCAGTGCTCAGAAATTGTCAAAACGTGTTTTCCAGCAGAAATAAACACGTTTTGGCAACTTTGGTCACCACCATGTAACTTATAGGGCAGAAACAGCACAGTTTTCAAAACGTGTTTTTCAGCCGGAAATAAACGCGTTTTGTCAGCCCTTGGAATCACAGTGTAACTGCCTAGCTCAGAAGAGCCCACTGAGGCAGCCCTTAACCCCAGTGTGCAGAAATTGTCAAAACGTGTTTTTCAGCAGAAATAAACACGTTTTGGCAACTTTGGTCATCACCATGTAACTTATAGGGCAGAAACAGCACACTTTTCAAAACGTGTTTTTCAGCCCGAAATAAACGCGTTTTGTCAGCCCTTGGAATCACAGAGTAACTGCCTAGCTCAGAAGAGCCCACTGAGGCAGCCCTTAACCCCAGTGCTCAGAAATTGTCAAAACGTGTTTTTCAGCAGAAATAAACACGTTTTGGCAACTTTGGTCATCACCATGTAACTTATAGGGCAGAAACAGCACAGTTTTCAAAACGTGTTTTTCAGCCCGAAATAAACGCGTTTTCTCAGCCCTTAGAATCGCAGTGTAACTGCCTGTCCCAGAAGAGCACACAGAGTCAGCCCTTAACCCCAGTGCTCAGAAATTGTCAAAACGTGTTTTTCAGCAGAAATAAACACGTTTTGGCAACTTTGGTCATCACCATGTAACTTATAGGGCAGAAACAGCACACTTTTCAAAACGTGTTTTTCAGCCCGAAATAAACGCGTTTTGTCAGCCCTTGGAATCACAGTGAAACTGCCTAGCTCAGAAGAGCCCACTGAGGCAGCCCTTAACCCCAGTGCTCAGAAATTGTCAAAACGTGTTTTTCAGCAGAAATAAACACGTTTTGGCAACTTTGGTCACCACCATGTAACTTATAGGGCAGAAACAGCACAGTTTTCAAAACGTGTTTTTCAGCCCGAAATAAACGCGTTTTCTCAGCCCTTAGAATCGCAGTGTAACTGCCTGGCTCAGAAGAGCACACTGAGTCAGCCCTTAACCCCAGTGCTCAGAAATTGTCAAAACGTGTTTTTCAGCAGAAATAAACACGTTTTGGCAACTTTGGTCATCACCATGTAACTTTTAGGGCAGAAACAGCACACTTTTCAAAACGTGTTTTTCAGCACGAAATAAACGCGTTTTGTCAGCCCTTGGAATCACAGTGTAACTGCCTAGCTCAGAAGAGCCCACTGAGGCAGCCCTTAACCCCAGTGTGCAGAAATTGTCAAAACGTGTTTTTCAGCAGAAATAAACACGTTTTGGCAACTTTGGTCACCACAATGTAACTTATAGGGCAGAAACAGCACAGTTTTCAAAACGTGTTTTTCAGCCCGAAATAAAAGCGTTTTCTCAGCCCTTAGAATCGCAGTGTAACTGCCTGTCTCAGAAGAGCACACTGAGTCAGCCCTTAACCCCAGTGCTCAGAAATTGTCAAAACGTGTTTTTCAGCAGAAATAAACACGTTTTGGCAACTTTGGTCATCACCATGTAACTTATAGGGCAGAAACAGCACACTTTTCAAAACGTGTTTTTCAGCCCGAAATAAACGCGTTTTGTCAGCCCTTGGAATCACAGTGTAACTGCCTAGCTCAGAAGAGCCCACTGAGGCAGCCCTTAACCCCAGTGTGCAGAAATTGTCAAAACGTGTTTTTCAGCAGAAATAAACACGTTTTGGCAACTTTGGTCATCACCATGTAACTTATAGGGCAGAAACAGCACACTTTTCAAAACGTGTTTTTCAGCCCGAAATAAACGCGTTTTGTCAGCCCTTGGAATCACAGAGTAACTGCCTAGCTCAGAAGAGCCCACTGAGGCAGCCCTTAACCCCAGTGCTCAGAAATTGTCAAAACGTGTTTTTCAGCAGAAATAAACACGTTTTGGCAACTTTGGTCATCACCATGTAACTTATAGGGCAGAAACAGCACACTTTTCAAAACGTGTTTTTCAGCCCGAAATAAACGCGTTTTGTCAGCCCTTGGAATCACAGTGTAACTGCCTAGCTCAGAAGAGCCCACTGAGGCAGCCCTTAACCCCAGTATGCAGAAATTGTCAAAACGTGTTTTTCAGCAGAAATAAACACGTTTTGGCAACTTTGGTCACCACCATGTAACTTATAGGGCAAAAACAGCACAGTTTTCAAAACGTGTTTTTCAGCCCGAAATAAACGCGTTTTCTCAGCCCTTAGAATCGCAGTGTAACTGCCTGGCTCAGAAGAGCACACTGAGTCAGCCCTTAACCCCAGTGCTCAGAAATTGTCAAAACGTGTTTTTCAGCAGAAATAAACACGTTTTGGCAACTTTGGTCATCACCATGTAACTTATAGGGCAGAAACAGCACACTTTTCAAAACGTGTTTTTCAGCCCGAAATAAACGCGTTTTGTCAGCCCTTGGAATCACAGTGTAACTGCCTAGCTCAGAAGAGCCCACTGAGGCAGCCCTTAACCCCAGTGCTCAGAAATTGTCAAAACGTGTTTTCCAGCAGAAATAAACACGTTTTGGCAACTTTGGTCACCACCATGTAACTTATAGGGCAGAAACAGCACAGTTTTCAAAACGTGTTTTTCAGCCCGAAATAAACGCGTTTTCTCAGCCCTTAGAATCGCAGTGTAACTGCCTGTCTCAGAAGAGCACACTGAGTCAGCCCTTAACCCCAGTGCTCACAAATTGTCAAAACGTGTTTTTCAGCAGAAATAAACACGTTTTGGCAACTTTGGTCACCACCATGTAACTTATAGGGCAGAAACAGCACAGTTTTCAAAACGTGTTTTTCAGCCCGAAATAAACGCGTTTTCTCAGCCCTTAGAATCGCAGTGTAACTGCCTGTCTCAGAAGAGCACACTGAGTCAGCCCTTAACCCCAGTGCTCAGAAATTGTCAAAACGTGTTTTTCAGCAGAAATAAACACGTTTTGGCAACTTTGGTCATCACCATGTAACTTATAGGGCAGAAACAGCACACTTTTCAAAACGTGTTTTTCAGCCCGAAATAAACGCGTTTTGTCAGCCCTTGGAATCACAGTGTAACTGCCTAGCTCAGAAGAGCCCACTGAGGCAGCCCTTAACCCCAGTGTGCAGAAATTGTCAAAACGTGTTTTTCAGCAGAAATAAACACGTTTTGGCAACTTTGGTCATCACCATGTAACTTATAGGGCAGAAACAGCACACTTTTCAAAACGTGTTTTTCAGCCGGAAATAAACGCGTTTTGTCAGCCCTTGGAATCACAGTGTAACTGCCTAGCTCAGAAGAGCCCACTGAGGCAGCCCTTAACCCCAGTGTGCAGAAATTGTCAAAACGTGTTTTTCAGCAGAAATAAACACGTTTTGGCAACTTTGGTCATCACCATGTAACTTATAGGGCAGAAACAGCACACTTTTCAAAACGTGTTTTTCAGCCCGAAATAAACGCGTTTTGTCAGCCCTTGGAATCACAGAGTAACTGCCTAGCTCAGAAGAGCCCACTGAGGCAGCCCTTAACCCCAGTGCTCAGAAATTGTCAAAACGTGTTTTTAAGCAGAAATAAACACGTTTTGGCAACTTTGGTCATCACCATGTAACTTATAGGGCAGAAACAGCACAGTTTTCAAAACGTGTTTTTCAGCCCGAAATAAACGCGTTTTCTCAGCCCTTAGAATCGCAGTGTAACTGCCTGTCCCAGAAGAGCACACAGAGTCAGCCCTTAACCCCAGTGCTCAGAAATTGTCAAAACGTGTTTTTCAGCAGAAATAAACACGTTTTGGCAACTTTGGTCATCACCATGTAACTTATAGGGCAGAAACAGCACACTTTTCAAAACGTGTTTTTCAGCCCGAAATAAACGCGTTTTGTCAGCCCTTGGAATCACAGTGTAACTGCCTAGCTCAGAAGAGCCCACTGAGGCAGCCCTTAACCCCAGTGCTCAGAAATTGTCAAAACGTGTTTTTCAGCAGAAATAAACACGTTTTGGCAACTTTGGTCACCACCATGTAACTTATAGGGCAGAAACAGCACAGTTTTCAAAACGTGTTTTTCAGCCCGAAATAAACGCGTTTTCTCAGCCCTTAGAATCGCAGTGTAACTGCCTGGCTCAGAAGAGCACACTGAGTCAGCCCTTAACCCCAGTGCTCAGAAATTGTCAAAACGTGTTTTTCAGCAGAAATAAACACGTTTTGGCAACTTTGGTCATCACCATGTAACTTTTAGGGCAGAAACAGCACACTTTTCAAAACGTGTTTTTCAGCACGAAATAAACGCGTTTTGTCAGCCCTTGGAATCACAGTGTAACTGCCTAGCTCAGAAGAGCCCACTGAGGCAGCCCTTAACCCCAGTGTGCAGAAATTGTCAAAACGTGTTTTTCAGCAGAAATAAACACGTTTTGGCAACTTTGGTCATCACCATGTAACTTATAGGGCAGAAACAGCACACTTTTCAAAACGTGTTTTTCAGCCCGAAATAAACGCGTTTTGTCAGCCTTGGAATCACAGTGTAACTGCCTAGCTCAGAAGAGCCCACTGAGGCAGCCCTTAACCCCAGTGTGCAGAAATTGTCAAAACGTGTTTTTCAGCAGAAATAAACACGTTTTGGCAACTTTGGTCATCACCATGTAACTTATAGGGCAGAAACAGCACACTTTTCAAAACGTGTTTTTCAGCCCGAAATAAACGCGTTTTGTCAGCCCTTGGAATCACAGAGTAACTGCCTAGCTCAGAAGAGCCCACTGAGGCAGCCCTTAACCCCAGTGCTCAGAAATTGTCAAAACGTGTTTTTCAGCAGAAATAAACACGTTTTGGCAACTTTGGTCATCACCATGTAACTTATAGGGCAGAAACAGCACACTTTTCAAAACGTGTTTTTCAGCCCGAAATAAACGCGTTTTGTCAGCCCTTGGAATCACAGTGTAACTGCCTAGCTCAGAAGAGCCCACTGAGGCAGCCCTTAACCCCAGTATGCAGAAATTGTCAAAACGTGTTTTTCAGCAGAAATAAACACGTTTTGGCAACTTTGGTCACCACCATGTAACTTATAGGGCAAAAACAGCACAGTTTTCAAAACGTGTTTTTCAGCCCGAAATAAACGCGTTTTCTCAGCCCTTAGAATCGCAGTGTAACTGCCTGGCTCAGAAGAGCACACTGAGTCAGCCCTTAACCCCAGTGCTCAGAAATTGTCAAAACGTGTTTTTCAGCAGAAATAAACACGTTTTGGCAACTTTGGTCATCACCATGTAACTTATAGGGCAGAAACAGCACACTTTTCAAAACGTGTTTTTCAGCCCGAAATAAACGCGTTTTGTCAGCCCTTGGAATCACAGTGTAACTGCCTAGCTCAGAAGAGCCCACTGAGGCAGCCCTTAACCCCAGTGCTCAGAAATTGTCAAAACGTGTTTTCCAGCAGAAATAAACACGTTTTGGCAACTTTGGTCACCACCATGTAACTTATAGGGCAGAAACAGCACAGTTTTCAAAACGTGTTTTTCAGCCCGAAATAAACGCGTTTTCTCAGCCCTTAGAATCGCAGTGTAACTGCCTGTCTCAGAAGAGCACACTGAGTCAGCCCTTAACCCCAGTGCTCACAAATTGTCAAAACGTGTTTTTCAGCAGAAATAAACACGTTTTGGCAACTTTGGTCACCACCATGTAACTTATAGGGCAGAAACAGCACAGTTTTCAAAACGTGTTTTTCAGCCCGAAATAAACGCGTTTTCTCAGCCCTTAGAATCGCAGTGTAACTGCCTGTCTCAGAAGAGCACACTGAGTCAGCCCTTAACCCCAGTGCTCAGAAATTGTCAAAACGTGTTTTTCAGCAGAAATAAACACGTTTTGGCAACTTTGGTCATCACCATGTAACTTATAGGGCAGAAACAGCACACTTTTCAAAACGTGTTTTTCAGCCCGAAATAAACGCGTTTTGTCAGCCCTTGGAATCACAGTGTAACTGCCTAGCTCAGAAGAGCCCACTGAGGCAGCCCTTAACCCCAGTGTGCAGAAATTGTCAAAACGTGTTTTTCAGCAGAAATAAACACGTTTTGGCAACTTTGGTCATCACCATGTAACTTATAGGGCAGAAACAGCACACTTTTCAAAACGTGTTTTTCAGCCCGAAATAAACGCGTTTTGTCAGCCCTTGGAATCACAGTGTAACTGCCTAGCTCAGAAGAGTCCACTAAGGCAGCCCTTAACCCCAGTGCTCAGAAATTGTCAAAACGTGTTTTCCAGCAGAAATAAACACGTTTTGGCAACTTTGGTCACCACCATGTAACTTATAGGGCAGAAACAGCACAGTTTTCAAAACGTGTTTTTCAGCCGGAAATAAACGCGTTTTGTCAGCCCTTGGAATCACAGTGTAACTGCCTAGCTCAGAAGAGCCCACTGAGGCAGCCCTTAACCCCAGTGTGCAGAAATTGTCAAAACGTGTTTTTCAGCAGAAATAAACACGTTTTGGCAACTTTGGTCATCACCATGTAACTTATAGGGCAGAAACAGCACACTTTTCAAAACGTGTTTTTCAGCCCGAAATAAACGCGTTTTGTCAGCCCTTGGAATCACAGAGTAACTGCCTAGCTCAGAAGAGCCCACTGAGGCAGCCCTTAACCCCAGTGCTCAGAAATTGTCAAAACGTGTTTTTCAGCAGAAATAAACACGTTTTGGCAACTTTGGTCATCACCATGTAACTTATAGGGCAGAAACAGCACAGTTTTCAAAACGTGTTTTTCAGCCCGAAATAAACGCGTTTTCTCAGCCCTTAGAATCGCAGTGTAACTGCCTGTCCCAGAAGAGCACACAGAGTCAGCCCTTAACCCCAGTGCTCAGAAATTGTCAAAACGTGTTTTTCAGCAGAAATAAACACGTTTTGGCAACTTTGGTCATCACCATGTAACTTATAGGGCAGAAACAGCACACTTTTCAAAACGTGTTTTTCAGCCCGAAATAAACGCGTTTTCTCAGCCCTTAGAATCGCAGTGTAACTGCCTGGCTCAGAAGAGCACACTGAGTCAGCCCTTAACCCCAGTGCTCAGAAATTGTCAAAACGTGTTTTTCAGCAGAAATAAACACGTTTTGGCAACTTTGGTCATCACCATGTAACTTTTAGGGCAGAAACAGCACACTTTTCAAAACGTGTTTTTCAGCCCGAAATAAACGCGTTTTGTCAGCCCTTGGAATCACAGTGTAACTGCCTAGCTCAGAAGAGCCCACTGAGGCAGCCCTTAACCCCAGTGTGCAGAAATTGTCAAAACGTGTTTTTCAGCAGAAATAAACACGTTTTGGCAACTTTGGTCACCACCATGTAACTTATAGGGCAGAAACAGCACAGTTTTCAAAACGTGTTTTTCAGCCCGAAATAAACGCGTTTTCTCAGCCCTTAGAATCGCAGTGTAACTGCCTGTCTCAGAAGAGCAAACTGAGTCAGCCCTTAACCCCAGTGCTCAGAAATTGTCAAAACGTGTTTTTCAGCAGAAATAAACACGTTTTGGCAACTTTGGTCATCACCATGTAACTTATAGGGCAGAAACAGCACACTTTTCAAAACGTGTTTTTCAGCCCGAAATAAACGCGTTTTGTCAGCCCTTGGAATCACAGAGTAACTGCCTAGCTCAGAAGAGCCCACTGAGGCAGCCCTTAACCCCAGTGCTCAGAAATTGTCAAAACGTGTTTTTCAGCAGAAATAAACACGTTTTGGCAACGTTGGTCATCACCATGTAACTTATAGGGCAGAAACAGCACAGTTTTCAAAACGTGTTTTTCAGCCCGAAATAAACGCGTTTTCTCAGCCCTTAGAATCGCAGTGTAACTGCCTGGCTCAGAAGAGCACACTGAGTCAGCCCTTAACCCCAGTGCTCAGAAATTGTCAAAACGTGTTTTTCAGCAGAAATAAACACGTTTTGGCAACTTTGGTCATCACCATGTAACTTATAGGGCAGAAACAGCACAGTTTTCAAAACGTGTTTTTCAGCCAGAAATAAACGCGTTTTGTCAGCCCTTGGAATCACAGTTAAACTGCCTAGCTCAGAAGAGCCCACTGAGGCAGCCCTTAACCCCAGTGTGCAGAAATTGTCAAAACGTGTTTTTCAGCAGAAATAAACACGTTTTGGCAACTTTGGTCATCACCATGTAACTTACAGGGCAGAAACAGCACACTTTTCAAAACGTGTTTTTCAGCCCGAAATAAACGCGTTTTGTCAGCCCTTGGAATCACAGTGTAACTGCCTAGCTCAGAAGAGCCCACTGAGGCAGCCCTTAACCCCAGTGTGCAGAAATTGTCAAAACGTGTTTTTCAGCAGAAATAAACACGTTTTGGCAACTTTGGTCATCACCATGTAACTTATAGGGCAGAAACAGCACACTTTTCAAAACGTGTTTTTCAGCCCGAAATAAACGCGTTTTGTCAGCCCTTGGAATCACAGAGTAACTGCCTAGCTCAGAAGAGCACACTGAGGCAGCCCTTAACCCCAGTGCTCAGAAATTGTCAAAACGTGTTTTTCAGCAGAAATAAACACGTTTTGGCAACTTTGGTCACCACCATGTAACTTATAGGGCAGAAACAGCACAGTTTTCAAAACGTGTTTTTCAGCCGGAAATAAACGCGTTTTGTCAACCCTTGGAATCACAGTGTAACTGCCTAGCTCAGAAGAGCCCACTGAGGCAGCCCTTAACCCCAGTGTGCAGAAATTGTCAAAACGTGTTTTTCAGCAGAAATAAACACGTTTTGGCAACTTTGGTCATCACCATGTAACTTATAGGGCAGAAACAGCACACTTTTCAAAACGTGTTTTTCAGCCCGAAATAAACGCGTTTTGTCAGCCCTTGGAATCACAGAGTAACTGCCTAGCTCAGAAGAGCCCACTGAGGCAGCCCTTAACCCCAGTGCTCAGAAATTGTCAAAACGTGTTTTTCAGCAGAAATAAACACGTTTTGGCAACTTTGGTCATCACCATGTAACTTATAGGGCAGAAACAGCACAGTTTTCAAAACGTGTTTTTCAGCCCGAAATAAACGCGTTTTCTCAGCCCTTAGAATCGCAGTGTAACTGCCTGGCTCAGAAGAGCACACTGAGTCAGCCCTTAACCCCAGTGCTCAGAAATTGTCAAAACGTGTTTTTCAGCAGAAATAAACACGTTTTGGCAACTTTGGTCATCACCATGTAACTTATAGGGCAGAAACAGCACAGTTTTCAAAACGTGTTTTTCAGCCCGAAATAAACGCGTTTTCTCAGCCCTTAGAATCGCAGTGTAACTGCCTGGCTCAGAAGAGCACACTGAGTCAGCCCTTAACCCCAGTGCTCAGAAATTGTCAAAACGTGTTTTTCAGCAGAAATAAACACGTTTTGGCAACTTTGGTCATCACCATGTAACTTATAGGGCAGAAACAGCACACTTTTCAAAACGTGTTTTTCAGCCCGAAATAAACGCGTTTTGTCAGCCCTTGGAATCACAGTGTAACTGCCTAGCTCAGAAGAGCCCACTGAGGCAGCCCTTAACCCCAGTGCTCAGAAATTGTCAAAACGTGTTTTCCAGCAGAAATAAACACGTTTTGGCAACTTTGGTCACCACCATGTAACTTATAGGGCAGAAACAACACAGTTTTCAAAACGTGTTTTTCAGCCCGAAATAAACGCGTTTTCTCAGCCCTTAGAATCGCAGTGTAACTGCCTGTCCCAGAAGAGCACACAGAGTCAGCCCTTAACCCCAGTGCTCAGAAATTGTCAAAACGTGTTTTTCAGCAGAAATAAACACGTTTTGGCAACTTTGGTCATCACCATGTAACTTATAGGGCAGAAACAGCACACTTTTCAAAACGTGTTTTTCAGCCCGAAATAAACGCGTTTTGTCAGCCCTTGGAATCACAGTGTAACTGCCTAGCTCAGAAGAGCCCACTGAGGCAGCCCTTAACCCCAGTGCTCAGAAATTGTCAAAACGTGTTTTTCAGCAGAAATAAACACGTTTTGGCAACTTTGGTCACCACCATGTAACTTATAGGGCAAAAACAGCACAGTTTTCAAAACGTGTTTTTCAGCCCGAAATAAACGCGTTTTCTCAGCCCTTAGAATCGCAGTGTAACTGCCTGGCTCAGAAGAGCACACTGAGTCAGCCCTTAACCCCAGTGCTCAGAAATTGTCAAAACGTGTTTTTCAGCAGAAATAAACACGTTTTGGCAACTTTGGTCATCACCATGTAACTTATAGGGCAGAAACAGCACACTTTTCAAAACGTGTTTTTCAGCCCGAAATAAACGCGTTTTGTCAGCCCTTGGAATCACAGTGTAACTGCATAGCTCAGAAGAGCCCACTGAGGCAGCCCTTAACCCCAGTGCTCAGAAATTGTCAAAACGTGTTTTCCAGCAGAAATAAACACGTTTTGGCAACTTTGGTCACCACCATGTAACTTATAGGGCAGAAACAGCACAGTTTTCAAAACGTGTTTTTCAGCCCGAAATAAACGCGTTTTCTCAGCCCTTAGAATCGCAGTGTAACTGCCTGTCTCAGAAGAGCACACTGAGTCAGCCCTTAACCCCAGTGCTCACAAATTGTCAAAACGTGTTTTTCAGCAGAAATAAACACGTTTTGGCAACTTTGGTCACCACCATGTAACTTATAGGGCAGAAACAGCACAGTTTTCAAAACGTGTTTTTCAGCCCGAAATAAACGCGTTTTCTCAGCCCTTAGAATCGCAGTGTAACTGCCTGTCTCAGAAGAGCACACTGAGTCAGCCCTTAACCCCAGTGCTCAGAAATTGTCAAAACGTGTTTTTCAGCAGAAATAAACACGTTTTGGCAACTTTGGTCATCACCATGTAACTTATAGGGCAGAAACAGCACACTTTTCAAAACGTGTTTTTCAGCCCGAAATAAACGCGTTTTGTCAGCCCTTGGAATCACAGTGTAACTGCCTAGCTCAGAAGAGCCCACTGAGGCAGCCCTTAACCCCAGTGTGCAGAAATTGTCAAAACGTGTTTTTCAGCAGAAATAAACACGTTTTGGCAACTTTGGTCATCACCATGTAACTTATAGGGCAGAAACAGCACACTTTTCAAAACGTGTTTTTCAGCCCGAAATAAACGCGTTTTGTCAGCCCTTGGAATCACAGTGTAACTGCCTAGCTCAGAAGAGTCCACTAAGGCAGCCCTTAACCCCAGTGCTCAGAAATTGTCAAAACGTGTTTTCCAGCAGAAATAAACACGTTTTGGCAACTTTGGTCACCACCATGTAACTTATAGGGCAGAAACAGCACAGTTTTCAAAACGTGTTTTTCAGCCGGAAATAAACGCGTTTTGTCAGCCCTTGGAATCACAGAGTAACTGCCTAGCTCAGAAGAGCCCACTGAGGCAGCCCTTAACCCCAGTGCTCAGAAATTGTCAAAACGTGTTTTTCAGCAGAAATAAACACGTTTTGGCAACTTTGGTCATCACCATGTAACTTATAGGGCAGAAACAGCACAGTTTTCAAAACGTGTTTTTCAGCCCGAAATAAACGCGTTTTCTCAGCCCTTAGAATCGCAGTGTAACTGCCTGGCTCAGAAGAGCACACTGAGTCAGCCCTTAACCCCAGTGCTCAGAAATTGTCAAAACGTGTTTTTCAGCAGAAATAAACACGTTTTGGCAACTTTGGTCATCACCATGTAACTTATAGGGCAGAAACAGCACAGTTTTCAAAACGTGTTTTTCAGCCCGAAATAAACGCGTTTTCTCAGCCCTTAGAATCGCAGTGTAACTGCCTGGCTCAGAAGAGCACACTGAGTCAGCCCTTAACCCCAGTGCTCAGAAATTGTCAAAACGTGTTTTTCAGCAGAAATAAACACGTTTTGGCAACTTTGGTCATCACCATGTAACTTATAGGGCAGAAACAGCACACTTTTCAAAACGTGTTTTTCAGCCCGAAATAAACGCGTTTTGTCAGCCCTTGGAATCACAGTGTAACTGCCTAGCTCAGAAGAGCCCACTGAGGCAGCCCTTAACCCCAGTGCTCAGAAATTGTCAAAACGTGTTTTCCAGCAGAAATAAACACGTTTTGGCAACTTTGGTCACCACCATGTAACTTATAGGGCAGAAACAACACAGTTTTCAAAACGTGTTTTTCAGCCCGAAATAAACGCGTTTTCTCAGCCCTTAGAATCGCAGTGTAACTGCCTGTCCCAGAAGAGCACACAGAGTCAGCCCTTAACCCCAGTGCTCAGAAATTGTCAAAACGTGTTTTTCAGCAGAAATAAACACGTTTTGGCAACTTTGGTCATCACCATGTAACTTATAGGGCAGAAACAGCACACTTTTCAAAACGTGTTTTTCAGCCCGAAATAAACGCGTTTTGTCAGCCCTTGGAATCACAGTGTAACTGCCTAGCTCAGAAGAGCCCACTGAGGCAGCCCTTAACCCCAGTGCTCAGAAATTGTCAAAACGTGTTTTTCAGCAGAAATAAACACGTTTTGGCAACTTTGGTCACCACCATGTAACTTATAGGGCAAAAACAGCACAGTTTTCAAAACGTGTTTTTCAGCCCGAAATAAACGCGTTTTCTCAGCCCTTAGAATCGCAGTGTAACTGCCTGGCTCAGAAGAGCACACTGAGTCAGCCCTTAACCCCAGTGCTCAGAAATTGTCAAAACGTGTTTTTCAGCAGAAATAAACACGTTTTGGCAACTTTGGTCATCACCATGTAACTTATAGGGCAGAAACAGCACACTTTTCAAAACGTGTTTTTCAGCCCGAAATAAACGCGTTTTGTCAGCCCTTGGAATCACAGTGTAACTGCATAGCTCAGAAGAGCCCACTGAGGCAGCCCTTAACCCCAGTGCTCAGAAATTGTCAAAACGTGTTTTCCAGCAGAAATAAACACGTTTTGGCAACTTTGGTCACCACCATGTAACTTATAGGGCAGAAACAGCACAGTTTTCAAAACGTGTTTTTCAGCCCGAAATAAACGCGTTTTCTCAGCCCTTAGAATCGCAGTGTAACTGCCTGTCTCAGAAGAGCACACTGAGTCAGCCCTTAACCCCAGTGCTCACAAATTGTCAAAACGTGTTTTTCAGCAGAAATAAACACGTTTTGGCAACTTTGGTCACCACCATGTAACTTATAGGGCAGAAACAGCACAGTTTTCAAAACGTGTTTTTCAGCCCGAAATAAACGCGTTTTCTCAGCCCTTAGAATCGCAGTGTAACTGCCTGTCTCAGAAGAGCACACTGAGTCAGCCCTTAACCCCAGTGCTCAGAAATTGTCAAAACGTGTTTTTCAGCAGAAATAAACACGTTTTGGCAACTTTGGTCATCACCATGTAACTTATAGGGCAGAAACAGCACACTTTTCAAAACGTGTTTTTCAGCCCGAAATAAACGCGTTTTGTCAGCCCTTGGAATCACAGTGTAACTGCCTAGCTCAGAAGAGCCCACTGAGGCAGCCCTTAACCCCAGTGTGCAGAAATTGTCAAAACGTGTTTTTCAGCAGAAATAAACACGTTTTGGCAACTTTGGTCATCACCATGTAACTTATAGGGCAGAAACAGCACACTTTTCAAAACGTGTTTTTCAGCCCGAAATAAACGCGTTTTGTCAGCCCTTGGAATCACAGTGTAACTGCCTAGCTCAGAAGAGTCCACTAAGGCAGCCCTTAACCCCAGTGCTCAGAAATTGTCAAAACGTGTTTTCCAGCAGAAATAAACACGTTTTGGCAACTTTGGTCACCACCATGTAACTTATAGGGCAGAAACAGCACAGTTTTCAAAACGTGTTTTTCAGCCGGAAATAAACGCGTTTTGTCAGCCCTTGGAATCACAGTGTAACTGCCTAGCTCAGAAGAGCCCACTGAGGCAGCCCTTAACCCCAGTGTGCAGAAATTGTCAAAACGTGTTTTTCAGCAGAAATAAACACGTTTTGGCAACTTTGGTCATCACCATGTAACTTATAGGGCAGAAACAGCACACTTTTCAAAACGTGTTTTTCAGCCCGAAATAAACGCGTTTTGTCAGCCCTTGGAATCACAGAGTAACTGCCTAGCTCAGAAGAGCCCACTGAGGCAGCCCTTAACCCCAGTGCTCAGAAATTGTCAAAACGTGTTTTTCAGCAGAAATAAACACGTTTTGGCAACTTTGGTCATCACCATGTAACTTATAGGGCAGAAACAGCACAGTTTTCAAAACGTGTTTTTCAGCCCGAAATAAACGCGTTTTCTCAGCCCTTAGAATCGCAGTGTAACTGCCTGTCCCAGAAGAGCACACAGAGTCAGCCCTTAACCCCAGTGCTCAGAAATTGTCAAAACGTGTTTTTCAGCAGAAATAAACACGTTTTGGCAACTTTGGTCACCACCATGTAACTTATAGGGCAGAAACAGCACAGTTTTCAAAACGTGTTTTTCAGCCGGAAATAAACGCGTTTTGTCAGCCCTTGGAATCACAGAGTAACTGCCTAGCTCAGAAGAGCCCACTGAGGCAGCCCTTAACCCCAGTGCTCAGAAATTGTCAAAACGTGTTTTTCAGCAGAAATAAACACGTTTTGGCAACTTTGGTCATCACCATGTAACTTATAGGGCAGAAACAGCACAGTTTTCAAAACGTGTTTTTCAGCCCGAAATAAACGCGTTTTCTCAGCCCTTAGAATCGCAGTGTAACTGCCTGGCTCAGAAGAGCACACTGAGTCAGCCCTTAACCCCAGTGCTCAGAAATTGTCAAAACGTGTTTTTCAGCAGAAATAAACACGTTTTGGCAACTTTGGTCATCACCATGTAACTTATAGGGCAGAAACAGCACAGTTTTCAAAACGTGTTTTTCAGCCCGAAATAAACGCGTTTTCTCAGCCCTTAGAATCGCAGTGTAACTGCCTGGCTCAGAAGAGCACACTGAGTCAGCCCTTAACCCCAGTGCTCAGAAATTGTCAAAACGTGTTTTTCAGCAGAAATAAACACGTTTTGGCAACTTTGGTCATCACCATGTAACTTATAGGGCAGAAACAGCACACTTTTCAAAACGTGTTTTTCAGCCCGAAATAAACGCGTTTTGTCAGCCCTTGGAATCACAGTGTAACTGCCTAGCTCAGAAGAGCCCACTGAGGCAGCCCTTAACCCCAGTGCTCAGAAATTGTCAAAACGTGTTTTCCAGCAGAAATAAACACGTTTTGGCAACTTTGGTCACCACCATGTAACTTATAGGGCAGAAACAACACAGTTTTCAAAACGTGTTTTTCAGCCCGAAATAAACGCGTTTTCTCAGCCCTTAGAATCGCAGTGTAACTGCCTGTCCCAGAAGAGCACACAGAGTCAGCCCTTAACCCCAGTGCTCAGAAATTGTCAAAACGTGTTTTTCAGCAGAAATAAACACGTTTTGGCAACTTTGGTCATCACCATGTAACTTATAGGGCAGAAACAGCACACTTTTCAAAACGTGTTTTTCAGCCCGAAATAAACGCGTTTTGTCAGCCCTTGGAATCACAGTGTAACTGCCTAGCTCAGAAGAGCCCACTGAGGCAGCCCTTAACCCCAGTGCTCAGAAATTGTCAAAACGTGTTTTTCAGCAGAAATAAACACGTTTTGGCAACTTTGGTCACCACCATGTAACTTATAGGGCAAAAACAGCACAGTTTTCAAAACGTGTTTTTCAGCCCGAAATAAACGCGTTTTCTCAGCCCTTAGAATCGCAGTGTAACTGCCTGGCTCAGAAGAGCACACTGAGTCAGCCCTTAACCCCAGTGCTCAGAAATTGTCAAAACGTGTTTTTCAGCAGAAATAAACACGTTTTGGCAACTTTGGTCATCACCATGTAACTTATAGGGCAGAAACAGCACACTTTTCAAAACGTGTTTTTCAGCCCGAAATAAACGCGTTTTGTCAGCCCTTGGAATCACAGTGTAACTGCATAGCTCAGAAGAGCCCACTGAGGCAGCCCTTAACCCCAGTGCTCAGAAATTGTCAAAACGTGTTTTCCAGCAGAAATAAACACGTTTTGGCAACTTTGGTCACCACCATGTAACTTATAGGGCAGAAACAGCACAGTTTTCAAAACGTGTTTTTCAGCCCGAAATAAACGCGTTTTCTCAGCCCTTAGAATCGCAGTGTAACTGCCTGTCTCAGAAGAGCACACTGAGTCAGCCCTTAACCCCAGTGCTCACAAATTGTCAAAACGTGTTTTTCAGCAGAAATAAACACGTTTTGGCAACTTTGGTCACCACCATGTAACTTATAGGGCAGAAACAGCACAGTTTTCAAAACGTGTTTTTCAGCCCGAAATAAACGCGTTTTCTCAGCCCTTAGAATCGCAGTGTAACTGCCTGTCTCAGAAGAGCACACTGAGTCAGCCCTTAACCCCAGTGCTCAGAAATTGTCAAAACGTGTTTTTCAGCAGAAATAAACACGTTTTGGCAACTTTGGTCATCACCATGTAACTTATAGGGCAGAAACAGCACACTTTTCAAAACGTGTTTTTCAGCCCGAAATAAACGCGTTTTGTCAGCCCTTGGAATCACAGTGTAACTGCCTAGCTCAGAAGAGCCCACTGAGGCAGCCCTTAACCCCAGTGTGCAGAAATTGTCAAAACGTGTTTTTCAGCAGAAATAAACACGTTTTGGCAACTTTGGTCATCACCATGTAACTTATAGGGCAGAAACAGCACACTTTTCAAAACGTGTTTTTCAGCCCGAAATAAACGCGTTTTGTCAGCCCTTGGAATCACAGTGTAACTGCCTAGCTCAGAAGAGTCCACTAAGGCAGCCCTTAACCCCAGTGCTCAGAAATTGTCAAAACGTGTTTTCCAGCAGAAATAAACACGTTTTGGCAACTTTGGTCACCACCATGTAACTTATAGGGCAGAAACAGCACAGTTTTCAAAACGTGTTTTTCAGCCGGAAATAAACGCGTTTTGTCAGCCCTTGGAATCACAGTGTAACTGCCTAGCTCAGAAGAGCCCACTGAGGCAGCCCTTAACCCCAGTGTGCAGAAATTGTCAAAACGTGTTTTTCAGCAGAAATAAACACGTTTTGGCAACTTTGGTCATCACCATGTAACTTATAGGGCAGAAACAGCACACTTTTCAAAACGTGTTTTTCAGCCCGAAATAAACGCGTTTTGTCAGCCCTTGGAATCACAGAGTAACTGCCTAGCTCAGAAGAGCCCACTGAGGCAGCCCTTAACCCCAGTGCTCAGAAATTGTCAAAACGTGTTTTTCAGCAGAAATAAACACGTTTTGGCAACTTTGGTCATCACCATGTAACTTATAGGGCAGAAACAGCACAGTTTTCAAAACGTGTTTTTCAGCCCGAAATAAACGCGTTTTCTCAGCCCTTAGAATCGCAGTGTAACTGCCTGTCCCAGAAGAGCACACAGAGTCAGCCCTTAACCCCAGTGCTCAGAAATTGTCAAAACGTGTTTTTCAGCAGAAATAAACACGTTTTGGCAACTTTGGTCATCACCATGTAACTTATAGGGCAGAAACAGCACACTTTTCAAAACGTGTTTTTCAGCCCGAAATAAACGCGTTTTGTCAGCCCTTGGAATCACAGTGAAACTGCCTAGCTCAGAAGAGCCCACTGAGGCAGCCCTTAACCCCAGTGCTCAGAAATTGTCAAAACGTGTTTTTCAGCAGAAATAAACACGTTTTGGCAACTTTGGTCACCACCATGTAACTTATAGGGCAGAAACAGCACAGTTTTCAAAACGTGTTTTTCAGCCCGAAATAAACGCGTTTTCTCAGCCCTTAGAATCGCAGTGTAACTGCCTGGCTCAGAAGAGCACACTGAGTCAGCCCTTAACCCCAGTGCTCAGAAATTGTCAAAACGTGTTTTTCAGCAGAAATAAACACGTTTTGGCAACTTTGGTCATCACCATGTAACTTTTAGGGCAGAAACAGCACACTTTTCAAAACGTGTTTTTCAGCACGAAATAAACGCGTTTTGTCAGCCCTTGGAATCACAGTGTAACTGCCTAGCTCAGAAGAGCCCACTGAGGCAGCCCTTAACCCCAGTGTGCAGAAATTGTCAAAACGTGTTTTTCAGCAGAAATAAACACGTTTTGGCAACTTTGGTCACCACAATGTAACTTATAGGGCAGAAACAGCACAGTTTTCAAAACGTGTTTTTCAGCCCGAAATAAAAGCGTTTTCTCAGCCCTTAGAATCGCAGTGTAACTGCCTGTCTCAGAAGAGCACACTGAGTCAGCCCTTAACCCCAGTGCTCAGAAATTGTCAAAACGTGTTTTTCAGCAGAAATAAACACGTTTTGGCAACTTTGGTCATCACCATGTAACTTATAGGGCAGAAACAGCACACTTTTCAAAACGTGTTTTTCAGCCCGAAATAAACGCGTTTTGTCAGCCCTTGGAATCACAGTGTAACTGCCTAGCTCAGAAGAGCCCACTGAGGCAGCCCTTAACCCCAGTGTGCAGAAATTGTCAAAACGTGTTTTTCAGCAGAAATAAACACGTTTTGGCAACTTTGGTCATCACCATGTAACTTATAGGGCAGAAACAGCACACTTTTCAAAACGTGTTTTTCAGCCCGAAATAAACGCGTTTTGTCAGCCTTGGAATCACAGTGTAACTGCCTAGCTCAGAAGAGCCCACTGAGGCAGCCCTTAACCCCAGTGTGCAGAAATTGTCAAAACGTGTTTTTCAGCAGAAATAAACACGTTTTGGCAACTTTGGTCATCACCATGTAACTTATAGGGCAGAAACAGCACACTTTTCAAAACGTGTTTTTCAGCCCGAAATAAACGCGTTTTGTCAGCCCTTGGAATCACAGAGTAACTGCCTAGCTCAGAAGAGCCCACTGAGGCAGCCCTTAACCCCAGTGCTCAGAAATTGTCAAAACGTGTTTTTCAGCAGAAATAAACACGTTTTGGCAACTTTGGTCATCACCATGTAACTTATAGGGCAGAAACAGCACACTTTTCAAAACGTGTTTTTCAGCCCGAAATAAACGCGTTTTGTCAGCCCTTGGAATCACAGTGTAACTGCCTAGCTCAGAAGAGCCCACTGAGGCAGCCCTTAACCCCAGTATGCAGAAATTGTCAAAACGTGTTTTTCAGCAGAAATAAACACGTTTTGGCAACTTTGGTCACCACCATGTAACTTATAGGGCAAAAACAGCACAGTTTTCAAAACGTGTTTTTCAGCCCGAAATAAACGCGTTTTCTCAGCCCTTAGAATCGCAGTGTAACTGCCTGGCTCAGAAGAGCACACTGAGTCAGCCCTTAACCCCAGTGCTCAGAAATTGTCAAAACGTGTTTTTCAGCAGAAATAAACACGTTTTGGCAACTTTGGTCATCACCATGTAACTTATAGGGCAGAAACAGCACACTTTTCAAAACGTGTTTTTCAGCCCGAAATAAACGCGTTTTGTCAGCCCTTGGAATCACAGTGTAACTGCCTAGCTCAGAAGAGCCCACTGAGGCAGCCCTTAACCCCAGTGCTCAGAAATTGTCAAAACGTGTTTTCCAGCAGAAATAAACACGTTTTGGCAACTTTGGTCACCACCATGTAACTTATAGGGCAGAAACAGCACAGTTTTCAAAACGTGTTTTTCAGCCCGAAATAAACGCGTTTTCTCAGCCCTTAGAATCGCAGTGTAACTGCCTGTCTCAGAAGAGCACACTGAGTCAGCCCTTAACCCCAGTGCTCACAAATTGTCAAAACGTGTTTTTCAGCAGAAATAAACACGTTTTGGCAACTTTGGTCACCACCATGTAACTTATAGGGCAGAAACAGCACAGTTTTCAAAACGTGTTTTTCAGCCCGAAATAAACGCGTTTTCTCAGCCCTTAGAATCGCAGTGTAACTGCCTGTCTCAGAAGAGCACACTGAGTCAGCCCTTAACCCCAGTGCTCAGAAATTGTCAAAACGTGTTTTTCAGCAGAAATAAACACGTTTTGGCAACTTTGGTCATCACCATGTAACTTATAGGGCAGAAACAGCACACTTTTCAAAACGTGTTTTTCAGCCCGAAATAAACGCGTTTTGTCAGCCCTTGGAATCACAGTGTAACTGCCTAGCTCAGAAGAGCCCACTGAGGCAGCCCTTAACCCCAGTGTGCAGAAATTGTCAAAACGTGTTTTTCAGCAGAAATAAACACGTTTTGGCAACTTTGGTCATCACCATGTAACTTATAGGGCAGAAACAGCACACTTTTCAAAACGTGTTTTTCAGCCCGAAATAAACGCGTTTTGTCAGCCCTTGGAATCACAGTGTAACTGCCTAGCTCAGAAGAGTCCACTAAGGCAGCCCTTAACCCCAGTGCTCAGAAATTGTCAAAACGTGTTTTCCAGCAGAAATAAACACGTTTTGGCAACTTTGGTCACCACCATGTAACTTATAGGGCAGAAACAGCACAGTTTTCAAAACGTGTTTTTCAGCCGGAAATAAACGCGTTTTGTCAGCCCTTGGAATCACAGTGTAACTGCCTAGCTCAGAAGAGCCCACTGAGGCAGCCCTTAACCCCAGTGTGCAGAAATTGTCAAAACGTGTTTTTCAGCAGAAATAAACACGTTTTGGCAACTTTGGTCATCACCATGTAACTTATAGGGCAGAAACAGCACACTTTTCAAAACGTGTTTTTCAGCCCGAAATAAACGCGTTTTGTCAGCCCTTGGAATCACAGAGTAACTGCCTAGCTCAGAAGAGCCCACTGAGGCAGCCCTTAACCCCAGTGCTCAGAAATTGTCAAAACGTGTTTTTCAGCAGAAATAAACACGTTTTGGCAACTTTGGTCATCACCATGTAACTTATAGGGCAGAAACAGCACAGTTTTCAAAACGTGTTTTTCAGCCCGAAATAAACGCGTTTTCTCAGCCCTTAGAATCGCAGTGTAACTGCCTGTCCCAGAAGAGCACACAGAGTCAGCCCTTAACCCCAGTGCTCAGAAATTGTCAAAACGTGTTTTTCAGCAGAAATAAACACGTTTTGGCAACTTTGGTCATCACCATGTAACTTATAGGGCAGAAACAGCACACTTTTCAAAACGTGTTTTTCAGCCCGAAATAAACGCGTTTTGTCAGCCCTTGGAATCACAGTGTAACTGCCTAGCTCAGAAGAGCCCACTGAGGCAGCCCTTAACCCCAGTGCTCAGAAATTGTCAAAACGTGTTTTTCAGCAGAAATAAACACGTTTTGGCAACTTTGGTCACCACCATGTAACTTATAGGGCAGAAACAGCACAGTTTTCAAAACGTGTTTTTCAGCCCGAAATAAACGCGTTTTCTCAGCCCTTAGAATCGCAGTGTAACTGCCTGGCTCAGAAGAGCACACTGAGTCAGCCCTTAACCCCAGTGCTCAGAAATTGTCAAAACGTGTTTTTCAGCAGAAATAAACACGTTTTGGCAACTTTGGTCATCACCATGTAACTTTTAGGGCAGAAACAGCACACTTTTCAAAACGTGTTTTTCAGCACGAAATAAACGCGTTTTGTCAGCCCTTGGAATCACAGTGTAACTGCCTAGCTCAGAAGAGCCCACTGAGGCAGCCCTTAACCCCAGTGTGCAGAAATTGTCAAAACGTGTTTTTCAGCAGAAATAAACACGTTTTGGCAACTTTGGTCACCACCATGTAACTTATAGGGCAGAAACAGCACAGTTTTCAAAACGTGTTTTTCAGCCCGAAATAAACGCGTTTTCTCAGCCCTTAGAATCGCAGTGTAACTGCCTGTCTCAGAAGAGCAAACTGAGTCAGCCCTTAACCCCAGTGCTCAGAAATTGTCAAAACGTGTTTTTCAGCAGAAATAAACACGTTTTGGCAACTTTGGTCATCACCATGTAACTTATAGGGCAGAAACAGCACACTTTTCAAAACGTGTTTTTCAGCCCGAAATAAACGCGTTTTGTCAGCCCTTGGAATCACAGAGTAACTGCCTAGCTCAGAAGAGCCCACTGAGGCAGCCCTTAACCCCAGTGCTCAGAAATTGTCAAAACGTGTTTTTCAGCAGAAATAAACACGTTTTGGCAACGTTGGTCATCACCATGTAACTTATAGGGCAGAAACAGCACAGTTTTCAAAACGTGTTTTTCAGCCCGAAATAAACGCGTTTTCTCAGCCCTTAGAATCGCAGTGTAACTGCCTGGCTCAGAAGAGCACACTGAGTCAGCCCTTAACCCCAGTGCTCAGAAATTGTCAAAACGTGTTTTTCAGCAGAAATAAACACGTTTTGGCAACTTTGGTCATCACCATGTAACTTATAGGGCAGAAACAGCACAGTTTTCAAAACGTGTTTTTCAGCCAGAAATAAACGCGTTTTGTCAGCCCTTGGAATCACAGTTAAACTGCCTAGCTCAGAAGAGCCCACTGAGGCAGCCCTTAACCCCAGTGTGCAGAAATTGTCAAAACGTGTTTTTCAGCAGAAATAAACACGTTTTGGCAACTTTGGTCATCACCATGTAACTTACAGGGCAGAAACAGCACACTTTTCAAAACGTGTTTTTCAGCCCGAAATAAACGCGTTTTGTCAGCCCTTGGAATCACAGTGTAACTGCCTAGCTCAGAAGAGCCCACTGAGGCAGCCCTTAACCCCAGTGCTCAGAAATTGTCAAAACGTGTTTTCCAGCAGAAATAAACACGTTTTGGCAACTTTGGTCACCACCATGTAACTTATAGGGCAGAAACAGCACACTTTTCAAAACGTGTTTTTCAGCCCGAAATAAACGCGTTTTGTCAGCCCTTGGAATCACAGTGTAACTGCCTAGCTCAGAAGAGCCCACTGAGGCAGCCCTTAACCCCAGTGCTCAGAAATTGTCAAAACGTGTTTTCCAGCAGAAATAAACACGTTTTGGCAACTTTGGTAACCACCATGTAACTTATAGGGCAGAAACAGCACAGTTTTCAAAACGTGTTTTTCAGCCCGAAATAAACGCGTTTTCTCAGCCCTTAGAATCGCAGTGTAACTGCCTGGCTCAGAAGAGCACACTGAGTCAGCCCTTAACCCCAGTGCTCAGAAATTGTCAAAACGTGTTTTTCAGCAGAAATAAACACGTTTTGGCAACTTTGGTCATCACCATGTAACTTATAGGGCAGAAACAGCACACTTTTCAAAACGTGTTTTTCAGCCCGAAATAAACGCGTTTTGTCAGCCCTTGGAATCACAGTGTAACTGCATAGCTCAGAAGAGCCCACTGAGGCAGCCCTTAACCCCAGTGCTCAGAAATTGTCAAAACGTGTTTTCCAGCAGAAATAAACACGTTTTGGCAACTTTGGTCACCACCATGTAACTTATAGGGCAGAAACAGCACAGTTTTCAAAACGTGTTTTTCAGCCCGAAATAAACGCGTTTTCTCAGCCCTTAGAATCGCAGTGTAACTGCCTGTCTCAGAAGAGCACACTGAGTCAGCCCTTAACCCCAGTGCTCACAAATTGTCAAAACGTGTTTTTCAGCAGAAATAAACACGTTTTGGCAACTTTGGTCACCACCATGTAACTTATAGGGCAGAAACAGCACAGTTTTCAAAACGTGTTTTTCAGCCCGAAATAAACGCGTTTTCTCAGCCCTTAGAATCGCAGTGTAACTGCCTGTCTCAGAAGAGCACACTGAGTCAGCCCTTAACCCCAGTGCTCAGAAATTGTCAAAACGTGTTTTTCAGCAGAAATAAACACGTTTTGGCAACTTTGGTCATCACCATGTAACTTATAGGGCAGAAACAGCACACTTTTCAAAACGTGTTTTTCAGCCCGAAATAAACGCGTTTTGTCAGCCCTTGGAATCACAGTGTAACTGCCTAGCTCAGAAGAGCCCACTGAGGCAGCCCTTAACCCCAGTGTGCAGAAATTGTCAAAACGTGTTTTTCAGCAGAAATAAACACGTTTTGGCAACTTTGGTCATCACCATGTAACTTATAGGGCAGAAACAGCACACTTTTCAAAACGTGTTTTTCAGCCCGAAATAAACGCGTTTTGTCAGCCCTTGGAATCACAGTGTAACTGCCTAGCTCAGAAGAGTCCACTAAGGCAGCCCTTAACCCCAGTGCTCAGAAATTGTCAAAACGTGTTTTCCAGCAGAAATAAACACGTTTTGGCAACTTTGGTCACCACCATGTAACTTATAGGGCAGAAACAGCACAGTTTTCAAAACGTGTTTTTCAGCCCGAAATAAACGCGTTTTGTCAGCCCTTGGAATCACAGTGTAACTGCCTAGCTCAGAAGAGCCCACTGAGGCAGCCCTTAACCCCAGTGTGCAGAAATTGTCAAAACGTGTTTTTCAGCAGAAATAAACACGTTTTGGCAACTTTGGTCATCACCATGTAACTTATAGGGCAGAAACAGCACACTTTTCAAAACGTGTTTTTCAGCCCGAAATAAACGCGTTTTGTCAGCCCTTGGAATCACAGAGTAACTGCCTAGCTCAGAAGAGCCCACTGAGGCAGCCCTTAACCCCAGTGCTCAGAAATTGTCAAAACGTGTTTTTCAGCAGAAATAAACACGTTTTGGCAACTTTGGTCATCACCATGTAATTTATAGGGCAGAAACAGCACAGTTTTCAAAACGTGTTTTTCAGCCCGAAATAAACGCGTTTTCTCAGCCCTTAGAATCGCAGTGTAACTGCCTGTCCCAGAAGAGCACACAGAGTCAGCCCTTAACCCCAGTGCTCAGAAATTGTCAAAACGTGTTTTTCAGCAGAAATAAACACGTTTTGGCAACTTTGGTCATCACCATGTAACTTATAGGGCAGAAACAGCACACTTTTCAAAACGTGTTTTTCAGCCCGAAATAAACGCGTTTTGTCAGCCCTTGGAATCACAGTGAAACTGCCTAGCTCAGAAGAGCCCACTGAGGCAGCCCTTAACCCCAGTGCTCAGAAATTGTCAAAACGTGTTTTTCAGCAGAAATAAACACGTTTTGGCAACTTTGGTCACCACCATGTAACTTATAGGGCAGAAACAGCACAGTTTTCAAAACGTGTTTTTCAGCCCGAAATAAACGCGTTTTCTCAGCCCTTAGAATCGCAGTGTAACTGCCTGGCTCAGAAGAGCACACTGAGTCAGCCCTTAACCCCAGTGCTCAGAAATTGTCAAAACGTGTTTTTCAGCAGAAATAAACACGTTTTGGCAACTTTGGTCATCACCATGTAACTTTTAGGGCAGAAACAGCACACTTTTCAAAACGTGTTTTTCAGCACGAAATAAACGCGTTTTGTCAGCCCTTGGAATCACAGTGTAACTGCCTAGCTCAGAAGAGCCCACTGAGGCAGCCCTTAACCCCAGTGTGCAGAAATTGTCAAAACGTGTTTTTCAGCTGAAATAAACACGTTTTGGCAACTTTGGTCACCACAATGTAACTTATAGGGCAGAAACAGCACAGTTTTCAAAACGTGTTTTTCAGCCCGAAATAAAAGCGTTTTCTCAGCCCTTAGAATCGCAGTGTAACTGCCTGTCTCAGAAGAGCACACTGAGTCAGCCCTTAACCCCAGTGCTCAGAAATTGTCAAAACGTGTTTTTCAGCAGAAATAAACACGTTTTGGCAACTTTGGTCATCACCATGTAACTTATAGGGCAGAAACAGCACAGTTTTCAAAACGTGTTTTTCAGCCCGAAATAAACGCGTTTTGTCAGCCCTTGGAATCACAGTGTAACTGCCTAGCTCAGAAGAGCCCACTGAGGCAGCCCTTAACCCCAGTGTGCAGAAATTGTCAAAACGTGTTTTTCAGCAGAAATAAACACGTTTTGGCAACTTTGGTCATCACCATGTAACTTATAGGGCAGAAACAGCACACTTTTCAAAACGTGTTTTTCAGCCCGAAATAAACGCGTTTTGTCAGCCTTGGAATCACAGTGTAACTGCCTAGCTCAGAAGAGCCCACTGAGGCAGCCCTTAACCCCAGTGTGCAGAAATTGTCAAAACGTGTTTTTCAGCAGAAATAAACACGTTTTGGCAACTTTGGTCATCACCATGTAACTTATAGGGCAGAAACAGCACACTTTTCAAAACGTGTTTTTCAGCCCGAAATAAACGCGTTTTGTCAGCCCTTGGAATCACAGAGTAACTGCCTAGCTCAGAAGAGCCCACTGAGGCAGCCCTTAACCCCAGTGCTCAGAAATTGTCAAAACGTGTTTTTCAGCAGAAATAAACACGTTTTGGCAACTTTGGTCATCACCATGTAACTTATAGGGCAGAAACAGCACACTTTTCAAAACGTGTTTTTCAGCCCGAAATAAACGCGTTTTGTCAGCCCTTGGAATCACAGTGTAACTGCCTAGCTCAGAAGAGTCCACTAAGGCAGCCCTTAACCCCAGTGCTCAGAAATTGTCAAAACGTGTTTTCCAGCAGAAATAAACACGTTTTGGCAACTTTGGTCACCACCATGTAACTTATAGGGCAGAAACAGCACAGTTTTCAAAACGTGTTTTTCAGCCGGAAATAAACGCGTTTTGTCAGCCCTTGGAATCACAGTGTAACTGCCTAGCTCAGAAGAGCCCACTGAGGCAGCCCTTAACCCCAGTGTGCAGAAATTGTCAAAACGTGTTTTTCAGCAGAAATAAACACGTTTTGGCAACTTTGGTCATCACCATGTAACTTATAGGGCAGAAACAGCACACTTTTCAAAACGTGTTTTTCAGCCCGAAATAAACGCGTTTTGTCAGCCCTTGGAATCACAGAGTAACTGCCTAGCTCAGAAGAGCCCACTGAGGCAGCCCTTAACCCCAGTGCTCAGAAATTGTCAAAACGTGTTTTTCAGCAGAAATAAACACGTTTTGGCAACTTTGGTCATCACCATGTAACTTATAGGGCAGAAACAGCACAGTTTTCAAAACGTGTTTTTCAGCCCGAAATAAACGCGTTTTCTCAGCCCTTAGAATCGCAGTGTAACTGCCTGTCCCAGAAGAGCACACAGAGTCAGCCCTTAACCCCAGTGCTCAGAAATTGTCAAAACGTGTTTTTCAGCAGAAATAAACACGTTTTGGCAACTTTGGTCATCACCATGTAACTTATAGGGCAGAAACAGCACACTTTTCAAAACGTGTTTTTCAGCCCGAAATAAACGCGTTTTGTCAGCCCTTGGAATCACAGTGTAACTGCCTAGCTCAGAAGAGCCCACTGAGGCAGCCCTTAACCCCAGTGCTCAGAAATTGTCAAAACGTGTTTTTCAGCAGAAATAAACACGTTTTGGCAACTTTGGTCACCACCATGTAACTTATAGGGCAGAAACAGCACAGTTTTCAAAACGTGTTTTTCAGCCCGAAATAAACGCGTTTTCTCAGCCCTTAGAATCGCAGTGTAACTGCCTGGCTCAGAAGAGCACACTGAGTCAGCCCTTAACCCCAGTGCTCAGAAATTGTCAAAACGTGTTTTTCAGCAGAAATAAACACGTTTTGGCAACTTTGGTCATCACCATGTAACTTTTAGGGCAGAAACAGCACACTTTTCAAAACGTGTTTTTCAGCCCGAAATAAACGCGTTTTGTCAGCCCTTGGAATCACAGTGTAACTGCCTAGCTCAGAAGAGCCCACTGAGGCAGCCCTTAACCCCAGTGTGCAGAAATTGTCAAAACGTGTTTTTCAGCAGAAATAAACACGTTTTGGCAACTTTGGTCACCACCATGTAACTTATAGGGCAGAAACAGCATAGTTTTCAAAACGTGTTTTTCAGCCCGAAATAAACGCGTTTTCTCAGCCCTTAGAATCGCAGTGTAACTGCCTGTCTCAGAAGAGCAAACTGAGTCAGCCCTTAACCCCAGTGCTCAGAAATTGTCAAAACGTTTTTTTCAGCAGAAATAAACACGTTTTGGCAACTTTGGTCATCACCATGTAACTTATAGGGCAGAAACAGCACACTTTTCAAAACGTGTTTTTCAGCCCGAAATAAACGCGTTTTGTCAGCCCTTGGAATCACAGAGTAACTGCCTAGCTCAGAAGAGCCCACTGAGGCAGCCCTTAACCCCAGTGCTCAGAAATTGTCAAAACGTGTTTTTCAGCAGAAATAAACACGTTTTGGCAACGTTGGTCATCACCATGTAACTTATAGGGCAGAAACAGCACAGTTTTCAAAACGTGTTTTTCAGCCCGAAATAAACGCGTTTTCTCAGCCCTTAGAATCGCAGTGTAACTGCCTGGCTCAGAAGAGCACACTGAGTCAGCCCTTAACCCCAGTGCTCAGAAATTGTCAAAACGTGTTTTTCAGCAGAAATAAACACGTTTTGGCAACTTTGGTCATCACCATGTAACTTATAGGGCAGAAACAGCACAGTTTTCAAAACGTGTTTTTCAGCCAGAAATAAACGCGTTTTGTCAGCCCTTGGAATCACAGTTAAACTGCCTAGCTCAGAAGAGCCCACTGAGGCAGCCCTTAACCCCAGTGTGCAGAAATTGTCAAAACGTGTTTTTCAGCAGAAATAAACACGTTTTGGCAACTTTGGTCATCACCATGTAACTTACAGGGCAGAAACAGCACACTTTTCAAAACGTGTTTTTCAGCCCGAAATAAACGCGTTTTGTCAGCCCTTGGAATCACAGTGTAACTGCCTAGCTCAGAAGAGCCCACTGAGGCAGCCCTTAACCCCAGTGCTCAGAAATTGTCAAAACGTGTTTTCCAGCAGAAATAAACACGTTTTGGCAACTTTGGTCACCACCATGTAACTTATAGGGCAGAAACAGCACAGTTTTCAAAACGTGTTTTTCAGCCCGAAATAAACGCGTTTTCTCAGCCCTTAGAATCGCAGTGTAACTGCCTGGCGCAGAAGACCAAACTGAGTCAGCCCTTAACCCCAGTGCTCAGAAATTGTCAAAACGTGTTTTTCAGCAGAAATAAACACGTTTTGGCAACTTTGGTCATCACCATGTAACTTATAGGGCAGAAACAGCACACTTTTCAAAACGTGTTTTTCAGCCCGAAATAAACGCGTTTTGTCAGCCCTTGGAATCACAGAGTAACTGCCTAGCTCAGAAGAGCACACTGAGGCAGCCCTTAACCCCAGTGCTCAGAAATTGTCAAAACGTGTTTTTCAGCAGAAATAAACACGTTTTGGCAACTTTGGTCACCACCATGTAACTTATAGGGCAGAAACAGCACAGTTTTCAAAACGTGTTTTTCAGCCGGAAATAAACGCGTTTTGTCAACCCTTGGAATCACAGTGTAACTGCCTAGCTCAGAAGAGCCCACTGAGGCAGCCCTTAACCCCAGTGTGCAGAAATTGTCAAAACGTGTTTTTCAGCAGAAATAAACACGTTTTGGCAACTTTGGTCATCACCATGTAACTTATAGGGCAGAAACAGCACACTTTTCAAAACGTGTTTTTCAGCCCGAAATAAACGCGTTTTGTCAGCCCTTGGAATCACAGAGTAACTGCCTAGCTCAGAAGAGCCCACTGAGGCAGCCCTTAACCCCAGTGCTCAGAAATTGTCAAAACGTGTTTTTCAGCAGAAATAAACACGTTTTGGCAACTTTGGTCATCACCATGTAACTTATAGGGCAGAAACAGCACAGTTTTCAAAACGTGTTTTTCAGCCCGAAATAAACGCGTTTTCTCAGCCCTTAGAATCGCAGTGTAACTGCCTGGCTCAGAAGAGCACACTGAGTCAGCCCTTAACCCCAGTGCTCAGAAATTGTCAAAACGTGTTTTTCAGCAGAAATAAACACGTTTTGGCAACTTTGGTCATCACCATGTAACTTATAGGGCAGAAACAGCACAGTTTTCAAAACGTGTTTTTCAGCCCGAAATAAACGCGTTTTCTCAGCCCTTAGAATCGCAGTGTAACTGCCTGGCTCAGAAGAGCACACTGAGTCAGCCCTTAACCCCAGTGCTCAGAAATTGTCAAAACGTGTTTTTCAGCAGAAATAAACACGTTTTGGCAACTTTGGTCATCACCATGTAACTTATAGGGCAGAAACAGCACACTTTTCAAAACGTGTTTTTCAGCCCGAAATAAACGCGTTTTGTCAGCCCTTGGAATCACAGTGTAACTGCCTAGCTCAGAAGAGCCCACTGAGGCAGCCCTTAACCCCAGTGTGCAGAAATTGTCAAAACGTGTTTTTCAGCAGAAATAAACACGTTTTGGCAACTTTGGTCATCACCATGTAACTTATAGGGCAGAAACAGCACACTTTTCAAAACGTGTTTTTCAGCCCGAAATAAACGCGTTTTGTCAGCCTTGGAATCACAGTGTAACTGCCTAGCTCAGAAGAGCCCACTGAGGCAGCCCTTAACCCCAGTGTGCAGAAATTGTCAAAACGTGTTTTTCAGCAGAAATAAACACGTTTTGGCAACTTTGGTCATCACCATGTAACTTATAGGGCAGAAACAGCACACTTTTCAAAACGTGTTTTTCAGCCCGAAATAAACGCGTTTTGTCAGCCCTTGGAATCACAGAGTAACTGCCTAGCTCAGAAGAGCCCACTGAGGCAGCCCTTAACCCCAGTGCTCAGAAATTGTCAAAACGTGTTTTTCAGCAGAAATAAACACGTTTTGGCAACTTTGGTCATCACCATGTAACTTATAGGGCAGAAACAGCACACTTTTCAAAACGTGTTTTTCAGCCCGAAATAAACGCGTTTTGTCAGCCCTTGGAATCACAGTGTAACTGCCTAGCTCAGAAGAGCCCACTGAGGCAGCCCTTAACCCCAGTATGCAGAAATTGTCAAAACGTGTTTTTCAGCAGAAATAAACACGTTTTGGCAACTTTGGTCACCACCATGTAACTTATAGGGCAAAAACAGCACAGTTTTCAAAACGTGTTTTTCAGCCCGAAATAAACGCGTTTTCTCAGCCCTTAGAATCGCAGTGTAACTGCCTGGCTCAGAAGAGCACACTGAGTCAGCCCTTAACCCCAGTGCTCAGAAATTGTCAAAACGTGTTTTTCAGCAGAAATAAACACGTTTTGGCAACTTTGGTCATCACCATGTAACTTATAGGGCAGAAACAGCACACTTTTCAAAACGTGTTTTTCAGCCCGAAATAAACGCGTTTTGTCAGCCCTTGGAATCACAGTGTAACTGCCTAGCTCAGAAGAGCCCACTGAGGCAGCCCTTAACCCCAGTGCTCAGAAATTGTCAAAACGTGTTTTCCAGCAGAAATAAACACGTTTTGGCAACTTTGGTCACCACCATGTAACTTATAGGGCAGAAACAGCACAGTTTTCAAAACGTGTTTTTCAGCCCGAAATAAACGCGTTTTCTCAGCCCTTAGAATCGCAGTGTAACTGCCTGTCTCAGAAGAGCACACTGAGTCAGCCCTTAACCCCAGTGCTCACAAATTGTCAAAACGTGTTTTTCAGCAGAAATAAACACGTTTTGGCAACTTTGGTCACCACCATGTAACTTATAGGGCAGAAACAGCACAGTTTTCAAAACGTGTTTTTCAGCCCGAAATAAACGCGTTTTCTCAGCCCTTAGAATCGCAGTGTAACTGCCTGTCTCAGAAGAGCACACTGAGTCAGCCCTTAACCCCAGTGCTCAGAAATTGTCAAAACGTGTTTTTCAGCAGAAATAAACACGTTTTGGCAACTTTGGTCATCACCATGTAACTTATAGGGCAGAAACAGCACACTTTTCAAAACGTGTTTTTCAGCCCGAAATAAACGCGTTTTGTCAGCCCTTGGAATCACAGTGTAACTGCCTAGCTCAGAAGAGCCCACTGAGGCAGCCCTTAACCCCAGTGTGCAGAAATTGTCAAAACGTGTTTTTCAGCAGAAATAAACACGTTTTGGCAACTTTGGTCATCACCATGTAACTTATAGGGCAGAAACAGCACACTTTTCAAAACGTGTTTTTCAGCCCGAAATAAACGCGTTTTGTCAGCCCTTGGAATCACAGTGTAACTGCCTAGCTCAGAAGAGTCCACTAAGGCAGCCCTTAACCCCAGTGCTCAGAAATTGTCAAAACGTGTTTTCCAGCAGAAATAAACACGTTTTGGCAACTTTGGTCACCACCATGTAACTTATAGGGCAGAAACAGCACAGTTTTCAAAACGTGTTTTTCAGCCGGAAATAAACGCGTTTTGTCAGCCCTTGGAATCACAGTGTAACTGCCTAGCTCAGAAGAGCCCACTGAGGCAGCCCTTAACCCCAGTGTGCAGAAATTGTCAAAACGTGTTTTTCAGCAGAAATAAACACGTTTTGGCAACTTTGGTCATCACCATGTAACTTATAGGGCAGAAACAGCACACTTTTCAAAACGTGTTTTTCAGCCCGAAATAAACGCGTTTTGTCAGCCCTTGGAATCACAGAGTAACTGCCTAGCTCAGAAGAGCCCACTGAGGCAGCCCTTAACCCCAGTGCTCAGAAATTGTCAAAACGTGTTTTTCAGCAGAAATAAACACGTTTTGGCAACTTTGGTCATCACCATGTAACTTATAGGGCAGAAACAGCACAGTTTTCAAAACGTGTTTTTCAGCCCGAAATAAACGCGTTTTCTCAGCCCTTAGAATCGCAGTGTAACTGCCTGTCCCAGAAGAGCACACAGAGTCAGCCCTTAACCCCAGTGCTCAGAAATTGTCAAAACGTGTTTTTCAGCAGAAATAAACACGTTTTGGCAACTTTGGTCATCACCATGTAACTTATAGGGCAGAAACAGCACACTTTTCAAAACGTGTTTTTCAGCCCGAAATAAACGCGTTTTGTCAGCCCTTGGAATCACAGTGTAACTGCCTAGCTCAGAAGAGCCCACTGAGGCAGCCCTTAACCCCAGTGCTCAGAAATTGTCAAAACGTGTTTTTCAGCAGAAATAAACACGTTTTGGCAACTTTGGTCACCACCATGTAACTTATAGGGCAGAAACAGCACAGTTTTCAAAACGTGTTTTTCAGCCCGAAATAAACGCGTTTTCTCAGCCCTTAGAATCGCAGTGTAACTGCCTGGCTCAGAAGAGCACACTGAGTCAGCCCTTAACCCCAGTGCTCAGAAATTGTCAAAACGTGTTTTTCAGCAGAAATAAACACGTTTTGGCAACTTTGGTCATCACCATGTAACTTTTAGGGCAGAAACAGCACACTTTTCAAAACGTGTTTTTCAGCACGAAATAAACGCGTTTTGTCAGCCCTTGGAATCACAGTGTAACTGCCTAGCTCAGAAGAGCCCACTGAGGCAGCCCTTAACCCCAGTGTGCAGAAATTGTCAAAACGTGTTTTTCAGCAGAAATAAACACGTTTTGGCAACTTTGGTCACCACCATGTAACTTATAGGGCAGAAACAGCACAGTTTTCAAAACGTGTTTTTCAGCCCGAAATAAACGCGTTTTCTCAGCCCTTAGAATCGCAGTGTAACTGCCTGTCTCAGAAGAGCAAACTGAGTCAGCCCTTAACCCCAGTGCTCAGAAATTGTCAAAACGTGTTTTTCAGCAGAAATAAACACGTTTTGGCAACTTTGGTCATCACCATGTAACTTATAGGGCAGAAACAGCACACTTTTCAAAACGTGTTTTTCAGCCCGAAATAAACGCGTTTTGTCAGCCCTTGGAATCACAGAGTAACTGCCTAGCTCAGAAGAGCCCACTGAGGCAGCCCTTAACCCCAGTGCTCAGAAATTGTCAAAACGTGTTTTTCAGCAGAAATAAACACGTTTTGGCAACGTTGGTCATCACCATGTAACTTATAGGGCAGAAACAGCACAGTTTTCAAAACGTGTTTTTCAGCCCGAAATAAACGCGTTTTCTCAGCCCTTAGAATCGCAGTGTAACTGCCTGGCTCAGAAGAGCACACTGAGTCAGCCCTTAACCCCAGTGCTCAGAAATTGTCAAAACGTGTTTTTCAGCAGAAATAAACACGTTTTGGCAACTTTGGTCATCACCATGTAACTTATAGGGCAGAAACAGCACAGTTTTCAAAACGTGTTTTTCAGCCAGAAATAAACGCGTTTTGTCAGCCCTTGGAATCACAGTTAAACTGCCTAGCTCAGAAGAGCCCACTGAGGCAGCCCTTAACCCCAGTGTGCAGAAATTGTCAAAACGTGTTTTTCAGCAGAAATAAACACGTTTTGGCAACTTTGGTCATCACCATGTAACTTACAGGGCAGAAACAGCACACTTTTCAAAACGTGTTTTTCAGCCCGAAATAAACGCGTTTTGTCAGCCCTTGGAATCACAGTGTAACTGCCTAGCTCAGAAGAGCCCACTGAGGCAGCCCTTAACCCCAGTGCTCAGAAATTGTCAAAACGTGTTTTCCAGCAGAAATAAACACGTTTTGGCAACTTTGGTCACCACCATGTAACTTATAGGGCAGAAACAGCACACTTTTCAAAACGTGTTTTTCAGCCCGAAATAAACGCGTTTTGTCAGCCCTTGGAATCACAGTGTAACTGCCTAGCTCAGAAGAGCCCACTGAGGCAGCCCTTAACCCCAGTGCTCAGAAATTGTCAAAACGTGTTTTCCAGCAGAAATAAACACGTTTTGGCAACTTTGGTCACCACCATGTAACTTATAGGGCAGAAACAGCACAGTTTTCAAAACGTGTTTTTCAGCCCGAAATAAACGCGTTTTCTCAGCCCTTAGAATCGCAGTGTAACTGCCTGGCTCAGAAGAGCACACTGAGTCAGCCCTTAACCCCAGTGCTCAGAAATTGTCAAAACGTGTTTTTCAGCAGAAATAAACACGTTTTGGCAACTTTGGTCATCACCATGTAACTTATAGGGCAGAAACAGCACACTTTTCAAAACGTGTTTTTCAGCCCGAAATAAACGCGTTTTGTCAGCCCTTGGAATCACAGTGTAACTGCATAGCTCAGAAGAGCCCACTGAGGCAGCCCTTAACCCCAGTGCTCAGAAATTGTCAAAACGTGTTTTCCAGCAGAAATAAACACGTTTTGGCAACTTTGGTCACCACCATGTAACTTATAGGGCAGAAACAGCACAGTTTTCAAAACGTGTTTTTCAGCCCGAAATAAACGCGTTTTCTCAGCCCTTAGAATCGCAGTGTAACTGCCTGTCTCAGAAGAGCACACTGAGTCAGCCCTTAACCCCAGTGCTCACAAATTGTCAAAACGTGTTTTTCAGCAGAAATAAACACGTTTTGGCAACTTTGGTCACCACCATGTAACTTATAGGGCAGAAACAGCACAGTTTTCAAAACGTGTTTTTCAGCCCGAAATAAACGCGTTTTCTCAGCCCTTAGAATCGCAGTGTAACTGCCTGTCTCAGAAGAGCACACTGAGTCAGCCCTTAACCCCAGTGCTCAGAAATTGTCAAAACGTGTTTTTCAGCAGAAATAAACACGTTTTGGCAACTTTGGTCATCACCATGTAACTTATAGGGCAGAAACAGCACACTTTTCAAAACGTGTTTTTCAGCCCGAAATAAACGCGTTTTGCCAGCCCTTGGAATCACAGTGTAACTGCCTAGCTCAGAAGAGCCCACTGAGGCAGCCCTTAACCCCAGTGTGCAGAAATTGTCAAAACGTGTTTTTCAGCAGAAATAAACACGTTTTGGCAACTTTGGTCATCACCATGTAACTTATAGGGCAGAAACAGCACACTTTTCAAAACGTGTTTTTCAGCCCGAAATAAACGCGTTTTGTCAGCCCTTGGAATCACAGAGTAACTGCCTAGCTCAGAAGAGCCCACTGAGGCAGCCCTTAACCCCAGTGCTCAGAAATTGTCAAAACGTGTTTTTCAGCAGAAATAAACACGTTTTGGCAACTTTGGTCATCACCATGTAACTTATAGGGCAGAAACAGCACAGTTTTCAAAACGTGTTTTTCAGCCCGAAATAAACGCGTTTTCTCAGCCCTTAGAATCGCAGTGTAACTGCCTGTCCCAGAAGAGCACACAGAGTCAGCCCTTAACCCCAGTGCTCAGAAATTGTCAAAACGTGTTTTTCAGCAGAAATAAACACGTTTTGGCAACTTTGGTCATCACCATGTAACTTATAGGGCAGAAACAGCACACTTTTCAAAACGTGTTTTTCAGCCCGAAATAAACGCGTTTTGTCAGCCCTTGGAATCACAGTGTAACTGCCTAGCTCAGAAGAGCCCACTGAGGCAGCCCTTAACCCCAGTGCTCAGAAATTGTCAAAACGTGTTTTTCAGCAGAAATAAACACGTTTTGGCAACTTTGGTCACCACCATGTAACTTATAGGGCAGAAACAGCACAGTTTTCAAAACGTGTTTTTCAGCCCGAAATAAACGCGTTTTCTCAGCCCTTAGAATCGCAGTGTAACTGCCTGGCTCAGAAGAGCACACTGAGTCAGCCCTTAACCCCAGTGCTCAGAAATTGTCAAAACGTGTTTTTCAGCAGAAATAAACACGTTTTGGCAACTTTGGTCATCACCATGTAACTTTTAGGGCAGAAACAGCACACTTTTCAAAACGTGTTTTTCAGCACGAAATAAACGCGTTTTGTCAGCCCTTGGAATCACAGTGTAACTGCCTAGCTCAGAAGAGCCCACTGAGGCAGCCCTTAACCCCAGTGTGCAGAAATTGTCAAAACGTGTTTTTCAGCAGAAATAAACACGTTTTGGCAACTTTGGTCACCACCATGTAACTTATAGGGCAGAAACAGCACAGTTTTCAAAACGTGTTTTTCAGCCCGAAATAAACGCGTTTTCTCAGCCCTTAGAATCGCAGTGTAACTGCCTGTCTCAGAAGAGCAAACTGAGTCAGCCCTTAACCCCAGTGCTCAGAAATTGTCAAAACGTGTTTTTCAGCAGAAATAAACACGTTTTGGCAACTTTGGTCATCACCATGTAACTTATAGGGCAGAAACAGCACACTTTTCAAAACGTGTTTTTCAGCCCGAAATAAACGCGTTTTGTCAGCCCTTGGAATCACAGTGTAACTGCCTAGCTCAGAAGAGCCCACTGAGGCAGCCCTTAACCCCAGTGCTCAGAAATTGTCAAAACGTGTTTTCCAGCAGAAATAAACACGTTTTGGCAACTTTGGTCACCACCATGTAACTTATAGGGCAGAAACAGCACAGTTTTCAAAACGTGTTTTTCAGCCCGAAATAAACGCGTTTTCTCAGCCCTTAGAATCGCAGTGTAACTGCCTGGCTCAGAAGAGCACACTGAGTCAGCCCTTAACCCCAGTGCTCAGAAATTGTCAAAACGTGTTTTTCAGCAGAAATAAACACGTTTTGGCAACTTTGGTCATCACCATGTAACTTATAGGGCAGAAACAGCACACTTTTCAAAACGTGTTTTTCAGCCCGAAATAAACGCGTTTTGTCAGCCCTTGGAATCACAGTGTAACTGCATAGCTCAGAAGAGCCCACTGAGGCAGCCCTTAACCCCAGTGCTCAGAAATTGTCAAAACGTGTTTTCCAGCAGAAATAAACACGTTTTGGCAACTTTGGTCACCACCATGTAACTTATAGGGCAGAAACAGCACAGTTTTCAAAACGTGTTTTTCAGCCCGAAATAAACGCGTTTTCTCAGCCCTTAGAATCGCAGTGTAACTGCCTGTCTCAGAAGAGCACACTGAGTCAGCCCTTAACCCCAGTGCTCACAAATTGTCAAAACGTGTTTTTCAGCAGAAATAAACACGTTTTGGCAACTTTGGTCACCACCATGTAACTTATAGGGCAGAAACAGCACAGTTTTCAAAACGTGTTTTTCAGCCCGAAATAAACGCGTTTTCTCAGCCCTTAGAATCGCAGTGTAACTGCCTGTCTCAGAAGAGCACACTGAGTCAGCCCTTAACCCCAGTGCTCAGAAATTGTCAAAACGTGTTTTTCAGCAGAAATAAACACGTTTTGGCAACTTTGGTCATCACCATGTAACTTATAGGGCAGAAACAGCACACTTTTCAAAACGTGTTTTTCAGCCCGAAATAAACGCGTTTTGCCAGCCCTTGGAATCACAGTGTAACTGCCTAGCTCAGAAGAGCCCACTGAGGCAGCCCTTAACCCCAGTGTGCAGAAATTGTCAAAACGTGTTTTTCAGCAGAAATAAACACGTTTTGGCAACTTTGGTCATCACCATGTAACTTATAGGGCAGAAACAGCACACTTTTCAAAACGTGTTTTTCAGCCCGAAATAAACGCGTTTTGTCAGCCCTTGGAATCACAGAGTAACTGCCTAGCTCAGAAGAGCCCACTGAGGCAGCCCTTAACCCCAGTGCTCAGAAATTGTCAAAACGTGTTTTTCAGCAGAAATAAACACGTTTTGGCAACTTTGGTCATCACCATGTAACTTATAGGGCAGAAACAGCACAGTTTTCAAAACGTGTTTTTCAGCCCGAAATAAACGCGTTTTCTCAGCCCTTAGAATCGCAGTGTAACTGCCTGTCCCAGAAGAGCACACAGAGTCAGCCCTTAACCCCAGTGCTCAGAAATTGTCAAAACGTGTTTTTCAGCAGAAATAAACACGTTTTGGCAACTTTGGTCATCACCATGTAACTTATAGGGCAGAAACAGCACACTTTTCAAAACGTGTTTTTCAGCCCGAAATAAACGCGTTTTGTCAGCCCTTGGAATCACAGTGTAACTGCCTAGCTCAGAAGAGCCCACTGAGGCAGCCCTTAACCCCAGTGCTCAGAAATTGTCAAAACGTGTTTTTCAGCAGAAATAAACACGTTTTGGCAACTTTGGTCACCACCATGTAACTTATAGGGCAGAAACAGCACAGTTTTCAAAACGTGTTTTTCAGCCCGAAATAAACGCGTTTTCTCAGCCCTTAGAATCGCAGTGTAACTGCCTGGCTCAGAAGAGCACACTGAGTCAGCCCTTAACCCCAGTGCTCAGAAATTGTCAAAACGTGTTTTTCAGCAGAAATAAACACGTTTTGGCAACTTTGGTCATCACCATGTAACTTTTAGGGCAGAAACAGCACACTTTTCAAAACGTGTTTTTCAGCACGAAATAAACGCGTTTTGTCAGCCCTTGGAATCACAGTGTAACTGCCTAGCTCAGAAGAGCCCACTGAGGCAGCCCTTAACCCCAGTGTGCAGAAATTGTCAAAACGTGTTTTTCAGCAGAAATAAACACGTTTTGGCAACTTTGGTCACCACCATGTAACTTATAGGGCAGAAACAGCACAGTTTTCAAAACGTGTTTTTCAGCCCGAAATAAACGCGTTTTCTCAGCCCTTAGAATCGCAGTGTAACTGCCTGTCTCAGAAGAGCAAACTGAGTCAGCCCTTAACCCCAGTGCTCAGAAATTGTCAAAACGTGTTTTTCAGCAGAAATAAACACGTTTTGGCAACTTTGGTCATCACCATGTAACTTATAGGGCAGAAACAGCACACTTTTCAAAACGTGTTTTTCAGCCCGAAATAAACGCGTTTTGTCAGCCCTTGGAATCACAGAGTAACTGCCTAGCTCAGAAGAGCCCACTGAGGCAGCCCTTAACCCCAGTGCTCAGAAATTGTCAAAACGTGTTTTTCAGCAGAAATAAACACGTTTTGGCAACGTTGGTCATCACCATGTAACTTATAGGGCAGAAACAGCACAGTTTTCAAAACGTGTTTTTCAGCCCGAAATAAACGCGTTTTCTCAGCCCTTAGAATCGCAGTGTAACTGCCTGGCTCAGAAGAGCACACTGAGTCAGCCCTTAACCCCAGTGCTCAGAAATTGTCAAAACGTGTTTTTCAGCAGAAATAAACACGTTTTGGCAACTTTGGTCATCACCATGTAACTTATAGGGCAGAAACAGCACAGTTTTCAAAACGTGTTTTTCAGCCAGAAATAAACGCGTTTTGTCAGCCCTTGGAATCACAGTTAAACTGCCTAGCTCAGAAGAGCCCACTGAGGCAGCCCTTAACCCCAGTGTGCAGAAATTGTCAAAACGTGTTTTTCAGCAGAAATAAACACGTTTTGGCAACTTTGGTCATCACCATGTAACTTACAGGGCAGAAACAGCACACTTTTCAAAACGTGTTTTTCAGCCCGAAATAAACGCGTTTTGTCAGCCCTTGGAATCACAGTGTAACTGCCTAGCTCAGAAGAGCCCACTGAGGCAGCCCTTAACCCCAGTGCTCAGAAATTGTCAAAACGTGTTTTCCAGCAGAAATAAACACGTTTTGGCAACTTTGGTCACCACCATGTAACTTATAGGGCAGAAACAGCACACTTTTCAAAACGTGTTTTTCAGCCCGAAATAAACGCGTTTTGTCAGCCCTTGGAATCACAGTGTAACTGCCTAGCTCAGAAGAGCCCACTGAGGCAGCCCTTAACCCCAGTGCTCAGAAATTGTCAAAACGTGTTTTCCAGCAGAAATAAACACGTTTTGGCAACTTTGGTCACCACCATGTAACTTATAGGGCAGAAACAGCACAGTTTTCAAAACGTGTTTTTCAGCCCGAAATAAACGCGTTTTCTCAGCCCTTAGAATCGCAGTGTAACTGCCTGGCTCAGAAGAGCACACTGAGTCAGCCCTTAACCCCAGTGCTCAGAAATTGTCAAAACGTGTTTTTCAGCAGAAATAAACACGTTTTGGCAACTTTGGTCATCACCATGTAACTTATAGGGCAGAAACAGCACACTTTTCAAAACGTGTTTTTCAGCCCGAAATAAACGCGTTTTGTCAGCCCTTGGAATCACAGTGTAACTGCATAGCTCAGAAGAGCCCACTGAGGCAGCCCTTAACCCCAGTGCTCAGAAATTGTCAAAACGTGTTTTCCAGCAGAAATAAACACGTTTTGGCAACTTTGGTCACCACCATGTAACTTATAGGGCAGAAACAGCACAGTTTTCAAAACGTGTTTTTCAGCCCGAAATAAACGCGTTTTCTCAGCCCTTAGAATCGCAGTGTAACTGCCTGTCTCAGAAGAGCACACTGAGTCAGCCCTTAACCCCAGTGCTCACAAATTGTCAAAACGTGTTTTTCAGCAGAAATAAACACGTTTTGGCAACTTTGGTCACCACCATGTAACTTATAGGGCAGAAACAGCACAGTTTTCAAAACGTGTTTTTCAGCCCGAAATAAACGCGTTTTCTCAGCCCTTAGAATCGCAGTGTAACTGCCTGTCTCAGAAGAGCACACTGAGTCAGCCCTTAACCCCAGTGCTCAGAAATTGTCAAAACGTGTTTTTCAGCAGAAATAAACACGTTTTGGCAACTTTGGTCATCACCATGTAACTTATAGGGCAGAAACAGCACACTTTTCAAAACGTGTTTTTCAGCCCGAAATAAACGCGTTTTGCCAGCCCTTGGAATCACAGTGTAACTGCCTAGCTCAGAAGAGCCCACTGAGGCAGCCCTTAACCCCAGTGTGCAGAAATTGTCAAAACGTGTTTTTCAGCAGAAATAAACACGTTTTGGCAACTTTGGTCATCACCATGTAACTTATAGGGCAGAAACAGCACACTTTTCAAAACGTGTTTTTCAGCCCGAAATAAACGCGTTTTGTCAGCCCTTGGAATCACAGTGTAACTGCCTAGCTCAGAAGAGTCCACTAAGGCAGCCCTTAACCCCAGTGCTCAGAAATTGTCAAAACGTGTTTTCCAGCAGAAATAAACACGTTTTGGCAACTTTGGTCACCACCATGTAACTTATAGGGCAGAAACAGCACAGTTTTCAAAACGTGTTTTTCAGCCGGAAATAAACGCGTTTTGTCAGCCCTTGGAATCACAGTGTAACTGCCTAGCTCAGAAGAGCCCACTGAGGCAGCCCTTAACCCCAGTGTGCAGAAATTGTCAAAACGTGTTTTTCAGCAGAAATAAACACGTTTTGGCAACTTTGGTCATCACCATGTAACTTATAGGGCAGAAACAGCACACTTTTCAAAACGTGTTTTTCAGCCCGAAATAAACGCGTTTTGTCAGCCCTTGGAATCACAGAGTAACTGCCTAGCTCAGAAGAGCCCACTGAGGCAGCCCTTAACCCCAGTGCTCAGAAATTGTCAAAACGTGTTTTTCAGCAGAAATAAACACGTTTTGGCAACTTTGGTCATCACCATGTAATTTATAGGGCAGAAACAGCACAGTTTTCAAAACGTGTTTTTCAGCCCGAAATAAACGCGTTTTCTCAGCCCTTAGAATCGCAGTGTAACTGCCTGTCCCAGAAGAGCACACAGAGTCAGCCCTTAACCCCAGTGCTCAGAAATTGTCAAAACGTGTTTTTCAGCAGAAATAAACACGTTTTGGCAACTTTGGTCATCACCATGTAACTTATAGGGCAGAAACAGCACACTTTTCAAAACGTGTTTTTCAGCCCGAAATAAACGCGTTTTGTCAGCCCTTGGAATCACAGTGAAACTGCCTAGCTCAGAAGAGCCCACTGAGGCAGCCCTTAACCCCAGTGCTCAGAAATTGTCAAAACGTGTTTTTCAGCAGAAATAAACACGTTTTGGCAACTTTGGTCACCACCATGTAACTTATAGGGCAGAAACAGCACAGTTTTCAAAACGTGTTTTTCAGCCCGAAATAAACGCGTTTTCTCAGCCCTTAGAATCGCAGTGTAACTGCCTGGCTCAGAAGAGCACACTGAGTCAGCCCTTAACCCCAGTGCTCAGAAATTGTCAAAACGTGTTTTTCAGCAGAAATAAACACGTTTTGGCAACTTTGGTCATCACCATGTAACTTTTAGGGCAGAAACAGCACACTTTTCAAAACGTGTTTTTCAGCACGAAATAAACGCGTTTTGTCAGCCCTTGGAATCACAGTGTAACTGCCTAGCTCAGAAGAGCCCACTGAGGCAGCCCTTAACCCCAGTGTGCAGAAATTGTCAAAACGTGTTTTTCAGCTGAAATAAACACGTTTTGGCAACTTTGGTCACCACAATGTAACTTATAGGGCAGAAACAGCACAGTTTTCAAAACGTGTTTTTCAGCCCGAAATAAAAGCGTTTTCTCAGCCCTTAGAATCGCAGTGTAACTGCCTGTCTCAGAAGAGCACACTGAGTCAGCCCTTAACCCCAGTGCTCAGAAATTGTCAAAACGTGTTTTTCAGCAGAAATAAACACGTTTTGGCAACTTTGGTCATCACCATGTAACTTATAGGGCAGAAACAGCACACTTTTCAAAACGTGTTTTTCAGCCCGAAATAAACGCGTTTTGTCAGCCCTTGGAATCACAGTGTAACTGCCTAGCTCAGAAGAGCCCACTGAGGCAGCCCTTAACCCCAGTGTGCAGAAATTGTCAAAACGTGTTTTTCAGCAGAAATAAACACGTTTTGGCAACTTTGGTCATCACCATGTAACTTATAGGGCAGAAACAGCACACTTTTCAAAACGTGTTTTTCAGCCCGAAATAAACGCGTTTTGTCAGCCTTGGAATCACAGTGTAACTGCCTAGCTCAGAAGAGCCCACTGAGGCAGCCCTTAACCCCAGTGTGCAGAAATTGTCAAAACGTGTTTTTCAGCAGAAATAAACACGTTTTGGCAACTTTGGTCATCACCATGTAACTTATAGGGCAGAAACAGCACACTTTTCAAAACGTGTTTTTCAGCCCGAAATAAACGCGTTTTGTCAGCCCTTGGAATCACAGAGTAACTGCCTAGCTCAGAAGAGCCCACTGAGGCAGCCCTTAACCCCAGTGCTCAGAAATTGTCAAAACGTGTTTTTCAGCAGAAATAAACACGTTTTGGCAACTTTGGTCATCACCATGTAACTTATAGGGCAGAAACAGCACACTTTTCAAAACGTGTTTTTCAGCCCGAAATAAACGCGTTTTGTCAGCCCTTGGAATCACAGTGTAACTGCCTAGCTCAGAAGAGCCCACTGAGGCAGCCCTTAACCCCAGTATGCAGAAATTGTCAAAACGTGTTTTTCAGCAGAAATAAACACGTTTTGGCAACTTTGGTCACCACCATGTAACTTATAGGGCAAAAACAGCACAGTTTTCAAAACGTGTTTTTCAGCCCGAAATAAACGCGTTTTCTCAGCCCTTAGAATCGCAGTGTAACTGCCTGGCTCAGAAGAGCACACTGAGTCAGCCCTTAACCCCAGTGCTCAGAAATTGTCAAAACGTGTTTTTCAGCAGAAATAAACACGTTTTGGCAACTTTGGTCATCACCATGTAACTTATAGGGCAGAAACAGCACACTTTTCAAAACGTGTTTTTCAGCCCGAAATAAACGCGTTTTGTCAGCCCTTGGAATCACAGTGTAACTGCCTAGCTCAGAAGAGCCCACTGAGGCAGCCCTTAACCCCAGTGCTCAGAAATTGTCAAAACGTGTTTTCCAGCAGAAATAAACACGTTTTGGCAACTTTGGTCACCACCATGTAACTTATAGGGCAGAAACAGCACAGTTTTCAAAACGTGTTTTTCAGCCCGAAATAAACGCGTTTTCTCAGCCCTTAGAATCGCAGTGTAACTGCCTGTCTCAGAAGAGCACACTGAGTCAGCCCTTAACCCCAGTGCTCACAAATTGTCAAAACGTGTTTTTCAGCAGAAATAAACACGTTTTGGCAACTTTGGTCACCACCATGTAACTTATAGGGCAGAAACAGCACAGTTTTCAAAACGTGTTTTTCAGCCCGAAATAAACGCGTTTTCTCAGCCCTTAGAATCGCAGTGTAACTGCCTGTCTCAGAAGAGCACACTGAGTCAGCCCTTAACCCCAGTGCTCAGAAATTGTCAAAACGTGTTTTTCAGCAGAAATAAACACGTTTTGGCAACTTTGGTCATCACCATGTAACTTATAGGGCAGAAACAGCACACTTTTCAAAACGTGTTTTTCAGCCCGAAATAAACGCGTTTTGTCAGCCCTTGGAATCACAGTGTAACTGCCTAGCTCAGAAGAGCCCACTGAGGCAGCCCTTAACCCCAGTGTGCAGAAATTGTCAAAACGTGTTTTTCAGCAGAAATAAACACGTTTTGGCAACTTTGGTCATCACCATGTAACTTATAGGGCAGAAACAGCACACTTTTCAAAACGTGTTTTTCAGCCCGAAATAAACGCGTTTTGTCAGCCCTTGGAATCACAGTGTAACTGCCTAGCTCAGAAGAGTCCACTAAGGCAGCCCTTAACCCCAGTGCTCAGAAATTGTCAAAACGTGTTTTCCAGCAGAAATAAACACGTTTTGGCAACTTTGGTCACCACCATGTAACTTATAGGGCAGAAACAGCACAGTTTTCAAAACGTGTTTTTCAGCCGGAAATAAACGCGTTTTGTCAGCCCTTGGAATCACAGTGTAACTGCCTAGCTCAGAAGAGCCCACTGAGGCAGCCCTTAACCCCAGTGTGCAGAAATTGTCAAAACGTGTTTTTCAGCAGAAATAAACACGTTTTGGCAACTTTGGTCATCACCATGTAACTTATAGGGCAGAAACAGCACACTTTTCAAAACGTGTTTTTCAGCCCGAAATAAACGCGTTTTGTCAGCCCTTGGAATCACAGAGTAACTGCCTAGCTCAGAAGAGCCCACTGAGGCAGCCCTTAACCCCAGTGCTCAGAAATTGTCAAAACGTGTTTTTCAGCAGAAATAAACACGTTTTGGCAACTTTGGTCATCACCATGTAACTTATAGGGCAGAAACAGCACAGTTTTCAAAACGTGTTTTTCAGCCCGAAATAAACGCGTTTTCTCAGCCCTTAGAATCGCAGTGTAACTGCCTGTCCCAGAAGAGCACACAGAGTCAGCCCTTAACCCCAGTGCTCAGAAATTGTCAAAACGTGTTTTTCAGCAGAAATAAACACGTTTTGGCAACTTTGGTCATCACCATGTAACTTATAGGGCAGAAACAGCACACTTTTCAAAACGTGTTTTTCAGCCCGAAATAAACGCGTTTTGTCAGCCCTTGGAATCACAGTGTAACTGCCTAGCTCAGAAGAGCCCACTGAGGCAGCCCTTAACCCCAGTGCTCAGAAATTGTCAAAACGTGTTTTTCAGCAGAAATAAACACGTTTTGGCAACTTTGGTCACCACCATGTAACTTATAGGGCAGAAACAGCACAGTTTTCAAAACGTGTTTTTCAGCCCGAAATAAACGCGTTTTCTCAGCCCTTAGAATCGCAGTGTAACTGCCTGGCTCAGAAGAGCACACTGAGTCAGCCCTTAACCCCAGTGCTCAGAAATTGTCAAAACGTGTTTTTCAGCAGAAATAAACACGTTTTGGCAACTTTGGTCATCACCATGTAACTTTTAGGGCAGAAACAGCACACTTTTCAAAACGTGTTTTTCAGCCCGATTTAAACGCGTTTTGTCAGCCCTTGGAATCACAGTGTAACTGCCTAGCTCAGAAGAGCCCACTGAGGCAGCCCTTAACCCCAGTGTGCAGAAATTGTCAAAACGTGTTTTTCAGCAGAAATAAACACGTTTTGGCAACTTTGGTCACCACCATGTAACTTATAGGGCAGAAACAGCACAGTTTTCAAAACGTGTTTTTCAGCCCGAAATAAACGCGTTTTCTCAGCCCTTAGAATCGCAGTGTAACTGCCTGTCTCAGAAGAGCAAACTGAGTCAGCCCTTAACCCCAGTGCTCAGAAATTGTCAAAACGTGTTTTTCAGCAGAAATAAACACGTTTTGGCAACTTTGGTCATCACCATGTAACTTATAGGGCAGAAACAGCACACTTTTCAAAACGTGTTTTTCAGCCCGAAATAAACGCGTTTTGTCAGCCCTTGGAATCACAGAGTAACTGCCTAGCTCAGAAGAGCCCACTGAGGCAGCCCTTAACCCCAGTGCTCAGAAATTGTCAAAACGTGTTTTTCAGCAGAAATAAACACGTTTTGGCAACGTTGGTCATCACCATGTAACTTATAGGGCAGAAACAGCACAGTTTTCAAAACGTGTTTTTCAGCCCGAAATAAACGCGTTTTCTCAGCCCTTAGAATCGCAGTGTAACTGCCTGGCTCAGAAGAGCACACTGAGTCAGCCCTTAACCCCAGTGCTCAGAAATTGTCAAAACGTGTTTTTCAGCAGAAATAAACACGTTTTGGCAACTTTGGTCATCACCATGTAACTTATAGGGCAGAAACAGCACAGTTTTCAAAACGTGTTTTTCAGCCGGAAATAAACGCGTTTTGTCAACCCTTGGAATCACAGTGTAACTGCCTAGCTCAGAAGAGCCCACTGAGGCAGCCCTTAACCCCAGTGTGCAGAAATTGTCAAAACGTGTTTTTCAGCAGAAATAAACACGTTTTGGCAACTTTGGTCATCACCATGTAACTTATAGGGCAGAAACAGCACACTTTTCAAAACGTGTTTTTCAGCCCGAAATAAACGCGTTTTGTCAGCCCTTGGAATCACAGAGTAACTGCCTAGCTCAGAAGAGCCCACTGAGGCAGCCCTTAACCCCAGTGCTCAGAAATTGTCAAAACGTGTTTTTCAGCAGAAATAAACACGTTTTGGCAACTTTGGTCATCACCATGTAACTTATAGGGCAGAAACAGCACAGTTTTCAAAACGTGTTTTTCAGCCCGAAATAAACGCGTTTTCTCAGCCCTTAGAATCGCAGTGTAACTGCCTGGCTCAGAAGAGCACACTGAGTCAGCCCTTAACCCCAGTGCTCAGAAATTGTCAAAACGTGTTTTTCAGCAGAAATAAACACGTTTTGGCAACTTTGGTCATCACCATGTAACTTATAGGGCAGAAACAGCACAGTTTTCAAAACGTGTTTTTCAGCCCGAAATAAACGCGTTTTCTCAGCCCTTAGAATCGCAGTGTAACTGCCTGGCTCAGAAGAGCACACTGAGTCAGCCCTTAACCCCAGTGCTCAGAAATTGTCAAAACGTGTTTTTCAGCAGAAATAAACACGTTTTGGCAACTTTGGTCATCACCATGTAACTTATAGGGCAGAAACAGCACACTTTTCAAAACGTGTTTTTCAGCCCGAAATAAACGCGTTTTGTCAGCCCTTGGAATCACAGTGTAACTGCCTAGCTCAGAAGAGCCCACTGAGGCAGCCCTTAACCCCAGTGCTCAGAAATTGTCAAAACGTGTTTTCCAGCAGAAATAAACACGTTTTGGCAACTTTGGTCACCACCATGTAACTTATAGGGCAGAAACAACACAGTTTTCAAAACGTGTTTTTCAGCCCGAAATAAACGCGTTTTCTCAGCCCTTAGAATCGCAGTGTAACTGCCTGTCCCAGAAGAGCACACAGAGTCAGCCCTTAACCCCAGTGCTCAGAAATTGTCAAAACGTGTTTTTCAGCAGAAATAAACACGTTTTGGCAACTTTGGTCATCACCATGTAACTTATAGGGCAGAAACAGCACACTTTTCAAAACGTGTTTTTCAGCCCGAAATAAACGCGTTTTGTCAGCCCTTGGAATCACAGTGTAACTGCCTAGCTCAGAAGAGCCCACTGAGGCAGCCCTTAACCCCAGTATGCAGAAATTGTCAAAACGTGTTTTTCAGCAGAAATAAACACGTTTTGGCAACTTTGGTCACCACCATGTAACTTATAGGGCAAAAACAGCACAGTTTTCAAAACGTGTTTTTCAGCCCGAAATAAACGCGTTTTCTCAGCCCTTAGAATCGCAGTGTAACTGCCTGGCTCAGAAGAGCACACTGAGTCAGCCCTTAACCCCAGTGCTCAGAAATTGTCAAAACGTGTTTTTCAGCAGAAATAAACACGTTTTGGCAACTTTGGTCATCACCATGTAACTTATAGGGCAGAAACAGCACACTTTTCAAAACGTGTTTTTCAGCCCGAAATAAACGCGTTTTGTCAGCCCTTGGAATCACAGTGTAACTGCCTAGCTCAGAAGAGCCCACTGAGGCAGCCCTTAACCCCAGTGCTCAGAAATTGTCAAAACGTGTTTTCCAGCAGAAATAAACACGTTTTGGCAACTTTGGTCACCACCATGTAACTTATAGGGCAGAAACAGCACAGTTTTCAAAACGTGTTTTTCAGCCCGAAATAAACGCGTTTTCTCAGCCCTTAGAATCGCAGTGTAACTGCCTGTCTCAGAAGAGCACACTGAGTCAGCCCTTAACCCCAGTGCTCACAAATTGTCAAAACGTGTTTTTCAGCAGAAATAAACACGTTTTGGCAACTTTGGTCACCACCATGTAACTTATAGGGCAGAAACAGCACAGTTTTCAAAACGTGTTTTTCAGCCCGAAATAAACGCGTTTTCTCAGCCCTTAGAATCGCAGTGTAACTGCCTGTCTCAGAAGAGCACACTGAGTCAGCCCTTAACCCCAGTGCTCAGAAATTGTCAAAACGTGTTTTTCAGCAGAAATAAACACGTTTTGGCAACTTTGGTCATCACCATGTAACTTATAGGGCAGAAACAGCACACTTTTCAAAACGTGTTTTTCAGCCCGAAATAAACGCGTTTTGTCAGCCCTTGGAATCACAGTGTAACTGCCTAGCTCAGAAGAGCCCACTGAGGCAGCCCTTAACCCCAGTGTGCAGAAATTGTCAAAACGTGTTTTTCAGCAGAAATAAACACGTTTTGGCAACTTTGGTCATCACCATGTAACTTATAGGGCAGAAACAGCACACTTTTCAAAACGTGTTTTTCAGCCCGAAATAAACGCGTTTTGTCAGCCCTTGGAATCACAGTGTAACTGCCTAGCTCAGAAGAGTCCACTAAGGCAGCCCTTAACCCCAGTGCTCAGAAATTGTCAAAACGTGTTTTCCAGCAGAAATAAACACGTTTTGGCAACTTTGGTCACCACCATGTAACTTATAGGGCAGAAACAGCACAGTTTTCAAAACGTGTTTTTCAGCCGGAAATAAACGCGTTTTGTCAGCCCTTGGAATCACAGTGTAACTGCCTAGCTCAGAAGAGCCCACTGAGGCAGCCCTTAACCCCAGTGTGCAGAAATTGTCAAAACGTGTTTTTCAGCAGAAATAAACACGTTTTGGCAACTTTGGTCATCACCATGTAACTTATAGGGCAGAAACAGCACACTTTTCAAAACGTGTTTTTCAGCCCGAAATAAACGCGTTTTGTCAGCCCTTGGAATCACAGAGTAACTGCCTAGCTCAGAAGAGCCCACTGAGGCAGCCCTTAACCCCAGTGCTCAGAAATTGTCAAAACGTGTTTTTCAGCAGAAATAAACACGTTTTGGCAACTTTGGTCATCACCATGTAACTTATAGGGCAGAAACAGCACAGTTTTCAAAACGTGTTTTTCAGCCCGAAATAAACGCGTTTTCTCAGCCCTTAGAATCGCAGTGTAACTGCCTGTCCCAGAAGAGCACACAGAGTCAGCCCTTAACCCCAGTGCTCAGAAATTGTCAAAACGTGTTTTTCAGCAGAAATAAACACGTTTTGGCAACTTTGGTCATCACCATGTAACTTATAGGGCAGAAACAGCACACTTTTCAAAACGTGTTTTTCAGCCCGAAATAAACGCGTTTTGTCAGCCCTTGGAATCACAGTGTAACTGCCTAGCTCAGAAGAGCCCACTGAGGCAGCCCTTAACCCCAGTGCTCAGAAATTGTCAAAACGTGTTTTTCAGCAGAAATAAACACGTTTTGGCAACTTTGGTCACCACCATGTAACTTATAGGGCAGAAACAGCACAGTTTTCAAAACGTGTTTTTCAGCCCGAAATAAACGCGTTTTCTCAGCCCTTAGAATCGCAGTGTAACTGCCTGGCTCAGAAGAGCACACTGAGTCAGCCCTTAACCCCAGTGCTCAGAAATTGTCAAAACGTGTTTTTCAGCAGAAATAAACACGTTTTGGCAACTTTGGTCATCACCATGTAACTTTTAGGGCAGAAACAGCACACTTTTCAAAACGTGTTTTTCAGCACGAAATAAACGCGTTTTGTCAGCCCTTGGAATCACAGTGTAACTGCCTAGCTCAGAAGAGCCCACTGAGGCAGCCCTTAACCCCAGTGTGCAGAAATTGTCAAAACGTGTTTTTCAGCAGAAATAAACACGTTTTGGCAACTTTGGTCACCACCATGTAACTTATAGGGCAGAAACAGCACAGTTTTCAAAACGTGTTTTTCAGCCCGAAATAAAAGCGTTTTCTCAGCCCTTAGAATCGCAGTGTAACTGCCTGTCTCAGAAGAGCACACTGAGTCAGCCCTTAACCCCAGTGCTCAGAAATTGTCAAAACGTGTTTTTCAGCAGAAATAAACACGTTTTGGCAACTTTGGTCATCACCATGTAACTTATAGGGCAGAAACAGCACACTTTTCAAAACGTGTTTTTCAGCCCGAAATAAACGCGTTTTGTCAGCCCTTGGAATCACAGTGTAACTGCCTAGCTCAGAAGAGCCCACTGAGGCAGCCCTTAACCCCAGTGTGCAGAAATTGTCAAAACGTGTTTTTCAGCAGAAATAAACACGTTTTGGCAACTTTGGTCATCACCATGTAACTTATAGGGCAGAAACAGCACACTTTTCAAAACGTGTTTTTCAGCCCGAAATAAACGCGTTTTGTCAGCCTTGGAATCACAGTGTAACTGCCTAGCTCAGAAGAGCCCACTGAGGCAGCCCTTAACCCCAGTGTGCAGAAATTGTCAAAACGTGTTTTTCAGCAGAAATAAACACGTTTTGGCAACTTTGGTCATCACCATGTAACTTATAGGGCAGAAACAGCACACTTTTCAAAACGTGTTTTTCAGCCCGAAATAAACGCGTTTTGTCAGCCCTTGGAATCACAGAGTAACTGCCTAGCTCAGAAGAGCCCACTGAGGCAGCCCTTAACCCCAGTGCTCAGAAATTGTCAAAACGTGTTTTTCAGCAGAAATAAACACGTTTTGGCAACTTTGGTCATTACCATGTAACTTATAGGGCAGAAACAGCACACTTTTCAAAACGTGTTTTTCAGCCCGAAATAAACGCGTTTTGTCAGCCCTTGGAATCACAGTGTAACTGCCTAGCTCAGAAGAGCCCACTGAGGCAGCCCTTAACCCCAGTATGCAGAAATTGTCAAAACGTGTTTTTCAGCAGAAATAAACACGTTTTGGCAACTTTGGTCACCACCATGTAACTTATAGGGCAAAAACAGCACAGTTTTCAAAACGTGTTTTTCAGCCCGAAATAAACGCGTTTTCTCAGCCCTTAGAATCGCAGTGTAACTGCCTGGCTCAGAAGAGCACACTGAGTCAGCCCTTAACCCCAGTGCTCAGAAATTGTCAAAACGTGTTTTTCAGCAGAAATAAACACGTTTTGGCAACTTTGGTCATCACCATGTAACTTATAGGGCAGAAACAGCACACTTTTCAAAACGTGTTTTTCAGCCCGAAATAAACGCGTTTTGTCAGCCCTTGGAATCACAGTGTAACTGCCTAGCTCAGAAGAGCCCACTGAGGCAGCCCTTAACCCCAGTGCTCAGAAATTGTCAAAACGTGTTTTCCAGCAGAAATAAACACGTTTTGGCAACTTTGGTCACCACCATGTAACTTATAGGGCAGAAACAGCACAGTTTTCAAAACGTGTTTTTCAGCCCGAAATAAACGCGTTTTCTCAGCCCTTAGAATCGCAGTGTAACTGCCTGGCTCAGAAGAGCACACTGAGTCAGCCCTTAACCCCAGTGCTCAGAAATTGTCAAAACGTGTTTTTCAGCAGAAATAAACACGTTTTGGCAACTTTGGTCATCACCATGTAACTTATAGGGCAGAAACAGCACACTTTTCAAAACGTGTTTTTCAGCCCGAAATAAACGCGTTTTGTCAGCCCTTGGAATCACAGTGTAACTGCCTAGCTCAGAAGAGCCCACTGAGGCAGCCCTTAACCCCAGTGTGCAGAAATTGTCAAAACGTGTTTTTCAGCAGAAATAAACACGTTTTGGCAACTTTGGTCATCACCATGTAACTTATAGGGCAGAAACAGCACACTTTTCAAAACGTGTTTTTCAGCCCGAAATAAACGCGTTTTGTCAGCCCTTGGAATCACAGTGTAACTGCCTAGCTCAGAAGAGTCCACTAAGGCAGCCCTTAACCCCAGTGCTCAGAAATTGTCAAAACGTGTTTTCCAGCAGAAATAAACACGTTTTGGCAACTTTGGTCACCACCATGTAACTTATAGGGCAGAAACAGCACAGTTTTCAAAACGTGTTTTTCAGCCGGAAATAAACGCGTTTTGTCAGCCCTTGGAATCACAGTGTAACTGCCTAGCTCAGAAGAGCCCACTGAGGCAGCCCTTAACCCCAGTGTGCAGAAATTGTCAAAACGTGTTTTTCAGCAGAAATAAACACGTTTTGGCAACTTTGGTCATCACCATGTAACTTATAGGGCAGAAACAGCACACTTTTCAAAACGTGTTTTTCAGCCCGAAATAAACGCGTTTTGTCAGCCCTTGGAATCACAGAGTAACTGCCTAGCTCAGAAGAGCCCACTGAGGCAGCCCTTAACCCCAGTGCTCAGAAATTGTCAAAACGTGTTTTTCAGCAGAAATAAACACGTTTTGGCAACTTTGGTCATCACCATGTAACTTATAGGGCAGAAACAGCACAGTTTTCAAAACGTGTTTTTCAGCCCGAAATAAACGCGTTTTCTCAGCCCTTAGAATCGCAGTGTAACTGCCTGTCCCAGAAGAGCACACAGAGTCAGCCCTTAACCCCAGTGCTCAGAAATTGTCAAAACGTGTTTTTCAGCAGAAATAAACACGTTTTGGCAACTTTGGTCATCACCATGTAACTTATAGGGCAGAAACAGCACACTTTTCAAAACGTGTTTTTCAGCCCGAAATAAACGCGTTTTGTCAGCCCTTGGAATCACAGTGTAACTGCCTAGCTCAGAAGAGCCCACTGAGGCAGCCCTTAACCCCAGTGCTCAGAAATTGTCAAAACGTGTTTTTCAGCAGAAATAAACACGTTTTGGCAACTTTGGTCACCACCATGTAACTTATAGGGCAGAAACAGCACAGTTTTCAAAACGTGTTTTTCAGCCCGAAATAAACGCGTTTTCTCAGCCCTTAGAATCGCAGTGTAACTGCCTGGCTCAGAAGAGCACACTGAGTCAGCCCTTAACCCCAGTGCTCAGAAATTGTCAAAACGTGTTTTTCAGCAGAAATAAACACGTTTTGGCAACTTTGGTCATCACCATGTAACTTTTAGGGCAGAAACAGCACACTTTTCAAAACGTGTTTTTCAGCACGAAATAAACGCGTTTTGTCAGCCCTTGGAATCACAGTGTAACTGCCTAGCTCAGAAGAGCCCACTGAGGCAGCCCTTAACCCCAGTGTGCAGAAATTGTCAAAACGTGTTTTTCAGCAGAAATAAACACGTTTTGGCAACTTTGGTCACCACCATGTAACTTATAGGGCAGAAACAGCACAGTTTTCAAAACGTGTTTTTCAGCCCGAAATAAAAGCGTTTTCTCAGCCCTTAGAATCGCAGTGTAACTGCCTGTCTCAGAAGAGCACACTGAGTCAGCCCTTAACCCCAGTGCTCAGAAATTGTCAAAACGTGTTTTTCAGCAGAAATAAACACGTTTTGGCAACTTTGGTCATCACCATGTAACTTATAGGGCAGAAACAGCACACTTTTCAAAACGTGTTTTTCAGCCCGAAATAAACGCGTTTTGTCAGCCCTTGGAATCACAGTGTAACTGCCTAGCTCAGAAGAGCCCACTGAGGCAGCCCTTAACCCCAGTGTGCAGAAATTGTCAAAACGTGTTTTTCAGCAGAAATAAACACGTTTTGGCAACTTTGGTCATCACCATGTAACTTATAGGGCAGAAACAGCACACTTTTCAAAACGTGTTTTTCAGCCCGAAATAAACGCGTTTTGTCAGCCTTGGAATCACAGTGTAACTGCCTAGCTCAGAAGAGCCCACTGAGGCAGCCCTTAACCCCAGTGTGCAGAAATTGTCAAAACGTGTTTTTCAGCAGAAATAAACACGTTTTGGCAACTTTGGTCATCACCATGTAACTTATAGGGCAGAAACAGCACACTTTTCAAAACGTGTTTTTCAGCCCGAAATAAACGCGTTTTGTCAGCCCTTGGAATCACAGAGTAACTGCCTAGCTCAGAAGAGCCCACTGAGGCAGCCCTTAACCCCAGTGCTCAGAAATTGTCAAAACGTGTTTTTCAGCAGAAATAAACACGTTTTGGCAACTTTGGTCATTACCATGTAACTTATAGGGCAGAAACAGCACACTTTTCAAAACGTGTTTTTCAGCCCGAAATAAACGCGTTTTGTCAGCCCTTGGAATCACAGTGTAACTGCCTAGCTCAGAAGAGCCCACTGAGGCAGCCCTTAACCCCAGTATGCAGAAATTGTCAAAACGTGTTTTTCAGCAGAAATAAACACGTTTTGGCAACTTTGGTCACCACCATGTAACTTATAGGGCAAAAACAGCACAGTTTTCAAAACGTGTTTTTCAGCCCGAAATAAACGCGTTTTCTCAGCCCTTAGAATCGCAGTGTAACTGCCTGGCTCAGAAGAGCACACTGAGTCAGCCCTTAACCCCAGTGCTCAGAAATTGTCAAAACGTGTTTTTCAGCAGAAATAAACACGTTTTGGCAACTTTGGTCATCACCATGTAACTTATAGGGCAGAAACAGCACACTTTTCAAAACGTGTTTTTCAGCCCGAAATAAACGCGTTTTGTCAGCCCTTGGAATCACAGTGTAACTGCCTAGCTCAGAAGAGCCCACTGAGGCAGCCCTTAACCCCAGTGCTCAGAAATTGTCAAAACGTGTTTTCCAGCAGAAATAAACACGTTTTGGCAACTTTGGTCACCACCATGTAACTTATAGGGCAGAAACAGCACAGTTTTCAAAACGTGTTTTTCAGCCCGAAATAAACGCGTTTTCTCAGCCCTTAGAATCGCAGTGTAACTGCCTGGCTCAGAAGAGCACACTGAGTCAGCCCTTAACCCCAGTGCTCAGAAATTGTCAAAACGTGTTTTTCAGCAGAAATAAACACGTTTTGGCAACTTTGGTCATCACCATGTAACTTATAGGGCAGAAACAGCACACTTTTCAAAACGTGTTTTTCAGCCCGAAATAAACGCGTTTTGTCAGCCCTTGGAATCACAGTGTAACTGCCTAGCTCAGAAGAGCCCACTGAGGCAGCCCTTAACCCCAGTGTGCAGAAATTGTCAAAACGTGTTTTTCAGCAGAAATAAACACGTTTTGGCAACTTTGGTCATCACCATGTAACTTATAGGGCAGAATCAGCACACTTTTCAAAACGTGTTTTTCAGCCCGAAATAAACGCGTTTTGTCAGCCCTTGGAATCACAGTGTAACTGCCTAGCTCAGAAGAGTCCACTAAGGCAGCCCTTAACCCCAGTGCTCAGAAATTATCAAAACGTGTTTTCCAGCAGAAATAAACACGTTTTGGCAACTTTGGTCACCACCATGTAACTTATAGGGCAGAAACAGCACAGTTTTCAAAACGTGTTTTTCAGCCGGAAATAAACGCGTTTTGTCAGCCCTTGGAATCACAGTGTAACTGCCTAGCTCAGAAGAGCCCACTGAGGCAGCCCTTAACCCCAGTGTGCAGAAATTGTCAAAACGTGTTTTTCAGCAGAAATAAACACGTTTTGGCAACTTTGGTCATCACCATGTAACTTATAGGGCAGAAACAGCACACTTTTCAAAACGTGTTTTTCAGCCCGAAATAAACGCGTTTTGTCAGCCCTTGGAATCACAGAGTAACTGCCTAGCTCAGAAGAGCCCACTGAGGCAGCCCTTAACCCCAGTGCTCAGAAATTGTCAAAACGTGTTTTTCAGCAGAAATAAACACGTTTTGGCAACTTTGGCCATCACCATGTAACTTATAGGGCAGAAACAGCACAGTTTTCAAAACGTGTTTTTCAGCCCGAAATAAACGCGTTTTCTCAGCCCTTAGAATCGCAGTGTAACTGCCTGTCCCAGAAGAGCACACAGAGTCAGCCCTTAACCCCAGTGCTCAGAAATTGTCAAAACGTGTTTTTCAGCAGAAATAAACACGTTTTGGCAACTTTGGTCATCACCATGTAACTTATAGGGCAGAAACAGCACACTTTTCAAAACGTGTTTTTCAGCCCGAAATAAACGCGTTTTGTCAGCCCTTGGAATCACAGTGTAACTGCCTAGCTCAGAAGAGCCCACTGAGGCAGCCCTTAACCCCAGTGCTCAGAAATTGTCAAAACGTGTTTTCCAGCAGAAATAAACACGTTTTGGCAACTTTGGTCACCACCATGTAACTTATAGGGCAGAAACAGCACAGTTTTCAAAACGTGTTTTTCAGCCCGAAATAAACGCGTTTTCTCAGCCCTTAGAATCGCAGTGTAACTGCCTGGCTCAGAAGAGCACACTGAGTCAGCCCTTAACCCCAGTGCTCAGAAATTGTCAAAACGTGTTTTTCAGCAGAAATAAACACGTTTTGGCAACTTTGGTCATCACCATGTAACTTATAGGGCAGAAACAGCACACTTTTCAAAACGTGTTTTTCAGCCCGAAATAAACGCGTTTTGTCAGCCCTTGGAATCACAGTGTAACTGCCTAGCTCAGAAGAGCCCACTGAGGCAGCCCTTAACCCCAGTGTGCAGAAATTGTCAAAACGTGTTTTTCAGCAGAAATAAACACGTTTTGGCAACTTTGGTCATCACCATGTAACTTATAGGGCAGAAACAGCACACTTTTCAAAACGTGTTTTTCAGCCCGAAATAAACGCGTTTTGTCAGCCCTTGGAATCACAGTGTAACTGCCTAGCTCAGAAGAGTCCACTAAGGCAGCCCTTAACCCCAGTGCTCAGAAATTGTCAAAACGTGTTTTCCAGCAGAAATAAACACGTTTTGGCAACTTTGGTCACCACCATGTAACTTATAGGGCAGAAACAGCACAGTTTTCAAAACGTGTTTTTCAGCCGGAAATAAACGCGTTTTGTCAGCCCTTGGAATCACAGTGTAACTGCCTAGCTCAGAAGAGCCCACTGAGGCAGCCCTTAACCCCAGTGTGCAGAAATTGTCAAAACGTGTTTTTCAGCAGAAATAAACACGTTTTGGCAACTTTGGTCATCACCATGTAACTTATAGGGCAGAAACAGCACACTTTTCAAAACGTGTTTTTCAGCCCGAAATAAACGCGTTTTGTCAGCCCTTGGAATCACAGAGTAACTGCCTAGCTCAGAAGAGCCCACTGAGGCAGCCCTTAACCCCAGTGCTCAGAAATTGTCAAAACGTGTTTTTCAGCAGAAATAAACACGTTTTGGCAACTTTGGTCATCACCATGTAACTTATAGGGCAGAAACAGCACAGTTTTCAAAACGTGTTTTTCAGCCCGAAATAAACGCGTTTTCTCAGCCCTTAGAATCGCAGTGTAACTGCCTGTCCCAGAAGAGCACACAGAGTCAGCCCTTAACCCCAGTGCTCAGAAATTGTCAAAACGTGTTTTTCAGCAGAAATAAACACGTTTTGGCAACTTTGGTCATCACCATGTAACTTATAGGGCAGAAACAGCACACTTTTCAAAACGTGTTTTTCAGCCCGAAATAAACGCGTTTTGTCAGCCCTTGGAATCACAGTGTAACTGCCTAGCTCAGAAGAGCCCACTGAGGCAGCCCTTAACCCCAGTGCTCAGAAATTGTCAAAACGTGTTTTTCAGCAGAAATAAACACGTTTTGGCAACTTTGGTCACCACCATGTAACTTATAGGGCAGAAACAGCACAGTTTTCAAAACGTGTTTTTCAGCCCGAAATAAACGCGTTTTCTCAGCCCTTAGAATCGCAGTGTAACTGCCTGGCTCAGAAGAGCACACTGAGTCAGCCCTTAACCCCAGTGCTCAGAAATTGTCAAAACGTGTTTTTCAGCAGAAATAAACACGTTTTGGCAACTTTGGTCATCACCATGTAACTTTTAGGGCAGAAACAGCACACTTTTCAAAACGTGTTTTTCAGCACGAAATAAACGCGTTTTGTCAGCCCTTGGAATCACAGTGTAACTGCCTAGCTCAGAAGAGCCCACTGAGGCAGCCCTTAACCCCAGTGTGCAGAAATTGTCAAAACGTGTTTTTCAGCAGAAATAAACACGTTTTGGCAACTTTGGTCACCACCATGTAACTTATAGGGCAGAAACAGCACAGTTTTCAAAACGTGTTTTTCAGCCCGAAATAAAAGCGTTTTCTCAGCCCTTAGAATCGCAGTGTAACTGCCTGTCTCAGAAGAGCACACTGAGTCAGCCCTTAACCCCAGTGCTCAGAAATTGTCAAAACGTGTTTTTCAGCAGAAATAAACACGTTTTGGCAACTTTGGTCATCACCATGTAACTTATAGGGCAGAAACAGCACACTTTTCAAAACGTGTTTTTCAGCCCGAAATAAACGCGTTTTGTCAGCCCTTGGAATCACAGTGTAACTGCCTAGCTCAGAAGAGCCCACTGAGGCAGCCCTTAACCCCAGTGTGCAGAAATTGTCAAAACGTGTTTTTCAGCAGAAATAAACACGTTTTGGCAACTTTGGTCATCACCATGTAACTTATAGGGCAGAAACAGCACACTTTTCAAAACGTGTTTTTCAGCCCGAAATAAACGCGTTTTGTCAGCCTTGGAATCACAGTGTAACTGCCTAGCTCAGAAGAGCCCACTGAGGCAGCCCTTAACCCCAGTGTGCAGAAATTGTCAAAACGTGTTTTTCAGCAGAAATAAACACGTTTTGGCAACTTTGGTCATCACCATGTAACTTATAGGGCAGAAACAGCACACTTTTCAAAACGTGTTTTTCAGCCCGAAATAAACGCGTTTTGTCAGCCCTTGGAATCACAGAGTAACTGCCTAGCTCAGAAGAGCCCACTGAGGCAGCCCTTAACCCCAGTGCTCAGAAATTGTCAAAACGTGTTTTTCAGCAGAAATAAACACGTTTTGGCAACTTTGGTCATTACCATGTAACTTATAGGGCAGAAACAGCACACTTTTCAAAACGTGTTTTTCAGCCCGAAATAAACGCGTTTTGTCAGCCCTTGGAATCACAGTGTAACTGCCTAGCTCAGAAGAGCCCACTGAGGCAGCCCTTAACCCCAGTATGCAGAAATTGTCAAAACGTGTTTTTCAGCAGAAATAAACACGTTTTGGCAACTTTGGTCACCACCATGTAACTTATAGGGCAAAAACAGCACAGTTTTCAAAACGTGTTTTTCAGCCCGAAATAAACGCGTTTTCTCAGCCCTTAGAATCGCAGTGTAACTGCCTGGCTCAGAAGAGCACACTGAGTCAGCCCTTAACCCCAGTGCTCAGAAATTGTCAAAACGTGTTTTTCAGCAGAAATAAACACGTTTTGGCAACTTTGGTCATCACCATGTAACTTATAGGGCAGAAACAGCACACTTTTCAAAACGTGTTTTTCAGCCCGAAATAAACGCGTTTTGTCAGCCCTTGGAATCACAGTGTAACTGCCTAGCTCAGAAGAGCCCACTGAGGCAGCCCTTAACCCCAGTGCTCAGAAATTGTCAAAACGTGTTTTCCAGCAGAAATAAACACGTTTTGGCAACTTTGGTCACCACCATGTAACTTATAGGGCAGAAACAGCACAGTTTTCAAAACGTGTTTTTCAGCCCGAAATAAACGCGTTTTCTCAGCCCTTAGAATCGCAGTGTAACTGCCTGGCTCAGAAGAGCACACTGAGTCAGCCCTTAACCCCAGTGCTCAGAAATTGTCAAAACGTGTTTTTCAGCAGAAATAAACACGTTTTGGCAACTTTGGTCATCACCATGTAACTTATAGGGCAGAAACAGCACACTTTTCAAAACGTGTTTTTCAGCCCGAAATAAACGCGTTTTGTCAGCCCTTGGAATCACAGTGTAACTGCCTAGCTCAGAAGAGCCCACTGAGGCAGCCCTTAACCCCAGTGTGCAGAAATTGTCAAAACGTGTTTTTCAGCAGAAATAAACACGTTTTGGCAACTTTGGTCATCACCATGTAACTTATAGGGCAGAATCAGCACACTTTTCAAAACGTGTTTTTCAGCCCGAAATAAACGCGTTTTGTCAGCCCTTGGAATCACAGTGTAACTGCCTAGCTCAGAAGAGTCCACTAAGGCAGCCCTTAACCCCAGTGCTCAGAAATTATCAAAACGTGTTTTCCAGCAGAAATAAACACGTTTTGGCAACTTTGGTCACCACCATGTAACTTATAGGGCAGAAACAGCACAGTTTTCAAAACGTGTTTTTCAGCCGGAAATAAACGCGTTTTGTCAGCCCTTGGAATCACAGTGTAACTGCCTAGCTCAGAAGAGCCCACTGAGGCAGCCCTTAACCCCAGTGTGCAGAAATTGTCAAAACGTGTTTTTCAGCAGAAATAAACACGTTTTGGCAACTTTGGTCATCACCATGTAACTTATAGGGCAGAAACAGCACACTTTTCAAAACGTGTTTTTCAGCCCGAAATAAACGCGTTTTGTCAGCCCTTGGAATCACAGAGTAACTGCCTAGCTCAGAAGAGCCCACTGAGGCAGCCCTTAACCCCAGTGCTCAGAAATTGTCAAAACGTGTTTTTCAGCAGAAATAAACACGTTTTGGCAACTTTGGCCATCACCATGTAACTTATAGGGCAGAAACAGCACAGTTTTCAAAACGTGTTTTTCAGCCCGAAATAAACGCGTTTTCTCAGCCCTTAGAATCGCAGTGTAACTGCCTGTCCCAGAAGAGCACACAGAGTCAGCCCTTAACCCCAGTGCTCAGAAATTGTCAAAACGTGTTTTTCAGCAGAAATAAACACGTTTTGGCAACTTTGGTCATCACCATGTAACTTATAGGGCAGAAACAGCACACTTTTCAAAACGTGTTTTTCAGCCCGAAATAAACGCGTTTTGTCAGCCCTTGGAATCACAGTGTAACTGCCTAGCTCAGAAGAGCCCACTGAGGCAGCCCTTAACCCCAGTGTGCAGAAATTGTCAAAACGTGTTTTTCAGCAGAAATAAACACGTTTTGGCAACTTTGGTCATCACCATGTAACTTATAGGGCAGAAACAGCACACTTTTCAAAACGTGTTTTTCAGCCCGAAATAAACGCGTTTTGTCAGCCTTGGAATCACAGTGTAACTGCCTAGCTCAGAAGAGCCCACTGAGGCAGCCCTTAACCCCAGTGTGCAGAAATTGTCAAAACGTGTTTTTCAGCAGAAATAAACACGTTTTGGCAACTTTGGTCATCACCATGTAACTTATAGGGCAGAAACCGCACACTTTTCAAAACGTGTTTTTCAGCCCGAAATAAACGCGTTTTGTCAGCCCTTGGAATCACAGAGTAACTGCCTAGCTCAGAAGAGCCCACTGAGGCAGCCCTTAACCCCAGTGCTCAGAAATTGTCAAAACGTGTTTTTCAGCAGAAATAAACACGTTTTGGCAACGTTGGTCATCACCATGTAACTTATAGGGCAGAAACAGCACAGTTTTCAAAACGTGTTTTTCAGCCCGAAATAAACGCGTTTTCTCAGCCCTTAGAATCGCAGTGTAACTGCCTGGCTCAGAAGAGCACACTGAGTCAGCCCTTAACCCCAGTGCTCAGAAATTGTCAAAACGTGTTTTTCAGCAGAAATAAACACGTTTTGGCAACTTTGGTCATCACCATGTAACTTATAGGGCAGAAACAGCACAGTTTTCAAAACGTGTTTTTCAGCCAGAAATAAACGCGTTTTGTCAGCCCTTGGAATCACAGTGTAACTGCCTAGCTCAGAAGAGCCCACTGAGGCAGCCCTTAACCCCAGTGTGCAGAAATTGTCAAAACGTGTTTTTCAGCAGAAATAAACACGTTTTGGCAACTTTGGTCATCACCATGTAACTTACAGGGCAGAAACAGCACACTTTTCAAAACGTGTTTTTCAGCCCGAAATAAACGCGTTTTCTCAGCCCTTAGAATCGCAGTGTAACTGCCTGGCTCAGAAGACCACACTGAGTCAGCCCTTAACCCCAGTGCTCAGAAATTGTCAAAACGTGTTTTTCAGCAGAAATAAACACGTTTTGGCAACTTTGGTCATCACCATGTAACTTATAGGGCAGAAACAGCACACTTTTCAAAACGTGTTTTTCAGCCCGAAATAAACGCGTTTTGTCAGCCCTTGGAATCACAGAGTAACTGCCTAGCTCAGAAGAGCACACTGAGGCAGCCCTTAACCCCAGTGCTCAGAAATTGTCAAAACGTGTTTTTCAGCAGAAATAAACACGTTTTGGCAACTTTGGTCACCACCATGTAACTTATAGGGCAGAAACAGCACAGTTTTCAAAATGTGTTTTTCAGCCCGAAATAAACGCGTTTTGTCAGCCCTTGGAATCACAGTGTAACTGCCTAGCTCAGAAGAGCCCACTGAGGCAGCCCTTAACCCCAGTGCTCAGAAATTGTCAAAACGTGTTTTCCAGCAGAAATAAACACGTTTTGGCAACTTTGGTCACCACCATGTAACTTATAGGGCAGAAACAGCACAGTTTTCAAAACGTGTTTTTCAGCCCGAAATAAACGCGTTTTCTCAGCCCTTAGAATCGCAGTGTAACTGCCTGTCTCAGAAGAGCACACTGAGTCAGCCCTTAACCCCAGTGCTCACAAATTGTCAAAACGTGTTTTTCAGCAGAAATAAACACGTTTTGGCAACTTTGGTCACCACCATGTAACTTATAGGGCAGAAACAGCACAGTTTTCAAAACGTGTTTTTCAGCCCGAAATAAACGCGTTTTCTCAGCCCTTAGAATCGCAGTGTAACTGCCTGTCTCAGAAGAGCACACTGAGTCAGCCCTTAACCCCAGTGCTCAGAAATTGTCAAAACGTGTTTTTCAGCAGAAATAAACACGTTTTGGCAACTTTGGTCATCACCATGTAACTTATAGGGCAGAAACAGCACACTTTTCAAAACGTGTTTTTCAGCCCGAAATAAACGCGTTTTGTCAGCCCTTGGAATCACAGTGTAACTGCCTAGCTCAGAAGAGCCCACTGAGGCAGCCCTTAACCCCAGTGTGCAGAAATTGTCAAAACGTGTTTTTCAGCAGAAATAAACACGTTTTGGCAACTTTGGTCATCACCATGTAACTTATAGGGCAGAAACAGCACACTTTTCAAAACGTGTTTTTCAGCCCGAAATAAACGCGTTTTGTCAGCCCTTGGAATCACAGTGTAACTGCCTAGCTCAGAAGAGTCCACTAAGGCAGCCCTTAACCCCAGTGCTCAGAAATTGTCAAAACGTGTTTTCCAGCAGAAATAAACACGTTTTGGCAACTTTGGTCACCACCATGTAACTTATAGGGCAGAAACAGCACAGTTTTCAAAACGTGTTTTTCAGCCGGAAATAAACGCGTTTTGTCAGCCCTTGGAATCACAGTGTAACTGCCTAGCTCAGAAGAGCCCACTGAGGCAGCCCTTAACCCCAGTGTGCAGAAATTGTCAAAACGTGTTTTTCAGCAGAAATAAACACGTTTTGGCAACTTTGGTCATCACCATGTAACTTATAGGGCAGAAACAGCACACTTTTCAAAACGTGTTTTTCAGCCCGAAATAAACGCGTTTTGTCAGCCCTTGGAATCACAGAGTAACTGCATAGCTCAGAAGAGCCCACTGAGGCAGCCCTTAACCCCAGTGCTCAGAAATTGTCAAAACGTGTTTTTCAGCAGAAATAAACACGTTTTGGCAACTTTGGTCATCACCATGTAACTTATAGGGCAGAAACAGCACACTTTTCAAAACGTGTTTTTCAGCCCGAAATAAACGCGTTTTGTCAGCCCTTGGAATCACAGTGTAACTGCCTAGCTCAGAAGAGCCCACTGAGGCAGCCCTTAACCCCAGTATGCAGAAATTGTCAAAACGTGTTTTTCAGCAGAAATAAACACGTTTTGGCAACTTTGGTCACCACCATGTAACTTATAGGGCAAAAACAGCACAGTTTTCAAAACGTGTTTTTCAGCCCGAAATAAACGCGTTTTCTCAGCCCTTAGAATCGCAGTGTAACTGCCTGGCTCAGAAGAGCACACTGAGTCAGCCCTTAACCCCAGTGCTCAGAAATTGTCAAAACGTGTTTTTCAGCAGAAATAAACACGTTTTGGCAACTTTGGTCATCACCATGTAACTTATAGGGCAGAAACAGCACACTTTTCAAAACGTGTTTTTCAGCCCGAAATAAACGCGTTTTGTCAGCCCTTGGAATCACAGTGTAACTGCCTAGCTCAGAAGAGCCCACTGAGGCAGCCCTTAACCCCAGTGCTCAGAAATTGTCAAAACGTGTTTTCCAGCAGAAATAAACACGTTTTGGCAACTTTGGTCACCACCATGTAACTTATAGGGCAGAAACAGCACAGTTTTCAAAACGTGTTTTTCAGCCCGAAATAAACGCGTTTTCTCAGCCCTTAGAATCGCAGTGTAACTGCCTGTCTCAGAAGAGCACACTGAGTCAGCCCTTAACCCCAGTGCTCACAAATTGTCAAAACGTGTTTTTCAGCAGAAATAAACACGTTTTGGCAACTTTGGTCACCACCATGTAACTTATAGGGCAGAAACAGCACAGTTTTCAAAACGTGTTTTTCAGCCCGAAATAAACGCGTTTTCTCAGCCCTTAGAATCGCAGTGTAACTGCCTGTCTCAGAAGAGCACACTGAGTCAGCCCTTAACCCCAGTGCTCAGAAATTGTCAAAACGTGTTTTTCAGCAGAAATAAACACGTTTTGGCAACTTTGGTCATCACCATGTAACTTATAGGGCAGAAACAGCACACTTTTCAAAACGTGTTTTTCAGCCCGAAATAAACGCGTTTTGTCAGCCCTTGGAATCACAGTGTAACTGCCTAGCTCAGAAGAGCCCACTGAGGCAGCCCTTAACCCCAGTGTGCAGAAATTGTCAAAACGTGTTTTTCAGCAGAAATAAACACGTTTTGGCAACTTTGGTCATCACCATGTAACTTATAGGGCAGAAACAGCACACTTTTCAAAACGTGTTTTTCAGCCCGAAATAAACGCGTTTTGTCAGCCCTTGGAATCACAGTGTAACTGCCTAGCTCAGAAGAGCCCACTGAGGCAGCCCTTAACCCCAGTGCTCAGAAATTGTCAAAACGTGTTTTTCAGCAGAAATAAACACGTTTTGGCAACTTTGGTCATCACCATGTAACTTATAGGGCAGAAACAGCACAGTTTTCAAAACGTGTTTTTCAGCCCGAAATAAACGCGTTTTCTCAGCCCTTAGAATCGCAGTGTAACTGCCTGTCCCAGAAGAGCACACAGAGTCAGCCCTTAACCCCAGTGCTCAGAAATTGTCAAAACGTGTTTTTCAGCAGAAATAAACACGTTTTGGCAACTTTGGTCATCACCATGTAACTTATAGGGCAGAAACAGCACACTTTTCAAAACGTGTTTTTCAGCCCGAAATAAACGCGTTTTGTCAGCCCTTGGAATCACAGTGTAACTGCCTAGCTCAGAAGAGCCCACTGAGGCAGCCCTTAACCCCAGTGCTCAGAAATTGTCAAAACGTGTTTTTCAGCAGAAATAAACACGTTTTGGCAACTTTGGTCACCACCATGTAACTTATAGGGCAGAAACAGCACAGTTTTCAAAACGTGTTTTTCAGCCCGAAATAAACGCGTTTTCTCAGCCCTTAGAATCGCAGTGTAACTGCCTGGCTCAGAAGAGCACACTGAGTCAGCCCTTAACCCCAGTGCTCAGAAATTGTCAAAACGTGTTTTTCAGCAGAAATAAACACGTTTTGGCAACTTTGGTCATCACCATGTAACTTTTAGGGCAGAAACAGCACACTTTTCAAAACGTGTTTTTCAGCACGAAATAAACGCGTTTTGTCAGCCCTTGGAATCACAGTGTAACTGCCTAGCTCAGAAGAGCCCACTGAGGCAGCCCTTAACCCCAGTGTGCAGAAATTGTCAAAACGTGTTTTTCAGCAGAAATAAACACGTTTTGACAACTTTGGTCACCACCATGTAACTTATAGGGCAGAAACAGCACAGTTTTCAAAACGTGTTTTTCAGCCCGAAATAAACGCGTTTTCTCAGCCCTTAGAATCGCAGTGTAACTGCCTGGCTCAGAAGACCAAACTGAGTCAGCCCTTAACCCCAGTGCTCAGAAATTGTCAAAACGTGTTTTTCAGCAGAAATAAACACGTTTTGGCAACTTTGGTCATCACCATGTAACTTATAGGGCAGAAACAGCACACTTTTCAAAACGTGTTTTTCAGCCCGAAATAAACGCGTTTTGTCAGCCCTTGGAATCACAGAGTAACTGCCTAGCTCAGAAGAGCACACTGAGGCAGCCCTTAACCCCAGTGCTCAGAAATTGTCAAAACGTGTTTTTCAGCAGAAATAAACACGTTTTGGCAACTTTGGTCACCACCATGTAACTTATAGGGCAGAAACAGCACAGTTTTCAAAACGTGTTTTTCAGCCGGAAATAAACGCGTTTTGTCAACCCTTGGAATCACAGTGTAACTGCCTAGCTCAGAAGAGCCCACTGAGGCAGCCCTTAACCCCAGTGTGCAGAAATTGTCAAAACGTGTTTTTCAGCAGAAATAAACACGTTTTGGCAACTTTGGTCATCACCATGTAACTTATAGGGCAGAAACAGCACACTTTTCAAAACGTGTTTTTCAGCCCGAAATAAACGCGTTTTGTCAGCCCTTGGAATCACAGAGTAACTGCCTAGCTCAGAAGAGCCCACTGAGGCAGCCCTTAACCCCAGTGCTCAGAAATTGTCAAAACGTGTTTTTCAGCAGAAATAAACACGTTTTGGCAACTTTGGTCATCACCATGTAACTTATAGGGCAGAAACAGCACAGTTTTCAAAACGTGTTTTTCAGCCCGAAATAAACGCGTTTTCTCAGCCCTTAGAATCGCAGTGTAACTGCCTGGCTCAGAAGAGCACACTGAGTCAGCCCTTAACCCCAGTGCTCAGAAATTGTCAAAACGTGTTTTTCAGCAGAAATAAACACGTTTTGGCAACTTTGGTCATCACCATGTAACTTATAGGGCAGAAACAGCACAGTTTTCAAAACGTGTTTTTCAGCCCGAAATAAACGCCTTTTCTCAGCCCTTAGAATCGCAGTGTAACTGCCTGGCTCAGAAGAGCACACTGAGTCAGCCCTTAACCCCAGTGCTCAGAAATTGTCAAAACGTGTTTTTCAGCAGAAATAAACACGTTTTGGCAACTTTGGTCATCACCATGTAACTTATAGGGCAGAAACAGCACACTTTTCAAAACGTGTTTTTCAGCCCGAAATAAACGCGTTTTGTCAGCCCTTGGAATCACAGTGTAACTGCCTAGCTCAGAAGAGCCCACTGAGGCAGCCCTTAACCCCAGTGCTCAGAAATTGTCAAAACGTGTTTTCCAGCAGAAATAAACACGTTTTGGCAACTTTGGTCATCACCATGTAACTTATAGGGCAGAAACAGCACACTTTTCAAAACGTGTTTTTCAGCCAGAAATAAACGCGTTTTGTCAGCCCTTGGAATCACAGTGTAACTGCCTAGCTCAGAAGAGCCCACTGAGGCAGCCCTTAACCCCAGTGCTCAGAAATTGTCAAAACGTGTTTTTCAGCAGAAATAAACACGTTTTGGCAACTTTGGTCACCACCATGTAACTTATAGGGCAGAAACAGCACAGTTTTCAAAACGTGTTTTTCAGCCCGAAATAAACGCGTTTTCTCAGCCCTTAGAATCGCAGTGTAACTGCCTGGCTCAGAAGAGCACACTGAGTCAGCCCTTAACCCCAGTGCTCAGAAATTGTCAAAACGTGTTTTTCAGCAGAAATAAACACGTTTTGGCAACTTTGGTCATCACCATGTAACTTTTAGGGCAGAAACAGCACACTTTTCAAAACGTGTTTTTCAGCACGAAATAAACGCGTTTTGTCAGCCCTTGGAATCACAGTGTAACTGCCTAGCTCAGAAGAGCCCACTGAGGCAGCCCTTAACCCCAGTGTGCAGAAATTGTCAAAACGTGTTTTTCAGCAGAAATAAACACGTTTTGACAACTTTGGTCACCACCATGTAACTTATAGGGCAGAAACAGCACAGTTTTCAAAACGTGTTTTTCAGCCCGAAATAAACGCGTTTTCTCAGCCCTTAGAATCGCAGTGTAACTGCCTGGCTCAGAAGACCAAACTGAGTCAGCCCTTAACCCCAGTGCTCAGAAATTGTCAAAACGTGTTTTTCAGCAGAAATAAACACGTTTTGGCAACTTTGGTCATCACCATGTAACTTATAGGGCAGAAACAGCACACTTTTCAAAACGTGTTTTTCAGCCCGAAATAAACGCGTTTTGTCAGCCCTTGGAATCACAGAGTAACTGCCTAGCTCAGAAGAGCACACTGAGGCAGCCCTTAACCCCAGTGCTCAGAAATTGTCAAAACGTGTTTTTCAGCAGAAATAAACACGTTTTGGCAACTTTGGTCAACACCATGTAACTTATAGGGCAGAAACAGCACAGTTTTCAAAACGTGTTTTTCAGCCGGAAATAAACGCGTTTTGTCAACCCTTGGAATCACAGTGTAACTGCCTAGCTCAGAAGAGCCCACTGAGGCAGCCCTTAACCCCAGTGTGCAGAAATTGTCAAAACGTGTTTTTCAGCAGAAATAAACACGTTTTGGCAACTTTGGTCATCACCATGTAACTTATAGGGCAGAAACAGCACACTTTTCAAAACGTGTTTTTCAGCCCGAAATAAACGCGTTTTGTCAGCCCTTGGAATCACAGAGTAACTGCCTAGCTCAGAAGAGCCCACTGAGGCAGCCCTTAACCCCAGTGCTCAGAAATTGTCAAAACGTGTTTTTCAGCAGAAATAAACACGTTTTGGCAACTTTGGTCATCACCATGTAACTTATAGGGCAGAAACAGCACAGTTTTCAAAACGTGTTTTTCAGCCCGAAATAAACGCGTTTTCTCAGCCCTTAGAATCGCAGTGTAACTGCCTGGCTCAGAAGAGCACACTGAGTCAGCCCTTAACCCCAGTGCTCAGAAATTGTCAAAACGTGTTTTTCAGCAGAAATAAACACGTTTTGGCAACTTTGGTCATCACCATGTAACTTATAGGGCAGAAACAGCACAGTTTTCAAAACGTGTTTTTCAGCCCGAAATAAACGCCTTTTCTCAGCCCTTAGAATCGCAGTGTAACTGCCTGGCTCAGAAGAGCACACTGAGTCAGCCCTTAACCCCAGTGCTCAGAAATTGTCAAAACGTGTTTTTCAGCAGAAATAAACACGTTTTGGCAACTTTGGTCATCACCATGTAACTTATAGGGCAGAAACAGCACACTTTTCAAAACGTGTTTTTCAGCCCGAAATAAACGCGTTTTGTCAGCCCTTGGAATCACAGTGTAACTGCCTAGCTCAGAAGAGCCCACTGAGGCAGCCCTTAACCCCAGTGCTCAGAAATTGTCAAAACGTGTTTTCCAGCAGAAATAAACACGTTTTGGCAACTTTGGTCACCACCATGTAACTTATAGGGCAGAAACAACACAGTTTTCAAAACGTGTTTTTCAGCCCGAAATAAACGCGTTTTCTCAGCCCTTAGAATCGCAGTGTAACTGCCTGTCCCAGAAGAGCACACAGAGTCAGCCCTTAACCCCAGTGCTCAGAAATTGTCAAAACGTGTTTTTCAGCAGAAATAAACACGTTTTGGCAACTTTGGTCATCACCATGTAACTTATAGGGCAGAAACAGCACACTTTTCAAAACGTGTTTTTCAGCCCGAAATAAACGCGTTTTGTCAGCCCTTGGAATCACAGTGTAACTGCCTAGCTCAGAAGAGCCCACTGAGGCAGCCCTTAACCCCAGTATGCAGAAATTGTCAAAACGTGTTTTTCAGCAGAAATAAACACGTTTTGGCAACTTTGGTCACCACCATGTAACTTATAGGGCAAAAACAGCACAGTTTTCAAAACGTGTTTTTCAGCCCGAAATAAACGCGTTTTCTCAGCCCTTAGAATCGCAGTGTAACTGCCTGGCTCAGAAGAGCACACTGAGTCAGCCCTTAACCCCAGTGCTCAGAAATTGTCAAAACGTGTTTTTCAGCAGAAATAAACACGTTTTGGCAACTTTGGTCATCACCATGTAACTTATAGGGCAGAAACAGCACACTTTTCAAAACGTGTTTTTCAGCCCGAAATAAACGCGTTTTGTCAGCCCTTGGAATCACAGTGTAACTGCATAGCTCAGAAGAGCCCACTGAGGCAGCCCTTAACCCCAGTGCTCAGAAATTGTCAAAACGTGTTTTCCAGCAGAAATAAACACGTTTTGGCAACTTTGGTCACCACCATGTAACTTATAGGGCAGAAACAGCACAGTTTTCAAAACGTGTTTTTCAGCCCGAAATAAACGCGTTTTCTCAGCCCTTAGAATCGCAGTGTAACTGCCTGTCTCAGAAGAGCACACTGAGTCAGCCCTTAACCCCAGTGCTCACAAATTGTCAAAACGTGTTTTTCAGCAGAAATAAACACGTTTTGGCAACTTTGGTCACCACCATGTAACTTATAGGGCAGAAACAGCACAGTTTTCAAAACGTGTTTTTCAGCCCGAAATAAACGCGTTTTCTCAGCCCTTAGAATCGCAGTGTAACTGCCTGTCTCAGAAGAGCACACTGAGTCAGCCCTTAACCCCAGTGCTCAGAAATTGTCAAAACGTGTTTTTCAGCAGAAATAAACACGTTTTGGCAACTTTGGTCATCACCATGTAACTTATAGGGCAGAAACAGCACACTTTTCAAAACGTGTTTTTCAGCCCGAAATAAACGCGTTTTGTCAGCCCTTGGAATCACAGTGTAACTGCCTAGCTCAGAAGAGCCCACTGAGGCAGCCCTTAACCCCAGTGTGCAGAAATTGTCAAAACGTGTTTTTCAGCAGAAATAAACACGTTTTGGCAACTTTGGTCATCACCATGTAACTTATAGGGCAGAAACAGCACACTTTTCAAAACGTGTTTTTCAGCCCGAAATAAACGCGTTTTGTCAGCCCTTGGAATCACAGTGTAACTGCCTAGCTCAGAAGAGTCCACTAAGGCAGCCCTTAACCCCAGTGCTCAGAAATTGTCAAAACGTGTTTTCCAGCAGAAATAAACACGTTTTGGCAACTTTGGTCACCACCATGTAACTTATAGGGCAGAAACAGCACAGTTTTCAAAACGTGTTTTTCAGCCGGAAATAAACGCGTTTTGTCAGCCCTTGGAATCACAGTGTAACTGCCTAGCTCAGAAGAGCCCACTGAGGCAGCCCTTAACCCCAGTGTGCAGAAATTGTCAAAACGTGTTTTTCAGCAGAAATAAACACGTTTTGGCAACTTTGGTCATCACCATGTAACTTATAGGGCAGAAACAGCACACTTTTCAAAACGTGTTTTTCAGCCCGAAATAAACGCGTTTTGTCAGCCCTTGGAATCACAGAGTAACTGCCTAGCTCAGAAGAGCCCACTGAGTCAGCCCTTAACCCCAGTGCTCAGAAATTGTCAAAACGTGTTTTTCAGCAGAAATAAACACGTTTTGGCAACTTTGGTCATCACCATGTAACTTATAGGGCAGAAACAGCACACTTTTCAAAACGTGTTTTTCAGCCCGAAATAAACGCGTTTTGTCAGCCCTTGGAATCACAGTGAAACTGCCTAGCTCAGAAGAGCCCACTGAGGCAGCCCTTAACCCCAGTGCTCAGAAATTGTCAAAACGTGTTTTTCAGCAGAAATAAACACGTTTTGGCAACTTTGGTCACCACCATGTAACTTATAGGGCAGAAACAGCACAGTTTTCAAAACGTGTTTTTCAGCCCGAAATAAACGCGTTTTCTCAGCCCTTAGAATCGCAGTGTAACTGCCTGGCTCAGAAGAGCACACTGAGTCAGCCCTTAACCCCAGTGCTCAGAAATTGTCAAAACGTGTTTTTCAGCAGAAATAAACACGTTTTGGCAACTTTGGTCATCACCATGTAACTTTTAGGGCAGAAACAGCACACTTTTCAAAACGTGTTTTTCAGCACGAAATAAACGCGTTTTGTCAGCCCTTGGAATCACAGTGTAACTGCCTAGCTCAGAAGAGCCCACTGAGGCAGCCCTTAACCCCAGTGTGCAGAAATTGTCAAAACGTGTTTTTCAGCAGAAATAAACACGTTTTGGCAACTTTGGTCACCACAATGTAACTTATAGGGCAGAAACAGCACAGTTTTCAAAACGTGTTTTTCAGCCCGAAATAAAAGCGTTTTCTCAGCCCTTAGAATCGCAGTGTAACTGCCTGTCTCAGAAGAGCACACTGAGTCAGCCCTTAACCCCAGTGCTCAGAAATTGTCAAAACGTGTTTTTCAGCAGAAATAAACACGTTTTGGCAACTTTGGTCATCACCATGTAACTTATAGGGCAGAAACAGCACACTTTTCAAAACGTGTTTTTCAGCCCGAAATAAACGCGTTTTGTCAGCCCTTGGAATCACAGTGTAACTGCCTAGCTCAGAAGAGCCCACTGAGGCAGCCCTTAACCCCAGTGTGCAGAAATTGTCAAAACGTGTTTTTCAGCAGAAATAAACACGTTTTGGCAACTTTGGTCATCACCATGTAACTTATAGGGCAGAAACAGCACACTTTTCAAAACGTGTTTTTCAGCCCGAAATAAACGCGTTTTGTCAGCCTTGGAATCACAGTGTAACTGCCTAGCTCAGAAGAGCCCACTGAGGCAGCCCTTAACCCCAGTGTGCAGAAATTGTCAAAACGTGTTTTTCAGCAGAAATAAACACGTTTTGGCAACTTTGGTCATCACCATGTAACTTATAGGGCAGAAACAGCACACTTTTCAAAACGTGTTTTTCAGCCCGAAATAAACGCGTTTTGTCAGCCCTTGGAATCACAGAGTAACTGCCTAGCTCAGAAGAGCCCACTGAGGCAGCCCTTAACCCCAGTGCTCAGAAATTGTCAAAACGTGTTTTTCAGCAGAAATAAACACGTTTTGGCAACTTTGGTCATCACCATGTAACTTATAGGGCAGAAACAGCACACTTTTCAAAACGTGTTTTTCAGCCCGAAATAAACGCGTTTTGTCAGCCCTTGGAATCACAGTGTAACTGCCTAGCTCAGAAGAGCCCACTGAGGCAGCCCTTAACCCCAGTATGCAGAAATTGTCAAAACGTGTTTTTCAGCAGAAATAAACACGTTTTGGCAACTTTGGTCACCACCATGTAACTTATAGGGCAAAAACAGCACAGTTTTCAAAACGTGTTTTTCAGCCCGAAATAAACGCGTTTTCTCAGCCCTTAGAATCGCAGTGTAACTGCCTGGCTCAGAAGAGCACACTGAGTCAGCCCTTAACCCCAGTGCTCAGAAATTGTCAAAACGTGTTTTTCAGCAGAAATAAACACGTTTTGGCAACTTTGGTCATCACCATGTAACTTATAGGGCAGAAACAGCACACTTTTCAAAACGTGTTTTTCAGCCCGAAATAAACGCGTTTTGTCAGCCCTTGGAATCACAGTGTAACTGCCTAGCTCAGAAGAGCCCACTGAGGCAGCCCTTAACCCCAGTGCTCAGAAATTGTCAAAACGTGTTTTCCAGCAGAAATAAACACGTTTTGGCAACTTTGGTCACCACCATGTAACTTATAGGGCAGAAACAGCACAGTTTTCAAAACGTGTTTTTCAGCCCGAAATAAACGCGTTTTCTCAGCCCTTAGAATCGCAGTGTAACTGCCTGTCTCAGAAGAGCACACTGAGTCAGCCCTTAACCCCAGTGCTCACAAATTGTCAAAACGTGTTTTTCAGCAGAAATAAACACGTTTTGGCAACTTTGGTCACCACCATGTAACTTATAGGGCAGAAACAGCACAGTTTTCAAAACGTGTTTTTCAGCCCGAAATAAACGCGTTTTCTCAGCCCTTAGAATCGCAGTGTAACTGCCTGTCTCAGAAGAGCACACTGAGTCAGCCCTTAACCCCAGTGCTCAGAAATTGTCAAAACGTGTTTTTCAGCAGAAATAAACACGTTTTGGCAACTTTGGTCATCACCATGTAACTTATAGGGCAGAAACAGCACACTTTTCAAAACGTGTTTTTCAGCCCGAAATAAACGCGTTTTGTCAGCCCTTGGAATCACAGTGTAACTGCCTAGCTCAGAAGAGCCCACTGAGGCAGCCCTTAACCCCAGTGTGCAGAAATTGTCAAAACGTGTTTTTCAGCAGAAATAAACACGTTTTGGCAACTTTGGTCATCACCATGTAACTTATAGGGCAGAAACAGCACACTTTTCAAAACGTGTTTTTCAGCCCGAAATAAACGCGTTTTGTCAGCCCTTGGAATCACAGTGTAACTGCCTAGCTCAGAAGAGTCCACTAAGGCAGCCCTTAACCCCAGTGCTCAGAAATTGTCAAAACGTGTTTTCCAGCAGAAATAAACACGTTTTGGCAACTTTGGTCACCACCATGTAACTTATAGGGCAGAAACAGCACAGTTTTCAAAACGTGTTTTTCAGCCGGAAATAAACGCGTTTTGTCAGCCCTTGGAATCACAGTGTAACTGCCTAGCTCAGAAGAGCCCACTGAGGCAGCCCTTAACCCCAGTGTGCAGAAATTGTCAAAACGTGTTTTTCAGCAGAAATAAACACGTTTTGGCAACTTTGGTCATCACCATGTAACTTATAGGGCAGAAACAGCACACTTTTCAAAACGTGTTTTTCAGCCCGAAATAAACGCGTTTTGTCAGCCCTTGGAATCACAGAGTAACTGCCTAGCTCAGAAGAGCCCACTGAGGCAGCCCTTAACCCCAGTGCTCAGAAATTGTCAAAACGTGTTTTTCAGCAGAAATAAACACGTTTTGGCAACTTTGGTCATCACCATGTAACTTATAGGGCAGAAACAGCACAGTTTTCAAAACGTGTTTTTCAGCCCGAAATAAACGCGTTTTCTCAGCCCTTAGAATCGCAGTGTAACTGCCTGTCCCAGAAGAGCACACAGAGTCAGCCCTTAACCCCAGTGCTCAGAAATTGTCAAAACGTGTTTTTCAGCAGAAATAAACACGTTTTGGCAACTTTGGTCATCACCATGTAACTTATAGGGCAGAAACAGCACACTTTTCAAAACGTGTTTTTCAGCCCGAAATAAACGCGTTTTGTCAGCCCTTGGAATCACAGGGTAACTGCCTAGCTCAGAAGAGCCCACTGAGGCAGCCCTTAACCCCAGTGCTCAGAAATTGTCAAAACGTGTTTTTCAGCAGAAATAAACACGTTTTGGCAACTTTGGTCACCACCATGTAACTTATAGGGCAGAAACAGCACAGTTTTCAAAACGTGTTTTTCAGCCCGAAATAAACGCGTTTTCTCACCCCTTAGAATCGCAGTGTAACTGCCTGGCTCAGAAGAGCACACTGAGTCAGCCCTTAACCCCAGTGCTCAGAAATTGTCAAAACGTGTTTTTCAGCAGAAATAAACACGTTTTGGCAACTTTGGTCATCACCATGTAACTTTTAGGGCAGAAACAGCACACTTTTCAAAACGTGTTTTTCAGCCCGAAATAAACGCGTTTTGTCAGCCCTTGGAATCACAGTGTAACTGCCTAGCTCAGAAGAGCCCACTGAGGCAGCCCTTAACCCCAGTGTGCAGAAATTGTCAAAACGTGTTTTTCAGCAGAAATAAACACGTTTTGGCAACTTTGGTCACCACCATGTAACTTATAGGGCAGAAACAGCACAGTTTTCAAAACGTGTTTTTCAGCCCGAAATAAACGCGTTTTCTCAGCCCTTAGAATCGCAGTGTAACTGCCTGTCTCAGAAGAGCAAACTGAGTCAGCCCTTAACCCCAGTGTGCAGAAATTGTCAAAACGTGTTTTTCAGCAGAAATAAACACGTTTTGGCAACTTTGGTCATCACCATGTAACTTACAGGGCAGAAACAGCACACTTTTCAAAACGTGTTTTTCAGCCCGAAATAAACGCGTTTTGTCAGCCCTTGGAATCACAGTGTAACTGCCTAGCTCAGAAGAGCCCACTGAGGCAGCCCTTAACCCCAGTGCTCAGAAATTGTCAAAACGTGTTTTCCAGCAGAAATAAACACGTTTTGGCAACTTTGGTCACCACCATGTAACTTATAGGGCAGAAACAGCACAGTTTTCAAAACGTGTTTTTCAGCCCGAAATAAACGCGTTTTCTCAGCCCTTAGAATCGCAGTGTAACTGCCTGGCTCAGAAGACCAAACTGAGTCAGCCCTTAACCCCAGTGCTCAGAAATTGTCAAAACGTGTTTTTCAGCAGAAATAAACACGTTTTGGCAACTTTGGTCATCACCATGTAACTTATAGGGCAGAAACAGCACACTTTTCAAAACGTGTTTTTCAGCCCGAAATAAACGCGTTTTGTCAGCCCTTGGAATCACAGAGTAACTGCCTAGCTCAGAAGAGCACACTGAGGCAGCCCTTAACCCCAGTGCTCAGAAATTGTCAAAACGTGTTTTTCAGCAGAAATAAACACGTTTTGGCAACTTTGGTCACCACCATGTAACTTATAGGGCAGAAACAGCACAGTTTTCAAAACGTGTTTTTCAGCCGGAAATAAACGCGTTTTGTCAACCCTTGGAATCACAGTGTAACTGCCTAGCTCAGAAGAGCCCACTGAGGCAGCCCTTAACCCCAGTGTGCAGAAATTGTCAAAACGTGTTTTTCAGCAGAAATAAACACGTTTTGGCAACTTTGGTCATCACCATGTAACTTATAGGGCAGAAACAGCACACTTTTCAAAACGTGTTTTTCAGCCCGAAATAAACGCGTTTTGTCAGCCCTTGGAATCACAGAGTAACTGCCTAGCTCAGAAGAGCCCACTGAGGCAGCCCTTAACCCCAGTGCTCAGAAATTGTCAAAACGTGTTTTTCAGCAGAAATAAACACGTTTTGGCAACTTTGGTCATCACCATGTAACTTATAGGGCAGAAACAGCACAGTTTTCAAAACGTGTTTTTCAGCCCGAAATAAACGCGTTTTCTCAGCCCTTAGAATCGCAGTGTAACTGCCTGGCTCAGAAGAGCACACTGAGTCAGCCCTTAACCCCAGTGCTCAGAAATTGTCAAAACGTGTTTTTCAGCAGAAATAAACACGTTTTGGCAACTTTGGTCATCACCATGTAACTTATAGGGCAGAAACAGCACAGTTTTCAAAACGTGTTTTTCAGCCCGAAATAAACGCGTTTTCTCAGCCCTTAGAATCGCAGTGTAACTGCCTGGCTCAGAAGAGCACACTGAGTCAGCCCTTAACCCCAGTGCTCAGAAATTGTCAAAACGTGTTTTTCAGCAGAAATAAACACGTTTTGGCAACTTTGGTCATCACCATGTAACTTATAGGGCAGAAACAGCACACTTTTCAAAACGTGTTTTTCAGCCCGAAATAAACGCGTTTTGTCAGCCCTTGGAATCACAGTGTAACTGCCTAGCTCAGAAGAGCCCACTGAGGCAGCCCTTAACCCCAGTGTGCAGAAATTGTCAAAACGTGTTTTTCAGCAGAAATAAACACGTTTTGGCAACTTTGGTCATCACCATGTAACTTATAGGGCAGAAACAGCACACTTTTCAAAACGTGTTTTTCAGCCCGAAATAAACGCGTTTTGTCAGCCCTTGGAATCACAGTGTAACTGCCTAGCTCAGAAGAGTCCACTAAGGCAGCCCTTAACCCCAGTGCTCAGAAATTGTCAAAACGTGTTTTCCAGCAGAAATAAACACGTTTTGGCAACTTTGGTCACCACCATGTAACTTATAGGGCAGAAACAGCACAGTTTTCAAAACGTGTTTTTCAGCCGGAAATAAACGCGTTTTGTCAGCCCTTGGAATCACAGTGTAACTGCCTAGCTCAGAAGAGCCCACTGAGGCAGCCCTTAACCCCAGTGTGCAGAAATTGTCAAAACGTGTTTTTCAGCAGAAATAAACACGTTTTGGCAACTTTGGTCATCACCATGTAACTTATAGGGCAGAAACAGCACACTTTTCAAAACGTGTTTTTCAGCCCGAAATAAACGCGTTTTGTCAGCCCTTGGAATCACAGAGTAACTGCCTAGCTCAGAAGAGCCCACTGAGTCAGCCCTTAACCCCAGTGCTCAGAAATTGTCAAAACGTGTTTTTCAGCAGAAATAAACACGTTTTGGCAACTTTGGTCATCACCATGTAACTTATAGGGCAGAAACAGCACACTTTTCAAAACGTGTTTTTCAGCCCGAAATAAACGCGTTTTGTCAGCCCTTGGAATCACAGTGAAACTGCCTAGCTCAGAAGAGCCCACTGAGGCAGCCCTTAACCCCAGTGCTCAGAAATTGTCAAAACGTGTTTTTCAGCAGAAATAAACACGTTTTGGCAACTTTGGTCACCACCATGTAACTTATAGGGCAGAAACAGCACAGTTTTCAAAACGTGTTTTTCAGCCCGAAATAAACGCGTTTTCTCAGCCCTTAGAATCGCAGTGTAACTGCCTGGCTCAGAAGAGCACACTGAGTCAGCCCTTAACCCCAGTGCTCAGAAATTGTCAAAACGTGTTTTTCAGCAGAAATAAACACGTTTTGGCAACTTTGGTCATCACCATGTAACTTTTAGGGCAGAAACAGCACACTTTTCAAAACGTGTTTTTCAGCACGAAATAAACGCGTTTTGTCAGCCCTTGGAATCACAGTGTAACTGCCTAGCTCAGAAGAGCCCACTGAGGCAGCCCTTAACCCCAGTGTGCAGAAATTGTCAAAACGTGTTTTTCAGCAGAAATAAACACGTTTTGGCAACTTTGGTCACCACAATGTAACTTATAGGGCAGAAACAGCACAGTTTTCAAAACGTGTTTTTCAGCCCGAAATAAAAGCGTTTTCTCAGCCCTTAGAATCGCAGTGTAACTGCCTGTCTCAGAAGAGCACACTGAGTCAGCCCTTAACCCCAGTGCTCAGAAATTGTCAAAACGTGTTTTTCAGCAGAAATAAACACGTTTTGGCAACTTTGGTCATCACCATGTAACTTATAGGGCAGAAACAGCACACTTTTCAAAACGTGTTTTTCAGCCCGAAATAAACGCGTTTTGTCAGCCTTGGAATCACAGTGTAACTGCCTAGCTCAGAAGAGCCCACTGAGGCAGCCCTTAACCCCAGTGTGCAGAAATTGTCAAAACGTGTTTTTCAGCAGAAATAAACACGTTTTGGCAACTTTGGTCATCACCATGTAACTTATAGGGCAGAAACAGCACACTTTTCAAAACGTGTTTTTCAGCCCGAAATAAACGCGTTTTGTCAGCCCTTGGAATCACAGAGTAACTGCCTAGCTCAGAAGAGCCCACTGAGGCAGCCCTTAACCCCAGTGCTCAGAAATTGTCAAAACGTGTTTTTCAGCAGAAATAAACACGTTTTGGCAACTTTGGTCATCACCATGTAACTTATAGGGCAGAAACAGCACACTTTTCAAAACGTGTTTTTCAGCCCGAAATAAACGCGTTTTGTCAGCCCTTGGAATCACAGTGTAACTGCCTAGCTCAGAAGAGCCCACTGAGGCAGCCCTTAACCCCAGTATGCAGAAATTGTCAAAACGTGTTTTTCAGCAGAAATAAACACGTTTTGGCAACTTTGGTCACCACCATGTAACTTATAGGGCAAAAACAGCACAGTTTTCAAAACGTGTTTTTCAGCCCGAAATAAACGCGTTTTCTCAGCCCTTAGAATCGCAGTGTAACTGCCTGGCTCAGAAGAGCACACTGAGTCAGCCCTTAACCCCAGTGCTCAGAAATTGTCAAAACGTGTTTTTCAGCAGAAATAAACACGTTTTGGCAACTTTGGTCATCACCATGTAACTTATAGGGCAGAAACAGCACACTTTTCAAAACGTGTTTTTCAGCCCGAAATAAACGCGTTTTGTCAGCCCTTGGAATCACAGTGTAACTGCCTAGCTCAGAAGAGCCCACTGAGGCAGCCCTTAACCCCAGTGCTCAGAAATTGTCAAAACGTGTTTTCCAGCAGAAATAAACACGTTTTGGCAACTTTGGTCACCACCATGTAACTTATAGGGCAGAAACAGCACAGTTTTCAAAATGTGTTTTTCAGCCCGAAATAAACGCGTTTTCTCAGCCCTTAGAATCGCAGTGTAACTGCCTGTCTCAGAAGAGCACACTGAGTCAGCCCTTAACCCCAGTGCTCACAAATTGTCAAAACGTGTTTTTCAGCAGAAATAAACACGTTTTGGCAACTTTGGTCACCACCATGTAACTTATAGGGCAGAAACAGCACAGTTTTCAAAACGTGTTTTTCAGCCCGAAATAAACGCGTTTTCTCAGCCCTTAGAATCGCAGTGTAACTGCCTGTCTCAGAAGAGCACACTGAGTCAGCCCTTAACCCCAGTGCTCAGAAATTGTCAAAACGTGTTTTTCAGCAGAAATAAACACGTTTTGGCAACTTTGGTCATCACCATGTAACTTATAGGGCAGAAACAGCACACTTTTCAAAACGTGTTTTTCAGCCCGAAATAAACGCGTTTTGTCAGCCCTTGGAATCACAGTGTAACTGCCTAGCTCAGAAGAGCCCACTGAGGCAGCCCTTAACCCCAGTGTGCAGAAATTGTCAAAACGTGTTTTTCAGCAGAAATAAACACGTTTTGGCAACTTTGGTCATCACCATGTAACTTATAGGGCAGAAACAGCACACTTTTCAAAACGTGTTTTTCAGCCCGAAATAAACGCGTTTTGTCAGCCCTTGGAATCACAGTGTAACTGCCTAGCTCAGAAGAGTCCACTAAGGCAGCCCTTAACCCCAGTGCTCAGAAATTGTCAAAACGTGTTTTCCAGCAGAAATAAACACGTTTTGGCAACTTTGGTCACCACCATGTAACTTATAGGGCAGAAACAGCACAGTTTTCAAAACGTGTTTTTCAGCCGGAAATAAACGCGTTTTGTCAGCCCTTGGAATCACAGTGTAACTGCCTAGCTCAGAAGAGCCCACTGAGGCAGCCCTTAACCCCAGTGTGCAGAAATTGTCAAAACGTGTTTTTCAGCAGAAATAAACACGTTTTGGCAACTTTGGTCATCACCATGTAACTTATAGGGCAGAAACAGCACACTTTTCAAAACGTGTTTTTCAGCCCGAAATAAACGCGTTTTGTCAGCCCTTGGAATCACAGAGTAACTGCCTAGCTCAGAAGAGCCCACTGAGGCAGCCCTTAACCCCAGTGCTCAGAAATTGTCAAAACGTGTTTTTCAGCAGAAATAAACACGTTTTGGCAACTTTGGTCATCACCATGTAACTTATAGGGCAGAAACAGCACAGTTTTCAAAACGTGTTTTTCAGCCCGAAATAAACGCGTTTTCTCAGCCCTTAGAATCGCAGTGTAACTGCCTGTCCCAGAAGAGCACACAGAGTCAGCCCTTAACCCCAGTGCTCAGAAATTGTCAAAACGTGTTTTTCAGCAGAAATAAACACGTTTTGGCAACTTTGGTCATCACCATGTAACTTATAGGGCAGAAACAGCACACTTTTCAAAACGTGTTTTTCAGCCCGAAATAAACGCGTTTTGTCAGCCCTTGGAATCACAGTGTAACTGCCTAGCTCAGAAGAGCCCACTGAGGCAGCCCTTAACCCCAGTGCTCAGAAATTGTCAAAACGTGTTTTTCAGCAGAAATAAACACGTTTTGGCAACTTTGGTCACCACCATGTAACTTATAGGGCAGAAACAGCACAGTTTTCAAAACGTGTTTTTCAGCCCGAAATAAACGCGTTTTCTCAGCCCTTAGAATCGCAGTGTAACTGCCTGGCTCAGAAGAGCACACTGAGTCAGCCCTTAACCCCAGTGCTCAGAAATTGTCAAAACGTGTTTTTCAGCAGAAATAAACACGTTTTGGCAACTTTGGTCATCACCATGTAACTTTTAGGGCAGAAACAGCACACTTTTCAAAACGTGTTTTTCAGCCCGAAATAAACGCGTTTTGTCAGCCCTTGGAATCACAGTGTAACTGCCTAGCTCAGAAGAGCCCACTGAGGCAGCCCTTAACCCCAGTGTGCAGAAATTGTCAAAACGTGTTTTTCAGCAGAAATAAACACGTTTTGGCAACTTTGGTCACCACCATGTAACTTATAGGGCAGAAACAGCACAGTTTTCAAAACGTGTTTTTCAGCCCGAAATAAACGCGTTTTCTCAGCCCTTAGAATCGCAGTGTAACTGCCTGTCTCAGAAGAGCAAACTGAGTCAGCCCTTAACCCCAGTGCTCAGAAATTGTCAAAACGTGTTTTTCAGCAGAAATAAACACGTTTTGGCAACTTTGGTCATCACCATGTAACTTATAGGGCAGAAACAGCACAGTTTTCAAAACGTGTTTTTCAGCCCGAAATAAACGCGTTTTGTCAGCCCTTGGAATCACAGAGTAACTGCCTAGCTCAGAAGAGCCCACTGAGGCAGCCCTTAACCCCAGTGCTCAGAAATTGTCAAAACGTGTTTTTCAGCAGAAATAAACACGTTTTGGCAACGTTGGTCATCACCATGTAACTTATAGGGCAGAAACAGCACAGTTTTCAAAACGTGTTTTTCAGCCCGAAATAAACGCGTTTTCTCAGCCCTTAGAATCGCAGTGTAACTGCCTGGCTCAGAAGAGCACACTGAGTCAGCCCTTAACCCCAGTGCTCAGAAATTGTCAAAACGTGTTTTTCAGCAGAAATAAACACGTTTTGGCAACTTTGGTCATCACCATGTAACTTATAGGGCAGAAACAGCACAGTTTTCAAAACGTGTTTTTCAGCCAGAAATAAACGCGTTTTGTCAGCCCTTGGAATCACAGTTAAACTGCCTAGCTCAGAAGAGCCCACTGAGGCAGCCCTTAACCCCAGTGTGCAGAAATTGTCAAAACGTGTTTTTCAGCAGAAATAAACACGTTTTGGCAACTTTGGTCATCACCATGTAACTTACAGGGCAGAAACAGCACACTTTTCAAAACGTGTTTTTCAGCCCGAAATAAACGCGTTTTGTCAGCCCTTGGAATCACAGTGTAACTGCCTAGCTCAGAAGAGCCCACTGAGGCAGCCCTTAACCCCAGTGCTCAGAAATTGTCAAAACGTGTTTTCCAGCAGAAATAAACACGTTTTGGCAACTTTGGTCACCACCATGTAACTTATAGGGCAGAAACAGCACAGTTTTCAAAACGTGTTTTTCAGCCCGAAATAAACGCGTTTTCTCAGCCCTTAGAATCGCAGTGTAACTGCCTGGCTCAGAAGACCAAACTGAGTCAGCCCTTAACCCCAGTGCTCAGAAATTGTCAAAACGTGTTTTTCAGCAGAAATAAACACGTTTTGGCAACTTTGGTCATCACCATGTAACTTATAGGGCAGAAACAGCACACTTTTCAAAACGTGTTTTTCAGCCCGAAATAAACGCGTTTTGTCAGCCCTTGGAATCACAGAGTAACTGCCTAGCTCAGAAGAGCACACTGAGGCAGCCCTTAACCCCAGTGCTCAGAAATTGTCAAAACGTGTTTTTCAGCAGAAATAAACACGTTTTGGCAACTTTGGTCACCACCATGTAACTTATAGGGCAGAAACAGCACAGTTTTCAAAACGTGTTTTTCAGCCGGAAATAAACGCGTTTTGTCAACCCTTGGAATCACAGTGTAACTGCCTAGCTCAGAAGAGCCCACTGAGGCAGCCCTTAACCCCAGTGTGCAGAAATTGTCAAAACGTGTTTTTCAGCAGAAATAAACACGTTTTGGCAACTTTGGTCATCACCATGTAACTTATAGGGCAGAAACAGCACACTTTTCAAAACGTGTTTTTCAGCCCGAAATAAACGCGTTTTGTCAGCCCTTGGAATCACAGAGTAACTGCCTAGCTCAGAAGAGCCCACTGAGGCAGCCCTTAACCCCAGTGCTCAGAAATTGTCAAAACGTGTTTTTCAGCAGAAATAAACACGTTTTGGCAACTTTGGTCATCACCATGTAACTTATAGGGCAGAAACAGCACAGTTTTCAAAACGTGTTTTTCAGCCCGAAATAAACGCGTTTTCTCAGCCCTTAGAATCGCAGTGTAACTGCCTGGCTCAGAAGAGCACACTGAGTCAGCCCTTAACCCCAGTGCTCAGAAATTGTCAAAACGTGTTTTTCAGCAGAAATAAACACGTTTTGGCAACTTTGGTCATCACCATGTAACTTATAGGGCAGAAACAGCACAGTTTTCAAAACGTGTTTTTCAGCCCGAAATAAACGCGTTTTCTCAGCCCTTAGAATCGCAGTGTAACTGCCTGGCTCAGAAGAGCACACTGAGTCAGCCCTTAACCCCAGTGCTCAGAAATTGTCAAAACGTGTTTTTCAGCAGAAATAAACACGTTTTGGCAACTTTGGTCATCACCATGTAACTTATAGGGCAGAAACAGCACACTTTTCAAAACGTGTTTTTCAGCCCGAAATAAACGCGTTTTGTCAGCCCTTGGAATCACAGTGTAACTGCCTAGCTCAGAAGAGCCCACTGAGGCAGCCCTTAACCCCAGTGTGCAGAAATTGTCAAAACGTGTTTTTCAGCAGAAATAAACACGTTTTGGCAACTTTGGTCATCACCATGTAACTTATAGGGCAGAAACAGCACACTTTTCAAAACGTGTTTTTCAGCCCGAAATAAACGCGTTTTGTCAGCCCTTGGAATCACAGTGTAACTGCCTAGCTCAGAAGAGTCCACTAAGGCAGCCCTTAACCCCAGTGCTCAGAAATTGTCAAAACGTGTTTTCCAGCAGAAATAAACACGTTTTGGCAACTTTGGTCACCACCATGTAACTTATAGGGCAGAAACAGCACAGTTTTCAAAACGTGTTTTTCAGCCGGAAATAAACGCGTTTTGTCAGCCCTTGGAATCACAGTGTAACTGCCTAGCTCAGAAGAGCCCACTGAGGCAGCCCTTAACCCCAGTGTGCAGAAATTGTCAAAACGTGTTTTTCAGCAGAAATAAACACGTTTTGGCAACTTTGGTCATCACCATGTAACTTATAGGGCAGAAACAGCACACTTTTCAAAACGTGTTTTTCAGCCCGAAATAAACGCGTTTTGTCAGCCCTTGGAATCACAGAGTAACTGCCTAGCTCAGAAGAGCCCACTGAGTCAGCCCTTAACCCCAGTGCTCAGAAATTGTCAAAACGTGTTTTTCAGCAGAAATAAACACGTTTTGGCAACTTTGGTCATCACCATGTAACTTATAGGGCAGAAACAGCACACTTTTCAAAACGTGTTTTTCAGCCCGAAATAAACGCGTTTTGTCAGCCCTTGGAATCACAGTGAAACTGCCTAGCTCAGAAGAGCCCACTGAGGCAGCCCTTAACCCCAGTGCTCAGAAATTGTCAAAACGTGTTTTTCAGCAGAAATAAACACGTTTTGGCAACTTTGGTCACCACCATGTAACTTATAGGGCAGAAACAGCACAGTTTTCAAAACGTGTTTTTCAGCCCGAAATAAACGCGTTTTCTCAGCCCTTAGAATCGCAGTGTAACTGCCTGGCTCAGAAGAGCACACTGAGTCAGCCCTTAACCCCAGTGCTCAGAAATTGTCAAAACGTGTTTTTCAGCAGAAATAAACACGTTTTGGCAACTTTGGTCATCACCATGTAACTTTTAGGGCAGAAACAGCACACTTTTCAAAACGTGTTTTTCAGCACGAAATAAACGCGTTTTGTCAGCCCTTGGAATCACAGTGTAACTGCCTAGCTCAGAAGAGCCCACTGAGGCAGCCCTTAACCCCAGTGTGCAGAAATTGTCAAAACGTGTTTTTCAGCAGAAATAAACACGTTTTGGCAACTTTGGTCACCACAATGTAACTTATAGGGCAGAAACAGCACAGTTTTCAAAACGTGTTTTTCAGCCCGAAATAAAAGCGTTTTCTCAGCCCTTAGAATCGCAGTGTAACTGCCTGTCTCAGAAGAGCACACTGAGTCAGCCCTTAACCCCAGTGCTCAGAAATTGTCAAAACGTGTTTTTCAGCAGAAATAAACACGTTTTGGCAACTTTGGTCATCACCATGTAACTTATAGGGCAGAAACAGCACACTTTTCAAAACGTGTTTTTCAGCCCGAAATAAACGCGTTTTGTCAGCCTTGGAATCACAGTGTAACTGCCTAGCTCAGAAGAGCCCACTGAGGCAGCCCTTAACCCCAGTGTGCAGAAATTGTCAAAACGTGTTTTTCAGCAGAAATAAACACGTTTTGGCAACTTTGGTCATCACCATGTAACTTATAGGGCAGAAACAGCACACTTTTCAAAACGTGTTTTTCAGCCCGAAATAAACGCGTTTTGTCAGCCCTTGGAATCACAGAGTAACTGCCTAGCTCAGAAGAGCCCACTGAGGCAGCCCTTAACCCCAGTGCTCAGAAATTGTCAAAACGTGTTTTTCAGCAGAAATAAACACGTTTTGGCAACTTTGGTCATCACCATGTAACTTATAGGGCAGAAACAGCACACTTTTCAAAACGTGTTTTTCAGCCCGAAATAAACGCGTTTTGTCAGCCCTTGGAATCACAGTGTAACTGCCTAGCTCAGAAGAGCCCACTGAGGCAGCCCTTAACCCCAGTATGCAGAAATTGTCAAAACGTGTTTTTCAGCAGAAATAAACACGTTTTGGCAACTTTGGTCACCACCATGTAACTTATAGGGCAAAAACAGCACAGTTTTCAAAACGTGTTTTTCAGCCCGAAATAAACGCGTTTTCTCAGCCCTTAGAATCGCAGTGTAACTGCCTGGCTCAGAAGAGCACACTGAGTCAGCCCTTAACCCCAGTGCTCAGAAATTGTCAAAACGTGTTTTTCAGCAGAAATAAACACGTTTTGGCAACTTTGGTCATCACCATGTAACTTATAGGGCAGAAACAGCACACTTTTCAAAACGTGTTTTTCAGCCCGAAATAAACGCGTTTTGTCAGCCCTTGGAATCACAGTGTAACTGCCTAGCTCAGAAGAGCCCACTGAGGCAGCCCTTAACCCCAGTGCTCAGAAATTGTCAAAACGTGTTTTCCAGCAGAAATAAACACGTTTTGGCAACTTTGGTCACCACCATGTAACTTATAGGGCAGAAACAGCACAGTTTTCAAAATGTGTTTTTCAGCCCGAAATAAACGCGTTTTCTCAGCCCTTAGAATCGCAGTGTAACTGCCTGTCTCAGAAGAGCACACTGAGTCAGCCCTTAACCCCAGTGCTCACAAATTGTCAAAACGTGTTTTTCAGCAGAAATAAACACGTTTTGGCAACTTTGGTCACCACCATGTAACTTATAGGGCAGAAACAGCACAGTTTTCAAAACGTGTTTTTCAGCCCGAAATAAACGCGTTTTCTCAGCCCTTAGAATCGCAGTGTAACTGCCTGTCTCAGAAGAGCACACTGAGTCAGCCCTTAACCCCAGTGCTCAGAAATTGTCAAAACGTGTTTTTCAGCAGAAATAAACACGTTTTGGCAACTTTGGTCATCACCATGTAACTTATAGGGCAGAAACAGCACACTTTTCAAAACGTGTTTTTCAGCCCGAAATAAACGCGTTTTGTCAGCCCTTGGAATCACAGTGTAACTGCCTAGCTCAGAAGAGCCCACTGAGGCAGCCCTTAACCCCAGTGTGCAGAAATTGTCAAAACGTGTTTTTCAGCAGAAATAAACACGTTTTGGCAACTTTGGTCATCACCATGTAACTTATAGGGCAGAAACAGCACACTTTTCAAAACGTGTTTTTCAGCCCGAAATAAACGCGTTTTGTCAGCCCTTGGAATCACAGTGTAACTGCCTAGCTCAGAAGAGTCCACTAAGGCAGCCCTTAACCCCAGTGCTCAGAAATTGTCAAAACGTGTTTTCCAGCAGAAATAAACACGTTTTGGCAACTTTGGTCACCACCATGTAACTTATAGGGCAGAAACAGCACAGTTTTCAAAACGTGTTTTTCAGCCGGAAATAAACGCGTTTTGTCAGCCCTTGGAATCACAGTGTAACTGCCTAGCTCAGAAGAGCCCACTGAGGCAGCCCTTAACCCCAGTGTGCAGAAATTGTCAAAACGTGTTTTTCAGCAGAAATAAACACGTTTTGGCAACTTTGGTCATCACCATGTAACTTATAGGGCAGAAACAGCACACTTTTCAAAACGTGTTTTTCAGCCCGAAATAAACGCGTTTTGTCAGCCCTTGGAATCACAGAGTAACTGCCTAGCTCAGAAGAGCCCACTGAGGCAGCCCTTAACCCCAGTGCTCAGAAATTGTCAAAACGTGTTTTTCAGCAGAAATAAACACGTTTTGGCAACTTTGGTCATCACCATGTAACTTATAGGGCAGAAACAGCACAGTTTTCAAAACGTGTTTTTCAGCCCGAAATAAACGCGTTTTCTCAGCCCTTAGAATCGCAGTGTAACTGCCTGTCCCAGAAGAGCACACAGAGTCAGCCCTTAACCCCAGTGCTCAGAAATTGTCAAAACGTGTTTTTCAGCAGAAATAAACACGTTTTGGCAACTTTGGTCATCACCATGTAACTTATAGGGCAGAAACAGCACAGTTTTCAAAACGTGTTTTTCAGCCCGAAATAAACGCGTTTTCTCAGCCCTTAGAATCGCAGTGTAACTGCCTGGCTCAGAAGAGCACACTGAGTCAGCCCTTAACCCCAGTGCTCAGAAATTGTCAAAACGTGTTTTTCAGCAGAAATAAACACGTTTTGGCAACTTTGGTCATCACCATGTAACTTTTAGGGCAGAAACAGCACACTTTTCAAAACGTGTTTTTCAGCCCGAAATAAACGCGTTTTGTCAGCCCTTGGAATCACAGTGTAACTGCCTAGCTCAGAAGAGCCCACTGAGGCAGCCCTTAACCCCAGTGTGCAGAAATTGTCAAAACGTGTTTTTCAGCAGAAATAAACACGTTTTGGCAACTTTGGTCACCACCATGTAACTTATAGGGCAGAAACAGCACAGTTTTCAAAACGTGTTTTTCAGCCCGAAATAAACGCGTTTTCTCAGCCCTTAGAATCGCAGTGTAACTGCCTGTCTCAGAAGAGCAAACTGAGTCAGCCCTTAACCCCAGTGCTCAGAAATTGTCAAAACGTGTTTTTCAGCAGAAATAAACACGTTTTGGCAACTTTGGTCATCACCATGTAACTTATAGGGCAGAAACAGCACACTTTTCAAAACGTGTTTTTCAGCCCGAAATAAACGCGTTTTGTCAGCCCTTGGAATCACAGAGTAACTGCCTAGCTCAGAAGAGCCCACTGAGGCAGCCCTTAACCCCAGTGCTCAGAAATTGTCAAAACGTGTTTTTCAGCAGAAATAAACACGTTTTGGCAACGTTGGTCATCACCATGTAACTTATAGGGCAGAAACAGCACAGTTTTCAAAACGTGTTTTTCAGCCCGAAATAAACGCGTTTTCTCAGCCCTTAGAATCGCAGTGTAACTGCCTGGCTCAGAAGAGCACACTGAGTCAGCCCTTAACCCCAGTGCTCAGAAATTGTCAAAACGTGTTTTTCAGCAGAAATAAACACGTTTTGGCAACTTTGGTCATCACCATGTAACTTATAGGGCAGAAACAGCACAGTTTTCAAAACGTGTTTTTCAGCCAGAAATAAACGCGTTTTGTCAGCCCTTGGAATCACAGTTAAACTGCCTAGCTCAGAAGAGCCCACTGAGGCAGCCCTTAACCCCAGTGTGCAGAAATTGTCAAAACGTGTTTTTCAGCAGAAATAAACACGTTTTGGCAACTTTGGTCATCACCATGTAACTTACAGGGCAGAAACAGCACACTTTTCAAAACGTGTTTTTCAGCCCGAAATAAACGCGTTTTGTCAGCCCTTGGAATCACAGTGTAACTGCCTAGCTCAGAAGAGCCCACTGAGGCAGCCCTTAACCCCAGTGCTCAGAAATTGTCAAAACGTGTTTTCCAGCAGAAATAAACACGTTTTGGCAACTTTGGTCACCACCATGTAACTTATAGGGCAGAAACAGCACAGTTTTCAAAACGTGTTTTTCAGCCCGAAATAAACGCGTTTTCTCAGCCCTTAGAATCGCAGTGTAACTGCCTGGCTCAGAAGACCAAACTGAGTCAGCCCTTAACCCCAGTGCTCAGAAATTGTCAAAACGTGTTTTTCAGCAGAAATAAACACGTTTTGGCAACTTTGGTCATCACCATGTAACTTATAGGGCAGAAACAGCACACTTTTCAAAACGTGTTTTTCAGCCCGAAATAAACGCGTTTTGTCAGCCCTTGGAATCACAGAGTAACTGCCTAGCTCAGAAGAGCACACTGAGGCAGCCCTTAACCCCAGTGCTCAGAAATTGTCAAAACGTGTTTTTCAGCAGAAATAAACACGTTTTGGCAACTTTGGTCACCACCATGTAACTTATAGGGCAGAAACAGCACAGTTTTCAAAACGTGTTTTTCAGCCGGAAATAAACGCGTTTTGTCAACCCTTGGAATCACAGTGTAACTGCCTAGCTCAGAAGAGCCCACTGAGGCAGCCCTTAACCCCAGTGTGCAGAAATTGTCAAAACGTGTTTTTCAGCAGAAATAAACACGTTTTGGCAACTTTGGTCATCACCATGTAACTTATAGGGCAGAAACAGCACACTTTTCAAAACGTGTTTTTCAGCCCGAAATAAACGCGTTTTGTCAGCCCTTGGAATCACAGAGTAACTGCCTAGCTCAGAAGAGCCCACTGAGGCAGCCCTTAACCCCAGTGCTCAGAAATTGTCAAAACGTGTTTTTCAGCAGAAATAAACACGTTTTGGCAACTTTGGTCATCACCATGTAACTTATAGGGCAGAAACAGCACAGTTTTCAAAACGTGTTTTTCAGCCCGAAATAAACGCGTTTTCTCAGCCCTTAGAATCGCAGTGTAACTGCCTGGCTCAGAAGAGCACACTGAGTCAGCCCTTAACCCCAGTGCTCAGAAATTGTCAAAACGTGTTTTTCAGCAGAAATAAACACGTTTTGGCAACTTTGGTCATCACCATGTAACTTATAGGGCAGAAACAGCACAGTTTTCAAAACGTGTTTTTCAGCCCGAAATAAACGCGTTTTCTCAGCCCTTAGAATCGCAGTGTAACTGCCTGGCTCAGAAGAGCACACTGAGTCAGCCCTTAACCCCAGTGCTCAGAAATTGTCAAAACGTGTTTTTCAGCAGAAATAAACACGTTTTGGCAACTTTGGTCATCACCATGTAACTTATAGGGCAGAAACAGCACACTTTTCAAAACGTGTTTTTCAGCCCGAAATAAACGCGTTTTGTCAGCCCTTGGAATCACAGTGTAACTGCCTAGCTCAGAAGAGCCCACTGAGGCAGCCCTTAACCCCAGTGCTCAGAAATTGTCAAAACGTGTTTTCCAGCAGAAATAATCACGTTTTGGCAACTTTGGTCACCACCATGTAACTTATAGGGCAGAAACAACACAGTTTTCAAAACGTGTTTTTCAGCCCGAAATAAACGCGTTTTCTCAGCCCTTAGAATCGCAGTGTAACTGCCTGTCCCAGAAGAGCACACAGAGTCAGCCCTTAACCCCAGTGCTCAGAAATTGTCAAAACGTGTTTTTCAGCAGAAATAAACACGTTTTGGCAACTTTGGTCATCACCATGTAACTTATAGGGCAGAAACAGCACACTTTTCAAAACGTGTTTTTCAGCCCGAAATAAACGCGTTTTGTCAGCCCTTGGAATCACAGTGTAACTGCCTAGCTCAGAAGAGCCCACTGAGGCAGCCCTTAACCCCAGTATGCAGAAATTGTCAAAACGTGTTTTTCAGCAGAAATAAACACGTTTTGGCAACTTTGGTCACCACCATGTAACTTATAGGGCAAAAACAGCACAGTTTTCAAAACGTGTTTTTCAGCCCGAAATAAACGCGTTTTCTCAGCCCTTAGAATCGCAGTGTAACTGCCTGGCTCAGAAGAGCACACTGAGTCAGCCCTTAACCCCAGTGCTCAGAAATTGTCAAAACGTGTTTTTCAGCAGAAATAAACACGTTTTGGCAACTTTGGTCATCACCATGTAACTTATAGGGCAGAAACAGCACACTTTTCAAAACGTGTTTTTCAGCCCGAAATAAACGCGTTTTGTCAGCCCTTGGAATCACAGTGTAACTGCCTAGCTCAGAAGAGCCCACTGAGGCAGCCCTTAACCCCAGTGCTCAGAAATTGTCAAAACGTGTTTTCCAGCAGAAATAAACACGTTTTGGCAACTTTGGTCACCACCATGTAACTTATAGGGCAGAAACAGCACAGTTTTCAAAACGTGTTTTTCAGCCCGAAATAAACGCGTTTTCTCAGCCCTTAGAATCGCAGTGTAACTGCCTGTCTCAGAAGAGCACACTGAGTCAGCCCTTAACCCCAGTGCTCACAAATTGTCAAAACGTGTTTTTCAGCAGAAATAAACACGTTTTGGCAACTTTGGTCACCACCATGTAACTTATAGGGCAGAAACAGCACAGTTTTCAAAACGTGTTTTTCAGCCCGAAATAAACGCGTTTTCTCAGCCCTTAGAATCGCAGTGTAACTGCCTGTCTCAGAAGAGCACACTGAGTCAGCCCTTAACCCCAGTGCTCAGAAATTGTCAAAACGTGTTTTTCAGCAGAAATAAACACGTTTTGGCAACTTTGGTCATCACCATGTAACTTATAGGGCAGAAACAGCACACTTTTCAAAACGTGTTTTTCAGCCCGAAATAAACGCGTTTTGTCAGCCCTTGGAATCACAGTGTAACTGCCTAGCTCAGAAGAGCCCACTGAGGCAGCCCTTAACCCCAGTGTGCAGAAATTGTCAAAACGTGTTTTTCAGCAGAAATAAACACGTTTTGGCAACTTTGGTCATCACCATGTAACTTATAGGGCAGAAACAGCACACTTTTCAAAACGTGTTTTTCAGCCCGAAATAAACGCGTTTTGTCAGCCCTTGGAATCACAGTGTAACTGCCTAGCTCAGAAGAGTCCACTAAGGCAGCCCTTAACCCCAGTGCTCAGAAATTGTCAAAACGTGTTTTCCAGCAGAAATAAACACGTTTTGGCAACTTTGGTCACCACCATGTAACTTATAGGGCAGAAACAGCACAGTTTTCAAAACGTGTTTTTCAGCCGGAAATAAACGCGTTTTGTCAGCCCTTGGAATCACAGTGTAACTGCCTAGCTCAGAAGAGCCCACTGAGGCAGCCCTTAACCCCAGTGTGCAGAAATTGTCAAAACGTGTTTTTCAGCAGAAATAAACACGTTTTGGCAACTTTGGTCATCACCATGTAACTTATAGGGCAGAAACAGCACACTTTTCAAAACGTGTTTTTCAGCCCGAAATAAACGCGTTTTGTCAGCCCTTGGAATCACAGAGTAACTGCCTAGCTCAGAAGAGCCCACTGAGGCAGCCCTTAACCCCAGTGCTCAGAAATTGTCAAAACGTGTTTTTCAGCAGAAATAAACACGTTTTGGCAACTTTGGTCATCACCATGTAACTTATAGGGCAGAAACAGCACAGTTTTCAAAACGTGTTTTTCAGCCCGAAATAAACGCGTTTTCTCAGCCCTTAGAATCGCAGTGTAACTGCCTGTCCCAGAAGAGCACACAGAGTCAGCCCTTAACCCCAGTGCTCAGAAATTGTCAAAACGTGTTTTTCAGCAGAAATAAACACGTTTTGGCAACTTTGGTCATCACCATGTAACTTATAGGGCAGAAACAGCACACTTTTCAAAACGTGTTTTTCAGCCCGAAATAAACGCGTTTTGTCAGCCCTTGGAATCACAGTGTAACTGCCTAGCTCAGAAGAGCCCACTGAGGCAGCCCTTAACCCCAGTGCTCAGAAATTGTCAAAACGTGTTTTTCAGCAGAAATAAACACGTTTTGGCAACTTTGGTCACCACCATGTAACTTATAGGGCAGAAACAGCACAGTTTTCAAAACGTGTTTTTCAGCCCGAAATAAACGCGTTTTCTCAGCCCTTAGAATCGCAGTGTAACTGCCTGGCTCAGAAGAGCACACTGAGTCAGCCCTTAACCCCAGTGCTCAGAAATTGTCAAAACGTGTTTTTCAGCAGAAATAAACACGTTTTGGCAACTTTGGTCATCACCATGTAACTTTTAGGGCAGAAACAGCACACTTTTCAAAACGTGTTTTTCAGCACGAAATAAACGCGTTTTGTCAGCCCTTGGAATCACAGTGTAACTGCCTAGCTCAGAAGAGCCCACTGAGGCAGCCCTTAACCCCAGTGTGCAGAAATTGTCAAAACGTGTTTTTCAGCAGAAATAAACACGTTTTGGCAACTTTGGTCACCACCATGTAACTTATAGGGCAGAAACAGCACAGTTTTCAAAACGTGTTTTTCAGCCCGAAATAAAAGCGTTTTCTCAGCCCTTAGAATCGCAGTGTAACTGCCTGTCTCAGAAGAGCACACTGAGTCAGCCCTTAACCCCAGTGCTCAGAAATTGTCAAAACGTGTTTTTCAGCAGAAATAAACACGTTTTGGCAACTTTGGTCATCACCATGTAACTTATAGGGCAGAAACAGCACACTTTTCAAAACGTGTTTTTCAGCCCGAAATAAACGCGTTTTGTCAGCCCTTGGAATCACAGTGTAACTGCCTAGCTCAGAAGAGCCCACTGAGGCAGCCCTTAACCCCAGTGTGCAGAAATTGTCAAAACGACTTTTCAGCAGAAATAAACACGTTTTGGCAACTTTGGTCATCACCATGTAACTTATAGGGCAGAAACAGCACACTTTTCAAAACGTGTTTTTCAGCCCGAAATAAACGCGTTTTGTCAGCCTTGGAATCACAGTGTAACTGCCTAGCTCAGAAGAGCCCACTGAGGCAGCCCTTAACCCCAGTGTGCAGAAATTGTCAAAACGTGTTTTTCAGCAGAAATAAACACGTTTTGGCAACTTTGGTCATCACCATGTAACTTATAGGGCAGAAACAGCACACTTTTCAAAACGTGTTTTTCAGCCCGAAATAAACGCGTTTTGTCAGCCCTTGGAATCACAGAGTAACTGCCTAGCTCAGAAGAGCCCACTGAGGCAGCCCTTAACCCCAGTGCTCAGAAATTGTCAAAACGTGTTTTTCAGCAGAAATAAACACGTTTTGGCAACTTTGGTCATTACCATGTAACTTATAGGGCAGAAACAGCACACTTTTCAAAACGTGTTTTTCAGCCCGAAATAAACGCGTTTTGTCAGCCCTTGGAATCACAGTGTAACTGCCTAGCTCAGAAGAGCCCACTGAGGCAGCCCTTAACCCCAGTATGCAGAAATTGTCAAAACGTGTTTTTCAGCAGAAATAAACACGTTTTGGCAACTTTGGTCACCACCATGTAACTTATAGGGCAAAAACAGCACAGTTTTCAAAACGTGTTTTTCAGCCCGAAATAAACGCGTTTTCTCAGCCCTTAGAATCGCAGTGTAACTGCCTGGCTCAGAAGAGCACACTGAGTCAGCCCTTAACCCCAGTGCTCAGAAATTGTCAAAACGTGTTTTTCAGCAGAAATAAACACGTTTTGGCAACTTTGGTCATCACCATGTAACTTATAGGGCAGAAACAGCACACTTTTCAAAACGTGTTTTTCAGCCCGAAATAAACGCGTTTTGTCAGCCCTTGGAATCACAGTGTAACTGCCTAGCTCAGAAGAGCCCACTGAGGCAGCCCTTAACCCCAGTGCTCAGAAATTGTCAAAACGTGTTTTCCAGCAGAAATAAACACGTTTTGGCAACTTTGGTCACCACCATGTAACTTATAGGGCAGAAACAGCACAGTTTTCAAAACGTGTTTTTCAGCCCGAAATAAACGCGTTTTCTCAGCCCTTAGAATCGCAGTGTAACTGCCTGGCTCAGAAGAGCACACTGAGTCAGCCCTTAACCCCAGTGCTCAGAAATTGTCAAAACGTGTTTTTCAGCAGAAATAAACACGTTTTGGCAACTTTGGTCATCACCATGTAACTTATAGGGCAGAAACAGCACACTTTTCAAAACGTGTTTTTCAGCCCGAAATAAACGCGTTTTGTCAGCCCTTGGAATCACAGTGTAACTGCCTAGCTCAGAAGAGCCCACTGAGGCAGCCCTTAACCCCAGTGTGCAGAAATTGTCAAAACGTGTTTTTCAGCAGAAATAAACACGTTTTGGCAACTTTGGTCATCACCATGTAACTTATAGGGCAGAATCAGCACACTTTTCAAAACGTGTTTTTCAGCCCGAAATAAACGCGTTTTGTCAGCCCTTGGAATCACAGTGTAACTGCCTAGCTCAGAAGAGTCCACTAAGGCAGCCCTTAACCCCAGTGCTCAGAAATTATCAAAACGTGTTTTCCAGCAGAAATAAACACGTTTTGGCAACTTTGGTCACCACCATGTAACTTATAGGGCAGAAACAGCACAGTTTTCAAAACGTGTTTTTCAGCCGGAAATAAACGCGTTTTGTCAGCCCTTGGAATCACAGTGTAACTGCCTAGCTCAGAAGAGCCCACTGAGGCAGCCCTTAACCCCAGTGTGCAGAAATTGTCAAAACGTGTTTTTCAGCAGAAATAAACACGTTTTGGCAACTTTGGTCATCACCATGTAACTTATAGGGCAGAAACAGCACACTTTTCAAAACGTGTTTTTCAGCCCGAAATAAACGCGTTTTGTCAGCCCTTGGAATCACAGAGTAACTGCCTAGCTCAGAAGAGCCCACTGAGGCAGCCCTTAACCCCAGTGCTCAGAAATTGTCAAAACGTGTTTTTCAGCAGAAATAAACACGTTTTGGCAACTTTGGTCATCACCATGTAACTTATAGGGCAGAAACAGCACAGTTTTCAAAACGTGTTTTTCAGCCCGAAATAAACGCGTTTTCTCAGCCCTTAGAATCGCAGTGTAACTGCCTGTCCCAGAAGAGCACACAGAGTCAGCCCTTAACCCCAGTGCTCAGAAATTGTCAAAACGTGTTTTTCAGCAGAAATAAACACGTTTTGGCAACTTTGGTCATCACCATGTAACTTATAGGGCAGAAACAGCACACTTTTCAAAACGTGTTTTTCAGCCCGAAATAAACGCGTTTTGTCAGCCCTTGGAATCACAGTGTAACTGCCTAGCTCAGAAGAGCCCACTGAGGCAGCCCTTAACCCCAGTGTGCAGAAATTGTCAAAACGTGTTTTTCAGCAGAAATAAACACGTTTTGGCAACTTTGGTCATCACCATGTAACTTATAGGGCAGAAACAGCACACTTTTCAAAACGTGTTTTTCAGCCCGAAATAAACGCGTTTTGTCAGCCTTGGAATCACAGTGTAACTGCCTAGCTCAGAAGAGCCCACTGAGGCAGCCCTTAACCCCAGTGTGCAGAAATTGTCAAAACGTGTTTTTCAGCAGAAATAAACACGTTTTGGCAACTTTGGTCATCACCATGTAACTTATAGGGCAGAAACCGCACACTTTTCAAAACGTGTTTTTCAGCCCGAAATAAACGCGTTTTGTCAGCCCTTGGAATCACAGAGTAACTGCCTAGCTCAGAAGAGCCCACTGAGGCAGCCCTTAACCCCAGTGCTCAGAAATTGTCAAAACGTGTTTTTCAGCAGAAATAAACACGTTTTGGCAACGTTGGTCATCACCATGTAACTTATAGGGCAGAAACAGCACAGTTTTCAAAACGTGTTTTTCAGCCCGAAATAAACGCGTTTTCTCAGCCCTTAGAATCGCAGTGTAACTGCCTGGCTCAGAAGAGCACACTGAGTCAGCCCTTAACCCCAGTGCTCAGAAATTGTCAAAACGTGTTTTTCAGCAGAAATAAACACGTTTTGGCAACTTTGGTCATCACCATGTAACTTATAGGGCAGAAACAGCACAGTTTTCAAAACGTGTTTTTCAGCCAGAAATAAACGCGTTTTGTCAGCCCTTGGAATCACAGTGTAACTGCCTAGCTCAGAAGAGCCCACTGAGGCAGCCCTTAACCCCAGTGTGCAGAAATTGTCAAAACGTGTTTTTCAGCAGAAATAAACACGTTTTGGCAACTTTGGTCATCACCATGTAACTTACAGGGCAGAAACAGCACACTTTTCAAAACGTGTTTTTCAGCCCGAAATAAACGCGTTTTCTCAGCCCTTAGAATCGCAGTGTAACTGCCTGGCTCAGAAGACCACACTGAGTCAGCCCTTAACCCCAGTGCTCAGAAATTGTCAAAACGTGTTTTTCAGCAGAAATAAACACGTTTTGGCAACTTTGGTCATCACCATGTAACTTATAGGGCAGAAACAGCACACTTTTCAAAACGTGTTTTTCAGCCCGAAATAAACGCGTTTTGTCAGCCCTTGGAATCACAGAGTAACTGCCTAGCTCAGAAGAGCACACTGAGGCAGCCCTTAACCCCAGTGCTCAGAAATTGTCAAAACGTGTTTTTCAGCAGAAATAAACACGTTTTGGCAACTTTGGTCACCACCATGTAACTTATAGGGCAGAAACAGCACAGTTTTCAAAATGTGTTTTTCAGCCCGAAATAAACGCGTTTTGTCAGCCCTTGGAATCACAGTGTAACTGCCTAGCTCAGAAGAGCCCACTGAGGCAGCCCTTAACCCCAGTGCTCAGAAATTGTCAAAACGTGTTTTCCAGCAGAAATAAACACGTTTTGGCAACTTTGGTCACCACCATGTAACTTATAGGGCAGAAACAGCACAGTTTTCAAAACGTGTTTTTCAGCCCGAAATAAACGCGTTTTCTCAGCCCTTAGAATCGCAGTGTAACTGCCTGTCTCAGAAGAGCACACTGAGTCAGCCCTTAACCCCAGTGCTCACAAATTGTCAAAACGTGTTTTTCAGCAGAAATAAACACGTTTTGGCAACTTTGGTCACCACCATGTAACTTATAGGGCAGAAACAGCACAGTTTTCAAAACGTGTTTTTCAGCCCGAAATAAACGCGTTTTCTCAGCCCTTAGAATCGCAGTGTAACTGCCTGTCTCAGAAGAGCACACTGAGTCAGCCCTTAACCCCAGTGCTCAGAAATTGTCAAAACGTGTTTTTCAGCAGAAATAAACACGTTTTGGCAACTTTGGTCATCACCATGTAACTTATAGGGCAGAAACAGCACACTTTTCAAAACGTGTTTTTCAGCCCGAAATAAACGCGTTTTGTCAGCCCTTGGAATCACAGTGTAACTGCCTAGCTCAGAAGAGCCCACTGAGGCAGCCCTTAACCCCAGTGTGCAGAAATTGTCAAAACGTGTTTTTCAGCAGAAATAAACACGTTTTGGCAACTTTGGTCATCACCATGTAACTTATAGGGCAGAAACAGCACACTTTTCAAAACGTGTTTTTCAGCCCGAAATAAACGCGTTTTGTCAGCCCTTGGAATCACAGTGTAACTGCCTAGCTCAGAAGAGTCCACTAAGGCAGCCCTTAACCCCAGTGCTCAGAAATTGTCAAAACGTGTTTTCCAGCAGAAATAAACACGTTTTGGCAACTTTGGTCACCACCATGTAACTTATAGGGCAGAAACAGCACAGTTTTCAAAACGTGTTTTTCAGCCGGAAATAAACGCGTTTTGTCAGCCCTTGGAATCACAGTGTAACTGCCTAGCTCAGAAGAGCCCACTGAGGCAGCCCTTAACCCCAGTGTGCAGAAATTGTCAAAACGTGTTTTTCAGCAGAAATAAACACGTTTTGGCAACTTTGGTCATCACCATGTAACTTATAGGGCAGAAACAGCACACTTTTCAAAACGTGTTTTTCAGCCCGAAATAAACGCGTTTTGTCAGCCCTTGGAATCACAGAGTAACTGCCTAGCTCAGAAGAGCCCACTGAGTCAGCCCTTAACCCCAGTGCTCAGAAATTGTCAAAACGTGTTTTTCAGCAGAAATAAACACGTTTTGGCAACTTTGGTCATCACCATGTAACTTATAGGGCAGAAACAGCACACTTTTCAAAACGTGTTTTTCAGCCCGAAATAAACGCGTTTTGTCAGCCCTTGGAATCACAGTGAAACTGCCTAGCTCAGAAGAGCCCACTGAGGCAGCCCTTAACCCCAGTGCTCAGAAATTGTCAAAACGTGTTTTTCAGCAGAAATAAACACGTTTTGGCAACTTTGGTCACCACCATGTAACTTATAGGGCAGAAACAGCACAGTTTTCAAAACGTGTTTTTCAGCCCGAAATAAACGCGTTTTCTCAGCCCTTAGAATCGCAGTGTAACTGCCTGGCTCAGAAGAGCACACTGAGTCAGCCCTTAACCCCAGTGCTCAGAAATTGTCAAAACGTGTTTTTCAGCAGAAATAAACACGTTTTGGCAACTTTGGTCATCACCATGTAACTTTTAGGGCAGAAACAGCACACTTTTCAAAACGTGTTTTTCAGCACGAAATAAACGCGTTTTGTCAGCCCTTGGAATCACAGTGTAACTGCCTAGCTCAGAAGAGCCCACTGAGGCAGCCCTTAACCCCAGTGTGCAGAAATTGTCAAAACGTGTTTTTCAGCAGAAATAAACACGTTTTGGCAACTTTGGTCACCACAATGTAACTTATAGGGCAGAAACAGCACAGTTTTCAAAACGTGTTTTTCAGCCCGAAATAAAAGCGTTTTCTCAGCCCTTAGAATCGCAGTGTAACTGCCTGTCTCAGAAGAGCACACTGAGTCAGCCCTTAACCCCAGTGCTCAGAAATTGTCAAAACGTGTTTTTCAGCAGAAATAAACACGTTTTGGCAACTTTGGTCATCACCATGTAACTTATAGGGCAGAAACAGCACACTTTTCAAAACGTGTTTTTCAGCCCGAAATAAACGCGTTTTGTCAGCCTTGGAATCACAGTGTAACTGCCTAGCTCAGAAGAGCCCACTGAGGCAGCCCTTAACCCCAGTGTGCAGAAATTGTCAAAACGTGTTTTTCAGCAGAAATAAACACGTTTTGGCAACTTTGGTCATCACCATGTAACTTATAGGGCAGAAACAGCACACTTTTCAAAACGTGTTTTTCAGCCCGAAATAAACGCGTTTTGTCAGCCCTTGGAATCACAGAGTAACTGCCTAGCTCAGAAGAGCCCACTGAGGCAGCCCTTAACCCCAGTGCTCAGAAATTGTCAAAACGTGTTTTTCAGCAGAAATAAACACGTTTTGGCAACTTTGGTCATCACCATGTAACTTATAGGGCAGAAACAGCACACTTTTCAAAACGTGTTTTTCAGCCCGAAATAAACGCGTTTTGTCAGCCCTTGGAATCACAGTGTAACTGCCTAGCTCAGAAGAGCCCACTGAGGCAGCCCTTAACCCCAGTATGCAGAAATTGTCAAAACGTGTTTTTCAGCAGAAATAAACACGTTTTGGCAACTTTGGTCACCACCATGTAACTTATAGGGCAAAAACAGCACAGTTTTCAAAACGTGTTTTTCAGCCCGAAATAAACGCGTTTTCTCAGCCCTTAGAATCGCAGTGTAACTGCCTGGCTCAGAAGAGCACACTGAGTCAGCCCTTAACCCCAGTGCTCAGAAATTGTCAAAACGTGTTTTTCAGCAGAAATAAACACGTTTTGGCAACTTTGGTCATCACCATGTAACTTATAGGGCAGAAACAGCACACTTTTCAAAACGTGTTTTTCAGCCCGAAATAAACGCGTTTTGTCAGCCCTTGGAATCACAGTGTAACTGCCTAGCTCAGAAGAGCCCACTGAGGCAGCCCTTAACCCCAGTGCTCAGAAATTGTCAAAACGTGTTTTCCAGCAGAAATAAACACGTTTTGGCAACTTTGGTCACCACCATGTAACTTATAGGGCAGAAACAGCACAGTTTTCAAAATGTGTTTTTCAGCCCGAAATAAACGCGTTTTCTCAGCCCTTAGAATCGCAGTGTAACTGCCTGTCTCAGAAGAGCACACTGAGTCAGCCCTTAACCCCAGTGCTCACAAATTGTCAAAACGTGTTTTTCAGCAGAAATAAACACGTTTTGGCAACTTTGGTCACCACCATGTAACTTATAGGGCAGAAACAGCACAGTTTTCAAAACGTGTTTTTCAGCCCGAAATAAACGCGTTTTCTCAGCCCTTAGAATCGCAGTGTAACTGCCTGTCTCAGAAGAGCACACTGAGTCAGCCCTTAACCCCAGTGCTCAGAAATTGTCAAAACGTGTTTTTCAGCAGAAATAAACACGTTTTGGCAACTTTGGTCATCACCATGTAACTTATAGGGCAGAAACAGCACACTTTTCAAAACGTGTTTTTCAGCCCGAAATAAACGCGTTTTGTCAGCCCTTGGAATCACAGTGTAACTGCCTAGCTCAGAAGAGCCCACTGAGGCAGCCCTTAACCCCAGTGTGCAGAAATTGTCAAAACGTGTTTTTCAGCAGAAATAAACACGTTTTGGCAACTTTGGTCATCACCATGTAACTTATAGGGCAGAAACAGCACACTTTTCAAAACGTGTTTTTCAGCCCGAAATAAACGCGTTTTGTCAGCCCTTGGAATCACAGTGTAACTGCCTAGCTCAGAAGAGTCCACTAAGGCAGCCCTTAACCCCAGTGCTCAGAAATTGTCAAAACGTGTTTTCCAGCAGAAATAAACACGTTTTGGCAACTTTGGTCACCACCATGTAACTTATAGGGCAGAAACAGCACAGTTTTCAAAACGTGTTTTTCAGCCGGAAATAAACGCGTTTTGTCAGCCCTTGGAATCACAGTGTAACTGCCTAGCTCAGAAGAGCCCACTGAGGCAGCCCTTAACCCCAGTGTGCAGAAATTGTCAAAACGTGTTTTTCAGCAGAAATAAACACGTTTTGGCAACTTTGGTCATCACCATGTAACTTATAGGGCAGAAACAGCACACTTTTCAAAACGTGTTTTTCAGCCCGAAATAAACGCGTTTTGTCAGCCCTTGGAATCACAGAGTAACTGCCTAGCTCAGAAGAGCCCACTGAGGCAGCCCTTAACCCCAGTGCTCAGAAATTGTCAAAACGTGTTTTTCAGCAGAAATAAACACGTTTTGGCAACTTTGGTCATCACCATGTAACTTATAGGGCAGAAACAGCACAGTTTTCAAAACGTGTTTTTCAGCCCGAAATAAACGCGTTTTCTCAGCCCTTAGAATCGCAGTGTAACTGCCTGTCCCAGAAGAGCACACAGAGTCAGCCCTTAACCCCAGTGCTCAGAAATTGTCAAAACGTGTTTTTCAGCAGAAATAAACACGTTTTGGCAACTTTGGTCATCACCATGTAACTTATAGGGCAGAAACAGCACACTTTTCAAAACGTGTTTTTCAGCCCGAAATAAACGCGTTTTGTCAGCCCTTGGAATCACAGTGTAACTGCCTAGCTCAGAAGAGCCCACTGAGGCAGCCCTTAACCCCAGTGCTCAGAAATTGTCAAAACGTGTTTTTCAGCAGAAATAAACACGTTTTGGCAACTTTGGTCACCACCATGTAACTTATAGGGCAGAAACAGCACAGTTTTCAAAACGTGTTTTTCAGCCCGAAATAAACGCGTTTTCTCAGCCCTTAGAATCGCAGTGTAACTGCCTGGCTCAGAAGAGCACACTGAGTCAGCCCTTAACCCCAGTGCTCAGAAATTGTCAAAACGTGTTTTTCAGCAGAAATAAACACGTTTTGGCAACTTTGGTCATCACCATGTAACTTTTAGGGCAGAAACAGCACACTTTTCAAAACGTGTTTTTCAGCCCGAAATAAACGCGTTTTGTCAGCCCTTGGAATCACAGTGTAACTGCCTAGCTCAGAAGAGCCCACTGAGGCAGCCCTTAACCCCAGTGTGCAGAAATTGTCAAAACGTGTTTTTCAGCAGAAATAAACACGTTTTGGCAACTTTGGTCACCACCATGTAACTTATAGGGCAGAAACAGCACAGTTTTCAAAACGTGTTTTTCAGCCCGAAATAAACGCGTTTTCTCAGCCCTTAGAATCGCAGTGTAACTGCCTGTCTCAGAAGAGCAAACTGAGTCAGCCCTTAACCCCAGTGCTCAGAAATTGTCAAAACGTGTTTTTCAGCAGAAATAAACACGTTTTGGCAACTTTGGTCATCACCATGTAACTTATAGGGCAGAAACAGCACACTTTTCAAAACGTGTTTTTCAGCCCGAAATAAACGCGTTTTGTCAGCCCTTGGAATCACAGAGTAACTGCCTAGCTCAGAAGAGCCCACTGAGGCAGCCCTTAACCCCAGTGCTCAGAAATTGTCAAAACGTGTTTTTCAGCAGAAATAAACACGTTTTGGCAACGTTGGTCATCACCATGTAACTTATAGGGCAGAAACAGCACAGTTTTCAAAACGTGTTTTTCAGCCCGAAATAAACGCGTTTTCTCAGCCCTTAGAATCGCAGTGTAACTGCCTGGCTCAGAAGAGCACACTGAGTCAGCCCTTAACCCCAGTGCTCAGAAATTGTCAAAACGTGTTTTTCAGCAGAAATAAACACGTTTTGGCAACTTTGGTCATCACCATGTAACTTATAGGGCAGAAACAGCACAGTTTTCAAAACGTGTTTTTCAGCCAGAAATAAACGCGTTTTGTCAGCCCTTGGAATCACAGTTAAACTGCCTAGCTCAGAAGAGCCCACTGAGGCAGCCCTTAACCCCAGTGTGCAGAAATTGTCAAAACGTGTTTTTCAGCAGAAATAAACACGTTTTGGCAACTTTGGTCATCACCATGTAACTTACAGGGCAGAAACAGCACACTTTTCAAAACGTGTTTTTCAGCCCGAAATAAACGCGTTTTGTCAGCCCTTGGAATCACAGTGTAACTGCCTAGCTCAGAAGAGCCCACTGAGGCAGCCCTTAACCCCAGTGCTCAGAAATTGTCAAAACGTGTTTTCCAGCAGAAATAAACACGTTTTGGCAACTTTGGTCACCACCATGTAACTTATAGGGCAGAAACAGCACAGTTTTCAAAACGTGTTTTTCAGCCCGAAATAAACGCGTTTTCTCAGCCCTTAGAATCGCAGTGTAACTGCCTGGCTCAGAAGACCAAACTGAGTCAGCCCTTAACCCCAGTGCTCAGAAATTGTCAAAACGTGTTTTTCAGCAGAAATAAACACGTTTTGGCAACTTTGGTCATCACCATGTAACTTATAGGGCAGAAACAGCACACTTTTCAAAACGTGTTTTTCAGCCCGAAATAAACGCGTTTTGTCAGCCCTTGGAATCACAGAGTAACTGCCTAGCTCAGAAGAGCACACTGAGGCAGCCCTTAACCCCAGTGCTCAGAAATTGTCAAAACGTGTTTTTCAGCAGAAATAAACACGTTTTGGCAACTTTGGTCACCACCATGTAACTTATAGGGCAGAAACAGCACAGTTTTCAAAACGTGTTTTTCAGCCGGAAATAAACGCGTTTTGTCAACCCTTGGAATCACAGTGTAACTGCCTAGCTCAGAAGAGCCCACTGAGGCAGCCCTTAACCCCAGTGTGCAGAAATTGTCAAAACGTGTTTTTCAGCAGAAATAAACACGTTTTGGCAACTTTGGTCATCACCATGTAACTTATAGGGCAGAAACAGCACACTTTTCAAAACGTGTTTTTCAGCCCGAAATAAACGCGTTTTGTCAGCCCTTGGAATCACAGAGTAACTGCCTAGCTCAGAAGAGCCCACTGAGGCAGCCCTTAACCCCAGTGCTCAGAAATTGTCAAAACGTGTTTTTCAGCAGAAATAAACACGTTTTGGCAACTTTGGTCATCACCATGTAACTTATAGGGCAGAAACAGCACAGTTTTCAAAACGTGTTTTTCAGCCCGAAATAAACGCGTTTTCTCAGCCCTTAGAATCGCAGTGTAACTGCCTGGCTCAGAAGAGCACACTGAGTCAGCCCTTAACCCCAGTGCTCAGAAATTGTCAAAACGTGTTTTTCAGCAGAAATAAACACGTTTTGGCAACTTTGGTCATCACCATGTAACTTATAGGGCAGAAACAGCACAGTTTTCAAAACGTGTTTTTCAGCCCGAAATAAACGCGTTTTCTCAGCCCTTAGAATCGCAGTGTAACTGCCTGGCTCAGAAGAGCACACTGAGTCAGCCCTTAACCCCAGTGCTCAGAAATTGTCAAAACGTGTTTTTCAGCAGAAATAAACACGTTTTGGCAACTTTGGTCATCACCATGTAACTTATAGGGCAGAAACAGCACACTTTTCAAAACGTGTTTTTCAGCCCGAAATAAACGCGTTTTGTCAGCCCTTGGAATCACAGTGTAACTGCCTAGCTCAGAAGAGCCCACTGAGGCAGCCCTTAACCCCAGTGCTCAGAAATTGTCAAAACGTGTTTTCCAGCAGAAATAATCACGTTTTGGCAACTTTGGTCACCACCATGTAACTTATAGGGCAGAAACAACACAGTTTTCAAAACGTGTTTTTCAGCCCGAAATAAACGCGTTTTCTCAGCCCTTAGAATCGCAGTGTAACTGCCTGTCCCAGAAGAGCACACAGAGTCAGCCCTTAACCCCAGTGCTCAGAAATTGTCAAAACGTGTTTTTCAGCAGAAATAAACACGTTTTGGCAACTTTGGTCATCACCATGTAACTTATAGGGCAGAAACAGCACACTTTTCAAAACGTGTTTTTCAGCCCGAAATAAACGCGTTTTGTCAGCCCTTGGAATCACAGTGTAACTGCCTAGCTCAGAAGAGCCCACTGAGGCAGCCCTTAACCCCAGTATGCAGAAATTGTCAAAACGTGTTTTTCAGCAGAAATAAACACGTTTTGGCAACTTTGGTCACCACCATGTAACTTATAGGGCAAAAACAGCACAGTTTTCAAAACGTGTTTTTCAGCCCGAAATAAACGCGTTTTCTCAGCCCTTAGAATCGCAGTGTAACTGCCTGGCTCAGAAGAGCACACTGAGTCAGCCCTTAACCCCAGTGCTCAGAAATTGTCAAAACGTGTTTTTCAGCAGAAATAAACACGTTTTGGCAACTTTGGTCATCACCATGTAACTTATAGGGCAGAAACAGCACACTTTTCAAAACGTGTTTTTCAGCCCGAAATAAACGCGTTTTGTCAGCCCTTGGAATCACAGTGTAACTGCCTAGCTCAGAAGAGCCCACTGAGGCAGCCCTTAACCCCAGTGCTCAGAAATTGTCAAAACGTGTTTTCCAGCAGAAATAAACACGTTTTGGCAACTTTGGTCACCACCATGTAACTTATAGGGCAGAAACAGCACAGTTTTCAAAACGTGTTTTTCAGCCCGAAATAAACGCGTTTTCTCAGCCCTTAGAATCGCAGTGTAACTGCCTGTCTCAGAAGAGCACACTGAGTCAGCCCTTAACCCCAGTGCTCACAAATTGTCAAAACGTGTTTTTCAGCAGAAATAAACACGTTTTGGCAACTTTGGTCACCACCATGTAACTTATAGGGCAGAAACAGCACAGTTTTCAAAACGTGTTTTTCAGCCCGAAATAAACGCGTTTTCTCAGCCCTTAGAATCGCAGTGTAACTGCCTGTCTCAGAAGAGCACACTGAGTCAGCCCTTAACCCCAGTGCTCAGAAATTGTCAAAACGTGTTTTTCAGCAGAAATAAACACGTTTTGGCAACTTTGGTCATCACCATGTAACTTATAGGGCAGAAACAGCACACTTTTCAAAACGTGTTTTTCAGCCCGAAATAAACGCGTTTTGTCAGCCCTTGGAATCACAGTGTAACTGCCTAGCTCAGAAGAGCCCACTGAGGCAGCCCTTAACCCCAGTGTGCAGAAATTGTCAAAACGTGTTTTTCAGCAGAAATAAACACGTTTTGGCAACTTTGGTCATCACCATGTAACTTATAGGGCAGAAACAGCACACTTTTCAAAACGTGTTTTTCAGCCCGAAATAAACGCGTTTTGTCAGCCCTTGGAATCACAGTGTAACTGCCTAGCTCAGAAGAGTCCACTAAGGCAGCCCTTAACCCCAGTGCTCAGAAATTGTCAAAACGTGTTTTCCAGCAGAAATAAACACGTTTTGGCAACTTTGGTCACCACCATGTAACTTATAGGGCAGAAACAGCACAGTTTTCAAAACGTGTTTTTCAGCCGGAAATAAACGCGTTTTGTCAGCCCTTGGAATCACAGTGTAACTGCCTAGCTCAGAAGAGCCCACTGAGGCAGCCCTTAACCCCAGTGTGCAGAAATTGTCAAAACGTGTTTTTCAGCAGAAATAAACACGTTTTGGCAACTTTGGTCATCACCATGTAACTTATAGGGCAGAAACAGCACACTTTTCAAAACGTGTTTTTCAGCCCGAAATAAACGCGTTTTGTCAGCCCTTGGAATCACAGAGTAACTGCCTAGCTCAGAAGAGCCCACTGAGGCAGCCCTTAACCCCAGTGCTCAGAAATTGTCAAAACGTGTTTTTCAGCAGAAATAAACACGTTTTGGCAACTTTGGTCATCACCATGTAACTTATAGGGCAGAAACAGCACAGTTTTCAAAACGTGTTTTTCAGCCCGAAATAAACGCGTTTTCTCAGCCCTTAGAATCGCAGTGTAACTGCCTGTCCCAGAAGAGCACACAGAGTCAGCCCTTAACCCCAGTGCTCAGAAATTGTCAAAACGTGTTTTTCAGCAGAAATAAACACGTTTTGGCAACTTTGGTCATCACCATGTAACTTATAGGGCAGAAACAGCACACTTTTCAAAACGTGTTTTTCAGCCCGAAATAAACGCGTTTTGTCAGCCCTTGGAATCACAGTGTAACTGCCTAGCTCAGAAGAGCCCACTGAGGCAGCCCTTAACCCCAGTGCTCAGAAATTGTCAAAACGTGTTTTTCAGCAGAAATAAACACGTTTTGGCAACTTTGGTCACCACCATGTAACTTATAGGGCAGAAACAGCACAGTTTTCAAAACGTGTTTTTCAGCCCGAAATAAACGCGTTTTCTCAGCCCTTAGAATCGCAGTGTAACTGCCTGGCTCAGAAGAGCACACTGAGTCAGCCCTTAACCCCAGTGCTCAGAAATTGTCAAAACGTGTTTTTCAGCAGAAATAAACACGTTTTGGCAACTTTGGTCATCACCATGTAACTTTTAGGGCAGAAACAGCACACTTTTCAAAACGTGTTTTTCAGCACGAAATAAACGCGTTTTGTCAGCCCTTGGAATCACAGTGTAACTGCCTAGCTCAGAAGAGCCCACTGAGGCAGCCCTTAACCCCAGTGTGCAGAAATTGTCAAAACGTGTTTTTCAGCAGAAATAAACACGTTTTGGCAACTTTGGTCACCACCATGTAACTTATAGGGCAGAAACAGCACAGTTTTCAAAACGTGTTTTTCAGCCCGAAATAAAAGCGTTTTCTCAGCCCTTAGAATCGCAGTGTAACTGCCTGTCTCAGAAGAGCACACTGAGTCAGCCCTTAACCCCAGTGCTCAGAAATTGTCAAAACGTGTTTTTCAGCAGAAATAAACACGTTTTGGCAACTTTGGTCATCACCATGTAACTTATAGGGCAGAAACAGCACACTTTTCAAAACGTGTTTTTCAGCCCGAAATAAACGCGTTTTGTCAGCCCTTGGAATCACAGTGTAACTGCCTAGCTCAGAAGAGCCCACTGAGGCAGCCCTTAACCCCAGTGTGCAGAAATTGTCAAAACGACTTTTCAGCAGAAATAAACACGTTTTGGCAACTTTGGTCATCACCATGTAACTTATAGGGCAGAAACAGCACACTTTTCAAAACGTGTTTTTCAGCCCGAAATAAACGCGTTTTGTCAGCCTTGGAATCACAGTGTAACTGCCTAGCTCAGAAGAGCCCACTGAGGCAGCCCTTAACCCCAGTGTGCAGAAATTGTCAAAACGTGTTTTTCAGCAGAAATAAACACGTTTTGGCAACTTTGGTCATCACCATGTAACTTATAGGGCAGAAACAGCACACTTTTCAAAACGTGTTTTTCAGCCCGAAATAAACGCGTTTTGTCAGCCCTTGGAATCACAGAGTAACTGCCTAGCTCAGAAGAGCCCACTGAGGCAGCCCTTAACCCCAGTGCTCAGAAATTGTCAAAACGTGTTTTTCAGTAGAAATAAACACGTTTTGGCAACTTTGGTCATTACCATGTAACTTATAGGGCAGAAACAGCACACTTTTCAAAACGTGTTTTTCAGCCCGAAATAAACGCGTTTTGTCAGCCCTTGGAATCACAGTGTAACTGCCTAGCTCAGAAGAGCCCACTGAGGCAGCCCTTAACCCCAGTATGCAGAAATTGTCAAAACGTGTTTTTCAGCAGAAATAAACACGTTTTGGCAACTTTGGTCACCACCATGTAACTTATAGGGCAAAAACAGCACAGTTTTCAAAACGTGTTTTTCAGCCCGAAATAAACGCGTTTTCTCAGCCCTTAGAATCGCAGTGTAACTGCCTGGCTCAGAAGAGCACACTGAGTCAGCCCTTAACCCCAGTGCTCAGAAATTGTCAAAACGTGTTTTTCAGCAGAAATAAACACGTTTTGGCAACTTTGGTCATCACCATGTAACTTATAGGGCAGAAACAGCACACTTTTCAAAACGTGTTTTTCAGCCCGAAATAAACGCGTTTTGTCAGCCCTTGGAATCACAGTGTAACTGCCTAGCTCAGAAGAGCCCACTGAGGCAGCCCTTAACCCCAGTGCTCAGAAATTGTCAAAACGTGTTTTCCAGCAGAAATAAACACGTTTTGGCAACTTTGGTCACCACCATGTAACTTATAGGGCAGAAACAGCACAGTTTTCAAAACGTGTTTTTCAGCCCGAAATAAACGCGTTTTCTCAGCCCTTAGAATCGCAGTGTAACTGCCTGGCTCAGAAGAGCACACTGAGTCAGCCCTTAACCCCAGTGCTCAGAAATTGTCAAAACGTGTTTTTCAGCAGAAATAAACACGTTTTGGCAACTTTGGTCATCACCATGTAACTTATAGGGCAGAAACAGCACACTTTTCAAAACGTGTTTTTCAGCCCGAAATAAACGCGTTTTGTCAGCCCTTGGAATCACAGTGTAACTGCCTAGCTCAGAAGAGCCCACTGAGGCAGCCCTTAACCCCAGTGTGCAGAAATTGTCAAAACGTGTTTTTCAGCAGAAATAAACACGTTTTGGCAACTTTGGTCATCACCATGTAACTTATAGGGCAGAATCAGCACACTTTTCAAAACGTGTTTTTCAGCCCGAAATAAACGCGTTTTGTCAGCCCTTGGAATCACAGTGTAACTGCCTAGCTCAGAAGAGTCCACTAAGGCAGCCCTTAACCCCAGTGCTCAGAAATTATCAAAACGTGTTTTCCAGCAGAAATAAACACGTTTTGGCAACTTTGGTCACCACCATGTAACTTATAGGGCAGAAACAGCACAGTTTTCAAAACGTGTTTTTCAGCCGGAAATAAACGCGTTTTGTCAGCCCTTGGAATCACAGTGTAACTGCCTAGCTCAGAAGAGCCCACTGAGGCAGCCCTTAACCCCAGTGTGCAGAAATTGTCAAAACGTGTTTTTCAGCAGAAATAAACACGTTTTGGCAACTTTGGTCATCACCATGTAACTTATAGGGCAGAAACAGCACACTTTTCAAAACGTGTTTTTCAGCCCGAAATAAACGCGTTTTGTCAGCCCTTGGAATCACAGAGTAACTGCCTAGCTCAGAAGAGCCCACTGAGGCAGCCCTTAACCCCAGTGCTCAGAAATTGTCAAAACGTGTTTTTCAGCAGAAATAAACACGTTTTGGCAACTTTGGTCATCACCATGTAACTTATAGGGCAGAAACAGCACAGTTTTCAAAACGTGTTTTTCAGCCCGAAATAAACGCGTTTTCTCAGCCCTTAGAATCGCAGTGTAACTGCCTGTCCCAGAAGAGCACACAGAGTCAGCCCTTAACCCCAGTGCTCAGAAATTGTCAAAACGTGTTTTTCAGCAGAAATAAACACGTTTTGGCAACTTTGGTCATCACCATGTAACTTATAGGGCAGAAACAGCACACTTTTCAAAACGTGTTTTTCAGCCCGAAATAAACGCGTTTTGTCAGCCCTTGGAATCACAGTGTAACTGCCTAGCTCAGAAGAGCCCACTGAGGCAGCCCTTAACCCCAGTGTGCAGAAATTGTCAAAACGTGTTTTTCAGCAGAAATAAACACGTTTTGGCAACTTTGGTCATCACCATGTAACTTATAGGGCAGAAACAGCACACTTTTCAAAACGTGTTTTTCAGCCCGAAATAAACGCGTTTTGTCAGCCTTGGAATCACAGTGTAACTGCCTAGCTCAGAAGAGCCCACTGAGGCAGCCCTTAACCCCAGTGTGCAGAAATTGTCAAAACGTGTTTTTCAGCAGAAATAAACACGTTTTGGCAACTTTGGTCATCACCATGTAACTTATAGGGCAGAAACCGCACACTTTTCAAAACGTGTTTTTCAGCCCGAAATAAACGCGTTTTGTCAGCCCTTGGAATCACAGAGTAACTGCCTAGCTCAGAAGAGCCCACTGAGGCAGCCCTTAACCCCAGTGCTCAGAAATTGTCAAAACGTGTTTTTCAGCAGAAATAAACACGTTTTGGCAACGTTGGTCATCACCATGTAACTTATAGGGCAGAAACAGCACAGTTTTCAAAACGTGTTTTTCAGCCCGAAATAAACGCGTTTTCTCAGCCCTTAGAATCGCAGTGTAACTGCCTGGCTCAGAAGAGCACACTGAGTCAGCCCTTAACCCCAGTGCTCAGAAATTGTCAAAACGTGTTTTTCAGCAGAAATAAACACGTTTTGGCAACTTTGGTCATCACCATGTAACTTATAGGGCAGAAACAGCACAGTTTTCAAAACGTGTTTTTCAGCCAGAAATAAACGCGTTTTGTCAGCCCTTGGAATCACAGTGTAACTGCCTAGCTCAGAAGAGCCCACTGAGGCAGCCCTTAACCCCAGTGTGCAGAAATTGTCAAAACGTGTTTTTCAGCAGAAATAAACACGTTTTGGCAACTTTGGTCATCACCATGTAACTTACAGGGCAGAAACAGCACACTTTTCAAAACGTGTTTTTCAGCCCGAAATAAACGCGTTTTCTCAGCCCTTAGAATCGCAGTGTAACTGCCTGGCTCAGAAGACCACACTGAGTCAGCCCTTAACCCCAGTGCTCAGAAATTGTCAAAACGTGTTTTTCAGCAGAAATAAACACGTTTTGGCAACTTTGGTCATCACCATGTAACTTATAGGGCAGAAACAGCACACTTTTCAAAACGTGTTTTTCAGCCCGAAATAAACGCGTTTTGTCAGCCCTTGGAATCACAGAGTAACTGCCTAGCTCAGAAGAGCACACTGAGGCAGCCCTTAACCCCAGTGCTCAGAAATTGTCAAAACGTGTTTTTCAGCAGAAATAAACACGTTTTGGCAACTTTGGTCACCACCATGTAACTTATAGGGCAGAAACAGCACAGTTTTCAAAATGTGTTTTTCAGCCCGAAATAAACGCGTTTTGTCAGCCCTTGGAATCACAGTGTAACTGCCTAGCTCAGAAGAGCCCACTGAGGCAGCCCTTAACCCCAGTGCTCAGAAATTGTCAAAACGTGTTTTCCAGCAGAAATAAACACGTTTTGGCAACTTTGGTCACCACCATGTAACTTATAGGGCAGAAACAGCACAGTTTTCAAAACGTGTTTTTCAGCCCGAAATAAACGCGTTTTCTCAGCCCTTAGAATCGCAGTGTAACTGCCTGTCTCAGAAGAGCACACTGAGTCAGCCCTTAACCCCAGTGCTCACAAATTGTCAAAACGTGTTTTTCAGCAGAAATAAACACGTTTTGGCAACTTTGGTCACCACCATGTAACTTATAGGGCAGAAACAGCACAGTTTTCAAAACGTGTTTTTCAGCCCGAAATAAACGCGTTTTCTCAGCCCTTAGAATCGCAGTGTAACTGCCTGTCTCAGAAGAGCACACTGAGTCAGCCCTTAACCCCAGTGCTCAGAAATTGTCAAAACGTGTTTTTCAGCAGAAATAAACACGTTTTGGCAACTTTGGTCATCACCATGTAACTTATAGGGCAGAAACAGCACACTTTTCAAAACGTGTTTTTCAGCCCGAAATAAACGCGTTTTGTCAGCCCTTGGAATCACAGTGTAACTGCCTAGCTCAGAAGAGCCCACTGAGGCAGCCCTTAACCCCAGTGTGCACAAATTGTCAAAACGTGTTTTTCAGCAGAAATAAACACGTTTTGGCAACTTTGGTCATCACCATGTAACTTATAGGGCAGAAACAGCACACTTTTCAAAACGTGTTTTTCAGCCCGAAATAAACGCGTTTTGTCAGCCCTTGGAATCACAGTGTAACTGCCTAGCTCAGAAGAGTCCACTAAGGCAGCCCTTAACCCCAGTGCTCAGAAATTGTCAAAACGTGTTTTCCAGCAGAAATAAACACGTTTTGGCAACTTTGGTCACCACCATGTAACTTATAGGGCAGAAACAGCACAGTTTTCAAAACGTGTTTTTCAGCCGGAAATAAACGCGTTTTGTCAGCCCTTGGAATCACAGTGTAACTGCCTAGCTCAGAAGAGCCCACTGAGGCAGCCCTTAACCCCAGTGTGCAGAAATTGTCAAAACGTGTTTTTCAGCAGAAATAAACACGTTTTGGCAACTTTGGTCATCACCATGTAACTTATAGGGCAGAAACAGCACACTTTTCAAAACGTGTTTTTCAGCCCGAAATAAACGCGTTTTGTCAGCCCTTGGAATCACAGAGTAACTGCATAGCTCAGAAGAGCCCACTGAGGCAGCCCTTAACCCCAGTGCTCAGAAATTGTCAAAACGTGTTTTTCAGCAGAAATAAACACGTTTTGGCAACTTTGGTCATCACCATGTAACTTATAGGGCAGAAACAGCACACTTTTCAAAACGTGTTTTTCAGCCCGAAATAAACGCGTTTTGTCAGCCCTTGGAATCACAGTGTAACTGCCTAGCTCAGAAGAGCCCACTGAGGCAGCCCTTAACCCCAGTATGCAGAAATTGTCAAAACGTGTTTTTCAGCAGAAATAAACACGTTTTGGCAACTTTGGTCACCACCATGTAACTTATAGGGCAAAAACAGCACAGTTTTCAAAACGTGTTTTTCAGCCCGAAATAAACGCGTTTTCTCAGCCCTTAGAATCGCAGTGTAACTGCCTGGCTCAGAAGAGCACACTGAGTCAGCCCTTAACCCCAGTGCTCAGAAATTGTCAAAACGTGTTTTTCAGCAGAAATAAACACGTTTTGGCAACTTTGGTCATCACCATGTAACTTATAGGGCAGAAACAGCACACTTTTCAAAACGTGTTTTTCAGCCCGAAATAAACGCGTTTTGTCAGCCCTTGGAATCACAGTGTAACTGCCTAGCTCAGAAGAGCCCACTGAGGCAGCCCTTAACCCCAGTGCTCAGAAATTGTCAAAACGTGTTTTCCAGCAGAAATAAACACGTTTTGGCAACTTTGGTCACCACCATGTAACTTATAGGGCAGAAACAGCACAGTTTTCAAAACGTGTTTTTCAGCCCGAAATAAACGCGTTTTCTCAGCCCTTAGAATCGCAGTGTAACTGCCTGTCTCAGAAGAGCACACTGAGTCAGCCCTTAACCCCAGTGCTCACAAATTGTCAAAACGTGTTTTTCAGCAGAAATAAACACGTTTTGGCAACTTTGGTCACCACCATGTAACTTATAGGGCAGAAACAGCACAGTTTTCAAAACGTGTTTTTCAGCCCGAAATAAACGCGTTTTCTCAGCCCTTAGAATCGCAGTGTAACTGCCTGTCTCAGAAGAGCACACTGAGTCAGCCCTTAACCCCAGTGCTCAGAAATTGTCAAAACGTGTTTTTCAGCAGAAATAAACACGTTTTGGCAACTTTGGTCATCACCATGTAACTTATAGGGCAGAAACAGCACACTTTTCAAAACGTGTTTTTCAGCCCGAAATAAACGCGTTTTGTCAGCCCTTGGAATCACAGTGTAACTGCCTAGCTCAGAAGAGCCCACTGAGGCAGCCCTTAACCCCAGTGTGCAGAAATTGTCAAAACGTGTTTTTCAGCAGAAATAAACACGTTTTGGCAACTTTGGTCATCACCATGTAACTTATAGGGCAGAAACAGCACACTTTTCAAAACGTGTTTTTCAGCCCGAAATAAACGCGTTTTGTCAGCCCTTGGAATCACAGTGTAACTGCCTAGCTCAGAAGAGTCCACTAAGGCAGCCCTTAACCCCAGTGCTCAGAAATTGTCAAAACGTGTTTTCCAGCAGAAATAAACACGTTTTGGCAACTTTGGTCACCACCATGTAACTTATAGGGCAGAAACAGCACAGTTTTCAAAACGTGTTTTTCAGCCGGAAATAAACGCGTTTTGTCAGCCCTTGGAATCACAGTGTAACTGCCTAGCTCAGAAGAGCCCACTGAGGCAGCCCTTAACCCCAGTGTGCAGAAATTGTCAAAACGTGTTTTTCAGCAGAAATAAACACGTTTTGGCAACTTTGGTCATCACCATGTAACTTATAGGGCAGAAACAGCACACTTTTCAAAACGTGTTTTTCAGCCCGAAATAAACGCGTTTTGTCAGCCCTTGGAATCACAGAGTAACTGCCTAGCTCAGAAGAGCCCACTGAGGCAGCCCTTAACCCCAGTGCTCAGAAATTGTCAAAACGTGTTTTTCAGCAGAAATAAACACGTTTTGGCAACTTTGGTCATCACCATGTAACTTATAGGGCAGAAACAGCACAGTTTTCAAAACGTGTTTTTCAGCCCGAAATAAACGCGTTTTCTCAGCCCTTAGAATCGCAGTGTAACTGCCTGTCCCAGAAGAGCACACAGAGTCAGCCCTTAACCCCAGTGCTCAGAAATTGTCAAAACGTGTTTTTCAGCAGAAATAAACACGTTTTGGCAACTTTGGTCATCACCATGTAACTTATAGGGCAGAAACAGCACACTTTTCAAAACGTGTTTTTCAGCCCGAAATAAACGCGTTTTGTCAGCCCTTGGAATCACAGTGTAACTGCCTAGCTCAGAAGAGCCCACTGAGGCAGCCCTTAACCCCAGTGCTCAGAAATTGTCAAAACGTGTTTTTCAGCAGAAATAAACACGTTTTGGCAACTTTGGTCACCACCATGTAACTTATAGGGCAGAAACAGCACAGTTTTCAAAACGTGTTTTTCAGCCCGAAATAAACGCGTTTTCTCAGCCCTTAGAATCGCAGTGTAACTGCCTGGCTCAGAAGAGCACACTGAGTCAGCCCTTAACCCCAGTGCTCAGAAATTGTCAAAACGTGTTTTTCAGCAGAAATAAACACGTTTTGGCAACTTTGGTCATCACCATGTAACTTTTAGGGCAGAAACAGCACACTTTTCAAAACGTGTTTTTCAGCACGAAATAAACGCGTTTTGTCAGCCCTTGGAATCACAGTGTAACTGCCTAGCTCAGAAGAGCCCACTGAGGCAGCCCTTAACCCCAGTGTGCAGAAATTGTCAAAACGTGTTTTTCAGCAGAAATAAACACGTTTTGACAACTTTGGTCACCACCATGTAACTTATAGGGCAGAAACAGCACAGTTTTCAAAACGTGTTTTTCAGCCCGAAATAAACGCGTTTTCTCAGCCCTTAGAATCGCAGTGTAACTGCCTGGCTCAGAAGACCAAACTGAGTCAGCCCTTAACCCCAGTGCTCAGAAATTGTCAAAACGTGTTTTTCAGCAGAAATAAACACGTTTTGGCAACTTTGGTCATCACCATGTAACTTATAGGGCAGAAACAGCACACTTTTCAAAACGTGTTTTTCAGCCCGAAATAAACGCGTTTTGTCAGCCCTTGGAATCACAGAGTAACTGCCTAGCTCAGAAGAGCACACTGAGGCAGCCCTTAACCCCAGTGCTCAGAAATTGTCAAAACGTGTTTTCCAGCAGAAATAAACACGTTTTGGCAACTTTGGTCACCACCATGTAACTTATAGGGCAGAAACAACACAGTTTTCAAAACGTGTTTTTCAGCCCGAAATAAACGCGTTTTCTCAGCCCTTAGAATCGCAGTGTAACTGCCTGTCCCAGAAGAGCACACAGAGTCAGCCCTTAACCCCAGTGCTCAGAAATTGTCAAAACGTGTTTTTCAGCAGAAATAAACACGTTTTGGCAACTTTGGTCATCACCATGTAACTTATAGGGCAGAAACAGCACACTTTTCAAAACGTGTTTTTCAGCCCGAAATAAACGCGTTTTGTCAGCCCTTGGAATCACAGTGTAACTGCCTAGCTCAGAAGAGCCCACTGAGGCAGCCCTTAACCCCAGTATGCAGAAATTGTCAAAACGTGTTTTTCAGCAGAAATAAACACGTTTTGGCAACTTTGGTCACCACCATGTAACTTATAGGGCAAAAACAGCACAGTTTTCAAAACGTGTTTTTCAGCCCGAAATAAACGCGTTTTCTCAGCCCTTAGAATCGCAGTGTAACTGCCTGGCTCAGAAGAGCACACTGAGTCAGCCCTTAACCCCAGTGCTCAGAAATTGTCAAAACGTGTTTTTCAGCAGAAATAAACACGTTTTGGCAACTTTGGTCATCACCATGTAACTTATAGGGCAGAAACAGCACACTTTTCAAAACGTGTTTTTCAGCCCGAAATAAACGCGTTTTGTCAGCCCTTGGAATCACAGTGTAACTGCATAGCTCAGAAGAGCCCACTGAGGCAGCCCTTAACCCCAGTGCTCAGAAATTGTCAAAACGTGTTTTCCAGCAGAAATAAACACGTTTTGGCAACTTTGGTCACCACCATGTAACTTATAGGGCAGAAACAGCACAGTTTTCAAAACGTGTTTTTCAGCCCGAAATAAACGCGTTTTCTCAGCCCTTAGAATCGCAGTGTAACTGCCTGTCTCAGAAGAGCACACTGAGTCAGCCCTTAACCCCAGTGCTCACAAATTGTCAAAACGTGTTTTTCAGCAGAAATAAACACGTTTTGGCAACTTTGGTCACCACCATGTAACTTATAGGGCAGAAACAGCACAGTTTTCAAAACGTGTTTTTCAGCCCGAAATAAACGCGTTTTCTCAGCCCTTAGAATCGCAGTGTAACTGCCTGTCTCAGAAGAGCACACTGAGTCAGCCCTTAACCCCAGTGCTCAGAAATTGTCAAAACGTGTTTTTCAGCAGAAATAAACACGTTTTGGCAACTTTGGTCATCACCATGTAACTTATAGGGCAGAAACAGCACACTTTTCAAAACGTGTTTTTCAGCCCGAAATAAACGCGTTTTGTCAGCCCTTGGAATCACAGTGTAACTGCCTAGCTCAGAAGAGCCCACTGAGGCAGCCCTTAACCCCAGTGTGCAGAAATTGTCAAAACGTGTTTTTCAGCAGAAATAAACACGTTTTGGCAACTTTGGTCATCACCATGTAACTTATAGGGCAGAAACAGCACACTTTTCAAAACGTGTTTTTCAGCCCGAAATAAACGCGTTTTGTCAGCCCTTGGAATCACAGTGTAACTGCCTAGCTCAGAAGAGTCCACTAAGGCAGCCCTTAACCCCAGTGCTCAGAAATTGTCAAAACGTGTTTTCCAGCAGAAATAAACACGTTTTGGCAACTTTGGTCACCACCATGTAACTTATAGGGCAGAAACAGCACAGTTTTCAAAACGTGTTTTTCAGCCGGAAATAAACGCGTTTTGTCAGCCCTTGGAATCACAGTGTAACTGCCTAGCTCAGAAGAGCCCACTGAGGCAGCCCTTAACCCCAGTGTGCAGAAATTGTCAAAACGTGTTTTTCAGCAGAAATAAACACGTTTTGGCAACTTTGGTCATCACCATGTAACTTATAGGGCAGAAACAGCACACTTTTCAAAACGTGTTTTTCAGCCCGAAATAAACGCGTTTTGTCAGCCCTTGGAATCACAGAGTAACTGCCTAGCTCAGAAGAGCCCACTGAGTCAGCCCTTAACCCCAGTGCTCAGAAATTGTCAAAACGTGTTTTTCAGCAGAAATAAACACGTTTTGGCAACTTTGGTCATCACCATGTAACTTATAGGGCAGAAACAGCACACTTTTCAAAACGTGTTTTTCAGCCCGAAATAAACGCGTTTTGTCAGCCCTTGGAATCACAGTGAAACTGCCTAGCTCAGAAGAGCCCACTGAGGCAGCCCTTAACCCCAGTGCTCAGAAATTGTCAAAACGTGTTTTTCAGCAGAAATAAACACGTTTTGGCAACTTTGGTCACCACCATGTAACTTATAGGGCAGAAACAGCACAGTTTTCAAAACGTGTTTTTCAGCCCGAAATAAACGCGTTTTCTCAGCCCTTAGAATCGCAGTGTAACTGCCTGGCTCAGAAGAGCACACTGAGTCAGCCCTTAACCCCAGTGCTCAGAAATTGTCAAAACGTGTTTTTCAGCAGAAATAAACACGTTTTGGCAACTTTGGTCATCACCATGTAACTTTTAGGGCAGAAACAGCACACTTTTCAAAACGTGTTTTTCAGCACGAAATAAACGCGTTTTGTCAGCCCTTGGAATCACAGTGTAACTGCCTAGCTCAGAAGAGCCCACTGAGGCAGCCCTTAACCCCAGTGTGCAGAAATTGTCAAAACGTGTTTTTCAGCAGAAATAAACACGTTTTGGCAACTTTGGTCATCACCATGTAACTTATAGGGCAGAAACAGCACACTTTTCAAAACGTGTTTTTCAGCCCGAAATAAACGCGTTTTGTCAGCCCTTGGAATCACAGAGTAACTGCCTAGCTCAGAAGAGCCCACTGAGGCAGCCCTTAACCCCAGTGCTCAGAAATTGTCAAAACGTGTTTTTCAGCAGAAATAAACACGTTTTGGCAACTTTGGTCATCACCATGTAACTTATAGGGCAGAAACAGCACACTTTTCAAAACGTGTTTTTCAGCCCGAAATAAACGCGTTTTGTCAGCCCTTGGAATCACAGTGTAACTGCCTAGCTCAGAAGAGCCCACTGAGGCAGCCCTTAACCCCAGTATGCAGAAATTGTCAAAACGTGTTTTTCAGCAGAAATAAACACGTTTTGGCAACTTTGGTCACCACCATGTAACTTATAGGGCAAAAACAGCACAGTTTTCAAAACGTGTTTTTCAGCCCGAAATAAACGCGTTTTCTCAGCCCTTAGAATCGCAGTGTAACTGCCTGGCTCAGAAGAGCACACTGAGTCAGCCCTTAACCCCAGTGCTCAGAAATTGGCAAAACGTGTTTTTCAGCAGAAATAAACACGTTTTGGCAACTTTGGTCATCACCATGTAACTTATAGGGCAGAAACAGCACACTTTTCAAAACGTGTTTTTCAGCCCGAAATAAACGCGTTTTGTCAGCCCTTGGAATCACAGTGTAACTGCCTAGCTCAGAAGAGCCCACTGAGGCAGCCCTTAACCCCAGTGCTCAGAAATTGTCAAAACGTGTTTTCCAGCAGAAATAAACACGTTTTGGCAACTTTGGTCACCACCATGTAACTTATAGGGCAGAAACAGCACAGTTTTCAAAACGTGTTTTTCAGCCCGAAATAAACGCGTTTTCTCAGCCCTTAGAATCGCAGTGTAACTGCCTGTCTCAGAAGAGCACACTGAGTCAGCCCTTAACCCCAGTGCTCACAAATTGTCAAAACGTGTTTTTCAGCAGAAATAAACACGTTTTGGCAACTTTGGTCACCACCATGTAACTTATAGGGCAGAAACAGCACAGTTTTCAAAACGTGTTTTTCAGCCCGAAATAAACGCGTTTTCTCAGCCCTTAGAATCGCAGTGTAACTGCCTGTCTCAGAAGAGCACACTGAGTCAGCCCTTAACCCCAGTGCTCAGAAATTGTCAAAACGTGTTTTTCAGCAGAAATAAACACGTTTTGGCAACTTTGGTCATCACCATGTAACTTATAGGGCAGAAACAGCACACTTTTCAAAACGTGTTTTTCAGCCCGAAATAAACGCGTTTTGTCAGCCCTTGGAATCACAGTGTAACTGCCTAGCTCAGAAGAGCCCACTGAGGCAGCCCTTAACCCCAGTGTGCAGAAATTGTCAAAACGTGTTTTTCAGCAGAAATAAACACGTTTTGGCAACTTTGGTCATCACCATGTAACTTATAGGGCAGAAACAGCACACTTTTCAAAACGTGTTTTTCAGCCCGAAATAAACGCGTTTTGTCAGCCCTTGGAATCACAGTGTAACTGCCTAGCTCAGAAGAGTCCACTAAGGCAGCCCTTAACCCCAGTGCTCAGAAATTGTCAAAACGTGTTTTCCAGCAGAAATAAACACGTTTTGGCAACTTTGGTCACCACCATGTAACTTATAGGGCAGAAACAGCACAGTTTTCAAAACGTGTTTTTCAGCCGGAAATAAACGCGTTTTGTCAGCCCTTGGAATCACAGTGTAACTGCCTAGCTCAGAAGAGCCCACTGAGGCAGCCCTTAACCCCAGTGTGCAGAAATTGTCAAAACGTGTTTTTCAGCAGAAATAAACACGTTTTGGCAACTTTGGTCATCACCATGTAACTTATAGGGCAGAAACAGCACACTTTTCAAAACGTGTTTTTCAGCCCGAAATAAACGCGTTTTGTCAGCCCTTGGAATCACAGAGTAACTGCCTAGCTCAGAAGAGCCCACTGAGGCAGCCCTTAACCCCAGTGCTCAGAAATTGTCAAAACGTGTTTTTCAGCAGAAATAAACACGTTTTGGCAACTTTGGTCATCACCATGTAACTTATAGGGCAGAAACAGCACAGTTTTCAAAACGTGTTTTTCAGCCCGAAATAAACGCGTTTTCTCAGCCCTTAGAATCGCAGTGTAACTGCCTGTCCCAGAAGAGCACACAGAGTCAGCCCTTAACCCCAGTGCTCAGAAATTGTCAAAACGTGTTTTTCAGCAGAAATAAACACGTTTTGGCAACTTTGGTCATCACCATGTAACTTATAGGGCAGAAACAGCACACTTTTCAAAACGTGTTTTTCAGCCCGAAATAAACGCGTTTTGTCAGCCCTTGGAATCACAGTGTAACTGCCTAGCTCAGAAGAGCCCACTGAGGCAGCCCTTAACCCCAGTGCTCAGAAATTGTCAAAACGTGTTTTTCAGCAGAAATAAACACGTTTTGGCAACTTTGGTCACCACCATGTAACTTATAGGGCAGAAACAGCACAGTTTTCAAAACGTGTTTTTCAGCCCGAAATAAACGCGTTTTGTCAGCCCTTGGAATCACAGTGTAACTGCCTAGCTCAGAAGAGCCCACTGAGGCAGCCCTTAACCCCAGTGCTCAGAAATTGTCAAAACGTGTTTTTCAGCAGAAATAAACACGTTTTGGCAACTTTGGTCATTACCATGTAACTTATAGGGCAGAAACAGCACACTTTTCAAAACGTGTTTTTCAGCCCGAAATAAACGCGTTTTGTCAGCCCTTGGAATCACAGTGTAACTGCCTAGCTCAGAAGAGCCCACTGAGGCAGCCCTTAACCCCAGTATGCAGAAATTGTCAAAACGTGTTTTTCAGCAGAAATAAACACGTTTTGGCAACTTTGGTCACCACCATGTAACTTATAGGGCAAAAACAGCACAGTTTTCAAAACGTGTTTTTCAGCCCGAAATAAACGCGTTTTCTCAGCCCTTAGAATCGCAGTGTAACTGCCTGGCTCAGAAGAGCACACTGAGTCAGCCCTTAACCCCAGTGCTCAGAAATTGTCAAAACGTGTTTTTCAGCAGAAATAAACACGTTTTGGCAACTTTGGTCATCACCATGTAACTTATAGGGCAGAAACAGCACACTTTTCAAAACGTGTTTTTCAGCCCGAAATAAACGCGTTTTGTCAGCCCTTGGAATCACAGTGTAACTGCCTAGCTCAGAAGAGCCCACTGAGGCAGCCCTTAACCCCAGTGCTCAGAAATTGTCAAAACGTGTTTTCCAGCAGAAATAAACACGTTTTGGCAACTTTGGTCACCACCATGTAACTTATAGGGCAGAAACAGCACAGTTTTCAAAACGTGTTTTTCAGCCCGAAATAAACGCGTTTTCTCAGCCCTTAGAATCGCAGTGTAACTGCCTGGCTCAGAAGAGCACACTGAGTCAGCCCTTAACCCCAGTGCTCAGAAATTGTCAAAACGTGTTTTTCAGCAGAAATAAACACGTTTTGGCAACTTTGGTCATCACCATGTAACTTATAGGGCAGAAACAGCACACTTTTCAAAACGTGTTTTTCAGCCCGAAATAAACGCGTTTTGTCAGCCCTTGGAATCACAGTGTAACTGCCTAGCTCAGAAGAGCCCACTGAGGCAGCCCTTAACCCCAGTGTGCAGAAATTGTCAAAACGTGTTTTTCAGCAGAAATAAACACGTTTTGGCAACTTTGGTCATCACCATGTAACTTATAGGGCAGAATCAGCACACTTTTCAAAACGTGTTTTTCAGCCCGAAATAAACGCGTTTTGTCAGCCCTTGGAATCACAGTGTAACTGCCTAGCTCAGAAGAGTCCACTAAGGCAGCCCTTAACCCCAGTGCTCAGAAATTATCAAAACGTGTTTTCCAGCAGAAATAAACACGTTTTGGCAACTTTGGTCACCACCATGTAACTTATAGGGCAGAAACAGCACAGTTTTCAAAACGTGTTTTTCAGCCGGAAATAAACGCGTTTTGTCAGCCCTTGGAATCACAGTGTAACTGCCTAGCTCAGAAGAGCCCACTGAGGCAGCCCTTAACCCCAGTGTGCAGAAATTGTCAAAACGTGTTTTTCAGCAGAAATAAACACGTTTTGGCAACTTTGGTCATCACCATGTAACTTATAGGGCAGAAACAGCACACTTTTCAAAACGTGTTTTTCAGCCCGAAATAAACGCGTTTTGTCAGCCCTTGGAATCACAGAGTAACTGCCTAGCTCAGAAGAGCCCACTGAGGCAGCCCTTAACCCCAGTGCTCAGAAATTGTCAAAACGTGTTTTTCAGCAGAAATAAACACGTTTTGGCAACTTTGGTCATCACCATGTAACTTATAGGGCAGAAACAGCACAGTTTTCAAAACGTGTTTTTCAGCCCGAAATAAACGCGTTTTCTCAGCCCTTAGAATCGCAGTGTAACTGCCTGTCCCAGAAGAGCACACAGAGTCAGCCCTTAACCCCAGTGCTCAGAAATTGTCAAAACGTGTTTTTCAGCAGAAATAAACACGTTTTGGCAACTTTGGTCATCACCATGTAACTTATAGGGCAGAAACAGCACACTTTTCAAAACGTGTTTTTCAGCCCGAAATAAACGCGTTTTGTCAGCCCTTGGAATCACAGTGTAACTGCCTAGCTCAGAAGAGCCCACTGAGGCAGCCCTTAACCCCAGTGTGCAGAAATTGTCAAAACGTGTTTTTCAGCAGAAATAAACACGTTTTGGCAACTTTGGTCATCACCATGTAACTTATAGGGCAGAAACAGCACACTTTTCAAAACGTGTTTTTCAGCCCGAAATAAACGCGTTTTGTCAGCCTTGGAATCACAGTGTAACTGCCTAGCTCAGAAGAGCCCACTGAGGCAGCCCTTAACCCCAGTGTGCAGAAATTGTCAAAACGTGTTTTTCAGCAGAAATAAACACGTTTTGGCAACTTTGGTCATCACCATGTAACTTATAGGGCAGAAACCGCACACTTTTCAAAACGTGTTTTTCAGCCCGAAATAAACGCGTTTTGTCAGCCCTTGGAATCACAGAGTAACTGCCTAGCTCAGAAGAGCCCACTGAGGCAGCCCTTAACCCCAGTGCTCAGAAATTGTCAAAACGTGTTTTTCAGCAGAAATAAACACGTTTTGGCAACGTTGGTCATCACCATGTAACTTATAGGGCAGAAACAGCACAGTTTTCAAAACGTGTTTTTCAGCCCGAAATAAACGCGTTTTCTCAGCCCTTAGAATCGCAGTGTAACTGCCTGGCTCAGAAGAGCACACTGAGTCAGCCCTTAACCCCAGTGCTCAGAAATTGTCAAAACGTGTTTTTCAGCAGAAATAAACACGTTTTGGCAACTTTGGTCATCACCATGTAACTTATAGGGCAGAAACAGCACAGTTTTCAAAACGTGTTTTTCAGCCAGAAATAAACGCGTTTTGTCAGCCCTTGGAATCACAGTGTAACTGCCTAGCTCAGAAGAGCCCACTGAGGCAGCCCTTAACCCCAGTGTGCAGAAATTGTCAAAACGTGTTTTTCAGCAGAAATAAACACGTTTTGGCAACTTTGGTCATCACCATGTAACTTACAGGGCAGAAACAGCACACTTTTCAAAACGTGTTTTTCAGCCCGAAATAAACGCGTTTTCTCAGCCCTTAGAATCGCAGTGTAACTGCCTGGCTCAGAAGACCACACTGAGTCAGCCCTTAACCCCAGTGCTCAGAAATTGTCAAAACGTGTTTTTCAGCAGAAATAAACACGTTTTGGCAACTTTGGTCATCACCATGTAACTTATAGGGCAGAAACAGCACACTTTTCAAAACGTGTTTTTCAGCCCGAAATAAACGCGTTTTGTCAGCCCTTGGAATCACAGAGTAACTGCCTAGCTCAGAAGAGCACACTGAGGCAGCCCTTAACCCCAGTGCTCAGAAATTGTCAAAACGTGTTTTTCAGCAGAAATAAACACGTTTTGGCAACTTTGGTCACCACCATGTAACTTATAGGGCAGAAACAGCACAGTTTTCAAAATGTGTTTTTCAGCCCGAAATAAACGCGTTTTGTCAGCCCTTGGAATCACAGTGTAACTGCCTAGCTCAGAAGAGCCCACTGAGGCAGCCCTTAACCCCAGTGCTCAGAAATTGTCAAAACGTGTTTTCCAGCAGAAATAAACACGTTTTGGCAACTTTGGTCACCACCATGTAACTTATAGGGCAGAAACAGCACAGTTTTCAAAACGTGTTTTTCAGCCCGAAATAAACGCGTTTTCTCAGCCCTTAGAATCGCAGTGTAACTGCCTGTCTCAGAAGAGCACACTGAGTCAGCCCTTAACCCCAGTGCTCACAAATTGTCAAAACGTGTTTTTCAGCAGAAATAAACACGTTTTGGCAACTTTGGTCACCACCATGTAACTTATAGGGCAGAAACAGCACAGTTTTCAAAACGTGTTTTTCAGCCCGAAATAAACGCGTTTTCTCAGCCCTTAGAATCGCAGTGTAACTGCCTGTCTCAGAAGAGCACACTGAGTCAGCCCTTAACCCCAGTGCTCAGAAATTGTCAAAACGTGTTTTTCAGCAGAAATAAACACGTTTTGGCAACTTTGGTCATCACCATGTAACTTATAGGGCAGAAACAGCACACTTTTCAAAACGTGTTTTTCAGCCCGAAATAAACGCGTTTTGTCAGCCCTTGGAATCACAGTGTAACTGCCTAGCTCAGAAGAGCCCACTGAGGCAGCCCTTAACCCCAGTGTGCAGAAATTGTCAAAACGTGTTTTTCAGCAGAAATAAACACGTTTTGGCAACTTTGGTCATCACCATGTAACTTATAGGGCAGAAACAGCACACTTTTCAAAACGTGTTTTTCAGCCCGAAATAAACGCGTTTTGTCAGCCCTTGGAATCACAGTGTAACTGCCTAGCTCAGAAGAGTCCACTAAGGCAGCCCTTAACCCCAGTGCTCAGAAATTGTCAAAACGTGTTTTCCAGCAGAAATAAACACGTTTTGGCAACTTTGGTCACCACCATGTAACTTATAGGGCAGAAACAGCACAGTTTTCAAAACGTGTTTTTCAGCCGGAAATAAACGCGTTTTGTCAGCCCTTGGAATCACAGTGTAACTGCCTAGCTCAGAAGAGCCCACTGAGGCAGCCCTTAACCCCAGTGTGCAGAAATTGTCAAAACGTGTTTTTCAGCAGAAATAAACACGTTTTGGCAACTTTGGTCATCACCATGTAACTTATAGGGCAGAAACAGCACACTTTTCAAAACGTGTTTTTCAGCCCGAAATAAACGCGTTTTGTCAGCCCTTGGAATCACAGAGTAACTGCATAGCTCAGAAGAGCCCACTGAGGCAGCCCTTAACCCCAGTGCTCAGAAATTGTCAAAACGTGTTTTTCAGCAGAAATAAACACGTTTTGGCAACTTTGGTCATCACCATGTAACTTATAGGGCAGAAACAGCACACTTTTCAAAACGTGTTTTTCAGCCCGAAATAAACGCGTTTTGTCAGCCCTTGGAATCACAGTGTAACTGCCTAGCTCAGAAGAGCCCACTGAGGCAGCCCTTAACCCCAGTATGCAGAAATTGTCAAAACGTGTTTTTCAGCAGAAATAAACACGTTTTGGCAACTTTGGTCACCACCATGTAACTTATAGGGCAAAAACAGCACAGTTTTCAAAACGTGTTTTTCAGCCCGAAATAAACGCGTTTTCTCAGCCCTTAGAATCGCAGTGTAACTGCCTGGCTCAGAAGAGCACACTGAGTCAGCCCTTAACCCCAGTGCTCAGAAATTGTCAAAACGTGTTTTTCAGCAGAAATAAACACGTTTTGGCAACTTTGGTCATCACCATGTAACTTATAGGGCAGAAACAGCACACTTTTCAAAACGTGTTTTTCAGCCCGAAATAAACGCGTTTTGTCAGCCCTTGGAATCACAGTGTAACTGCCTAGCTCAGAAGAGCCCACTGAGGCAGCCCTTAACCCCAGTGCTCAGAAATTGTCAAAACGTGTTTTCCAGCAGAAATAAACACGTTTTGGCAACTTTGGTCACCACCATGTAACTTATAGGGCAGAAACAGCACAGTTTTCAAAACGTGTTTTTCAGCCCGAAATAAACGCGTTTTCTCAGCCCTTAGAATCGCAGTGTAACTGCCTGTCTCAGAAGAGCACACTGAGTCAGCCCTTAACCCCAGTGCTCACAAATTGTCAAAACGTGTTTTTCAGCAGAAATAAACACGTTTTGGCAACTTTGGTCACCACCATGTAACTTATAGGGCAGAAACAGCACAGTTTTCAAAACGTGTTTTTCAGCCCGAAATAAACGCGTTTTCTCAGCCCTTAGAATCGCAGTGTAACTGCCTGTCTCAGAAGAGCACACTGAGTCAGCCCTTAACCCCAGTGCTCAGAAATTGTCAAAACGTGTTTTTCAGCAGAAATAAACACGTTTTGGCAACTTTGGTCATCACCATGTAACTTATAGGGCAGAAACAGCACACTTTTCAAAACGTGTTTTTCAGCCCGAAATAAACGCGTTTTGTCAGCCCTTGGAATCACAGTGTAACTGCCTAGCTCAGAAGAGCCCACTGAGGCAGCCCTTAACCCCAGTGTGCAGAAATTGTCAAAACGTGTTTTTCAGCAGAAATAAACACGTTTTGGCAACTTTGGTCATCACCATGTAACTTATAGGGCAGAAACAGCACACTTTTCAAAACGTGTTTTTCAGCCCGAAATAAACGCGTTTTGTCAGCCCTTGGAATCACAGTGTAACTGCCTAGCTCAGAAGAGTCCACTAAGGCAGCCCTTAACCCCAGTGCTCAGAAATTGTCAAAACGTGTTTTCCAGCAGAAATAAACACGTTTTGGCAACTTTGGTCACCACCATGTAACTTATAGGGCAGAAACAGCACAGTTTTCAAAACGTGTTTTTCAGCCGGAAATAAACGCGTTTTGTCAGCCCTTGGAATCACAGTGTAACTGCCTAGCTCAGAAGAGCCCACTGAGGCAGCCCTTAACCCCAGTGTGCAGAAATTGTCAAAACGTGTTTTTCAGCAGAAATAAACACGTTTTGGCAACTTTGGTCATCACCATGTAACTTATAGGGCAGAAACAGCACACTTTTCAAAACGTGTTTTTCAGCCCGAAATAAACGCGTTTTGTCAGCCCTTGGAATCACAGAGTAACTGCCTAGCTCAGAAGAGCCCACTGAGGCAGCCCTTAACCCCAGTGCTCAGAAATTGTCAAAACGTGTTTTTCAGCAGAAATAAACACGTTTTGGCAACTTTGGTCATCACCATGTAACTTATAGGGCAGAAACAGCACAGTTTTCAAAACGTGTTTTTCAGCCCGAAATAAACGCGTTTTCTCAGCCCTTAGAATCGCAGTGTAACTGCCTGTCCCAGAAGAGCACACAGAGTCAGCCCTTAACCCCAGTGCTCAGAAATTGTCAAAACGTGTTTTTCAGCAGAAATAAACACGTTTTGGCAACTTTGGTCATCACCATGTAACTTATAGGGCAGAAACAGCACACTTTTCAAAACGTGTTTTTCAGCCCGAAATAAACGCGTTTTGTCAGCCCTTGGAATCACAGTGTAACTGCCTAGCTCAGAAGAGCCCACTGAGGCAGCCCTTAACCCCAGTGCTCAGAAATTGTCAAAACGTGTTTTTCAGCAGAAATAAACACGTTTTGGCAACTTTGGTCACCACCATGTAACTTATAGGGCAGAAACAGCACAGTTTTCAAAACGTGTTTTTCAGCCCGAAATAAACGCGTTTTCTCAGCCCTTAGAATCGCAGTGTAACTGCCTGGCTCAGAAGAGCACACTGAGTCAGCCCTTAACCCCAGTGCTCAGAAATTGTCAAAACGTGTTTTTCAGCAGAAATAAACACGTTTTGGCAACTTTGGTCATCACCATGTAACTTTTAGGGCAGAAACAGCACACTTTTCAAAACGTGTTTTTCAGCACGAAATAAACGCGTTTTGTCAGCCCTTGGAATCACAGTGTAACTGCCTAGCTCAGAAGAGCCCACTGAGGCAGCCCTTAACCCCAGTGTGCAGAAATTGTCAAAACGTGTTTTTCAGCAGAAATAAACACGTTTTGACAACTTTGGTCACCACCATGTAACTTATAGGGCAGAAACAGCACAGTTTTCAAAACGTGTTTTTCAGCCCGAAATAAACGCGTTTTCTCAGCCCTTAGAATCGCAGTGTAACTGCCTGGCTCAGAAGACCAAACTGAGTCAGCCCTTAACCCCAGTGCTCAGAAATTGTCAAAACGTGTTTTTCAGCAGAAATAAACACGTTTTGGCAACTTTGGTCATCACCATGTAACTTATAGGGCAGAAACAGCACACTTTTCAAAACGTGTTTTTCAGCCCGAAATAAACGCGTTTTGTCAGCCCTTGGAATCACAGAGTAACTGCCTAGCTCAGAAGAGCACACTGAGGCAGCCCTTAACCCCAGTGCTCAGAAATTGTCAAAACGTGTTTTTCAGCAGAAATAAACACGTTTTGGCAACTTTGGTCACCACCATGTAACTTATAGGGCAGAAACAGCACAGTTTTCAAAACGTGTTTTTCAGCCGGAAATAAACGCGTTTTGTCAACCCTTGGAATCACAGTGTAACTGCCTAGCTCAGAAGAGCCCACTGAGGCAGCCCTTAACCCCAGTGTGCAGAAATTGTCAAAACGTGTTTTTCAGCAGAAATAAACACGTTTTGGCAACTTTGGTCATCACCATGTAACTTATAGGGCAGAAACAGCACACTTTTCAAAACGTGTTTTTCAGCCCGAAATAAACGCGTTTTGTCAGCCCTTGGAATCACAGAGTAACTGCCTAGCTCAGAAGAGCCCACTGAGGCAGCCCTTAACCCCAGTGCTCAGAAATTGTCAAAACGTGTTTTTCAGCAGAAATAAACACGTTTTGGCAACTTTGGTCATCACCATGTAACTTATAGGGCAGAAACAGCACAGTTTTCAAAACGTGTTTTTCAGCCCGAAATAAACGCGTTTTCTCAGCCCTTAGAATCGCAGTGTAACTGCCTGGCTCAGAAGAGCACACTGAGTCAGCCCTTAACCCCAGTGCTCAGAAATTGTCAAAACGTGTTTTTCAGCAGAAATAAACACGTTTTGGCAACTTTGGTCATCACCATGTAACTTATAGGGCAGAAACAGCACAGTTTTCAAAACGTGTTTTTCAGCCCGAAATAAACGCCTTTTCTCAGCCCTTAGAATCGCAGTGTAACTGCCTGGCTCAGAAGAGCACACTGAGTCAGCCCTTAACCCCAGTGCTCAGAAATTGTCAAAACGTGTTTTTCAGCAGAAATAAACACGTTTTGGCAACTTTGGTCATCACCATGTAACTTATAGGGCAGAAACAGCACACTTTTCAAAACGTGTTTTTCAGCCCGAAATAAACGCGTTTTGTCAGCCCTTGGAATCACAGTGTAACTGCCTAGCTCAGAAGAGCCCACTGAGGCAGCCCTTAACCCCAGTGCTCAGAAATTGTCAAAACGTGTTTTCCAGCAGAAATAAACACGTTTTGGCAACTTTGGTCACCACCATGTAACTTATAGGGCAGAAACAACACAGTTTTCAAAACGTGTTTTTCAGCCCGAAATAAACGCGTTTTCTCAGCCCTTAGAATCGCAGTGTAACTGCCTGTCCCAGAAGAGCACACAGAGTCAGCCCTTAACCCCAGTGCTCAGAAATTGTCAAAACGTGTTTTTCAGCAGAAATAAACACGTTTTGGCAACTTTGGTCATCACCATGTAACTTATAGGGCAGAAACAGCACACTTTTCAAAACGTGTTTTTCAGCCCGAAATAAACGCGTTTTGTCAGCCCTTGGAATCACAGTGTAACTGCCTAGCTCAGAAGAGCCCACTGAGGCAGCCCTTAACCCCAGTATGCAGAAATTGTCAAAACGTGTTTTTCAGCAGAAATAAACACGTTTTGGCAACTTTGGTCACCACCATGTAACTTATAGGGCAAAAACAGCACAGTTTTCAAAACGTGTTTTTCAGCCCGAAATAAACGCGTTTTCTCAGCCCTTAGAATCGCAGTGTAACTGCCTGGCTCAGAAGAGCACACTGAGTCAGCCCTTAACCCCAGTGCTCAGAAATTGTCAAAACGTGTTTTTCAGCAGAAATAAACACGTTTTGGCAACTTTGGTCATCACCATGTAACTTATAGGGCAGAAACAGCACACTTTTCAAAACGTGTTTTTCAGCCCGAAATAAACGCGTTTTGTCAGCCCTTGGAATCACAGTGTAACTGCATAGCTCAGAAGAGCCCACTGAGGCAGCCCTTAACCCCAGTGCTCAGAAATTGTCAAAACGTGTTTTCCAGCAGAAATAAACACGTTTTGGCAACTTTGGTCACCACCATGTAACTTATAGGGCAGAAACAGCACAGTTTTCAAAACGTGTTTTTCAGCCCGAAATAAACGCGTTTTCTCAGCCCTTAGAATCGCAGTGTAACTGCCTGTCTCAGAAGAGCACACTGAGTCAGCCCTTAACCCCAGTGCTCACAAATTGTCAAAACGTGTTTTTCAGCAGAAATAAACACGTTTTGGCAACTTTGGTCACCACCATGTAACTTATAGGGCAGAAACAGCACAGTTTTCAAAACGTGTTTTTCAGCCCGAAATAAACGCGTTTTCTCAGCCCTTAGAATCGCAGTGTAACTGCCTGTCTCAGAAGAGCACACTGAGTCAGCCCTTAACCCCAGTGCTCAGAAATTGTCAAAACGTGTTTTTCAGCAGAAATAAACACGTTTTGGCAACTTTGGTCATCACCATGTAACTTATAGGGCAGAAACAGCACACTTTTCAAAACGTGTTTTTCAGCCCGAAATAAACGCGTTTTGTCAGCCCTTGGAATCACAGTGTAACTGCCTAGCTCAGAAGAGCCCACTGAGGCAGCCCTTAACCCCAGTGTGCAGAAATTGTCAAAACGTGTTTTTCAGCAGAAATAAACACGTTTTGGCAACTTTGGTCATCACCATGTAACTTATAGGGCAGAAACAGCACACTTTTCAAAACGTGTTTTTCAGCCCGAAATAAACGCGTTTTGTCAGCCCTTGGAATCACAGTGTAACTGCCTAGCTCAGAAGAGTCCACTAAGGCAGCCCTTAACCCCAGTGCTCAGAAATTGTCAAAACGTGTTTTCCAGCAGAAATAAACACGTTTTGGCAACTTTGGTCACCACCATGTAACTTATAGGGCAGAAACAGCACAGTTTTCAAAACGTGTTTTTCAGCCGGAAATAAACGCGTTTTGTCAGCCCTTGGAATCACAGTGTAACTGCCTAGCTCAGAAGAGCCCACTGAGGCAGCCCTTAACCCCAGTGTGCAGAAATTGTCAAAACGTGTTTTTCAGCAGAAATAAACACGTTTTGGCAACTTTGGTCATCACCATGTAACTTATAGGGCAGAAACAGCACACTTTTCAAAACGTGTTTTTCAGCCCGAAATAAACGCGTTTTGTCAGCCCTTGGAATCACAGAGTAACTGCCTAGCTCAGAAGAGCCCACTGAGTCAGCCCTTAACCCCAGTGCTCAGAAATTGTCAAAACGTGTTTTTCAGCAGAAATAAACACGTTTTGGCAACTTTGGTCATCACCATGTAACTTATAGGGCAGAAACAGCACACTTTTCAAAACGTGTTTTTCAGCCCGAAATAAACGCGTTTTGTCAGCCCTTGGAATCACAGTGAAACTGCCTAGCTCAGAAGAGCCCACTGAGGCAGCCCTTAACCCCAGTGCTCAGAAATTGTCAAAACGTGTTTTTCAGCAGAAATAAACACGTTTTGGCAACTTTGGTCACCACCATGTAACTTATAGGGCAGAAACAGCACAGTTTTCAAAACGTGTTTTTCAGCCCGAAATAAACGCGTTTTCTCAGCCCTTAGAATCGCAGTGTAACTGCCTGGCTCAGAAGAGCACACTGAGTCAGCCCTTAACCCCAGTGCTCAGAAATTGTCAAAACGTGTTTTTCAGCAGAAATAAACACGTTTTGGCAACTTTGGTCATCACCATGTAACTTTTAGGGCAGAAACAGCACACTTTTCAAAACGTGTTTTTCAGCACGAAATAAACGCGTTTTGTCAGCCCTTGGAATCACAGTGTAACTGCCTAGCTCAGAAAAGCCCACTGAGGCAGCCCTTAACCCCAGTGTGCAGAAATTGTCAAAACGTGTTTTTCAGCAGAAATAAACACGTTTTGGCAACTTTGGTCACCACAATGTAACTTATAGGGCAGAAACAGCACAGTTTTCAAAACGTGTTTTTCAGCCCGAAATAAAAGCGTTTTCTCAGCCCTTAGAATCGCAGTGTAACTGCCTGTCTCAGAAGAGCACACTGAGTCAGCCCTTAACCCCAGTGCTCAGAAATTGTCAAAACGTGTTTTTCAGCAGAAATAAACACGTTTTGGCAACTTTGGTCATCACCATGTAACTTATAGGGCAGAAACAGCACACTTTTCAAAACGTGTTTTTCAGCCCGAAATAAACGCGTTTTGTCAGCCCTTGGAATCACAGTGTAACTGCCTAGCTCAGAAGAGCCCACTGAGGCAGCCCTTAACCCCAGTGTGCAGAAATTGTCAAAACGTGTTTTTCAGCAGAAATAAACACGTTTTGGCAACTTTGGTCATCACCATGTAACTTATAGGGCAGAAACAGCACACTTTTCAAAACGTGTTTTTCAGCCCGAAATAAACGCGTTTTGTCAGCCTTGGAATCACAGTGTAACTGCCTAGCTCAGAAGAGCCCACTGAGGCAGCCCTTAACCCCAGTGTGCAGAAATTGTCAAAACGTGTTTTTCAGCAGAAATAAACACGTTTTGGCAACTTTGGTCATCACCATGTAACTTATAGGGCAGAAACAGCACACTTTTCAAAACGTGTTTTTCAGCCCGAAATAAACGCGTTTTGTCAGCCCTTGGAATCACAGAGTAACTGCCTAGCTCAGAAGAGCCCACTGAGGCAGCCCTTAACCCCAGTGCTCAGAAATTGTCAAAACGTGTTTTTCAGCAGAAATAAACACGTTTTGGCAACTTTGGTCATCACCATGTAACTTATAGGGCAGAAACAGCACACTTTTCAAAACGTGTTTTTCAGCCCGAAATAAACGCGTTTTGTCAGCCCTTGGAATCACAGTGTAACTGCCTAGCTCAGAAGAGCCCACTGAGGCAGCCCTTAACCCCAGTATGCAGAAATTGTCAAAACGTGTTTTTCAGCAGAAATAAACACGTTTTGGCAACTTTGGTCACCACCATGTAACTTATAGGGCAAAAACAGCACAGTTTTCAAAACGTGTTTTTCAGCCCGAAATAAACGCGTTTTCTCAGCCCTTAGAATCGCAGTGTAACTGCCTGGCTCAGAAGAGCACACTGAGTCAGCCCTTAACCCCAGTGCTCAGAAATTGTCAAAACGTGTTTTTCAGCAGAAATAAACACGTTTTGGCAACTTTGGTCATCACCATGTAACTTATAGGGCAGAAACAGCACACTTTTCAAAACGTGTTTTTCAGCCCGAAATAAACGCGTTTTGTCAGCCCTTGGAATCACAGTGTAACTGCCTAGCTCAGAAGAGCCCACTGAGGCAGCCCTTAACCCCAGTGCTCAGAAATTGTCAAAACGTGTTTTCCAGCAGAAATAAACACGTTTTGGCAACTTTGGTCACCACCATGTAACTTATAGGGCAGAAACAGCACAGTTTTCAAAACGTGTTTTTCAGCCCGAAATAAACGCGTTTTCTCAGCCCTTAGAATCGCAGTGTAACTGCCTGTCTCAGAAGAGCACACTGAGTCAGCCCTTAACCCCAGTGCTCACAAATTGTCAAAACGTGTTTTTCAGCAGAAATAAACACGTTTTGGCAACTTTGGTCACCACCATGTAACTTATAGGGCAGAAACAGCACAGTTTTCAAAACGTGTTTCTCAGCCCGAAATAAACGCGTTTTCTCAGCCCTTAGAATCGCAGTGTAACTGCCTGTCTCAGAAGAGCACACTGAGTCAGCCCTTAACCCCAGTGCTCAGAAATTGTCAAAACGTGTTTTTCAGCAGAAATAAACACGTTTTGGCAACTTTGGTCATCACCATGTAACTTATAGGGCAGAAACAGCACACTTTTCAAAACGTGTTTTTCAGCCCGAAATAAACGCGTTTTGTCAGCCCTTGGAATCACAGTGTAACTGCCTAGCTCAGAAGAGCCCACTGAGGCAGCCCTTAACCCCAGTGTGCAGAAATTGTCAAAACGTGTTTTTCAGCAGAAATAAACACGTTTTGGCAACTTTGGTCATCACCATGTAACTTATAGGGCAGAAACAGCACACTTTTCAAAACGTGTTTTTCAGCCCGAAATAAACGCGTTTTGTCAGCCCTTGGAATCACAGTGTAACTGCCTAGCTCAGAAGAGTCCACTAAGGCAGCCCTTAACCCCAGTGCTCAGAAATTGTCAAAACGTGTTTTCCAGCAGAAATAAACACGTTTTGGCAACTTTGGTCACCACCATGTAACTTATAGGGCAGAAACAGCACAGTTTTCAAAACGTGTTTTTCAGCCGGAAATAAACGCGTTTTGTCAGCCCTTGGAATCACAGTGTAACTGCCTAGCTCAGAAGAGCCCACTGAGGCAGCCCTTAACCCCAGTGTGCAGAAATTGTCAAAACGTGTTTTTCAGCAGAAATAAACACGTTTTGGCAACTTTGGTCATCACCATGTAACTTATACGGCAGAAACAGCACACTTTTCAAAACGTGTTTTTCAGCCCGAAATAAACGCGTTTTGTCAGCCCTTGGAATCACAGAGTAACTGCCTAGCTCAGAAGAGCCCACTGAGGCAGCCCTTAACCCCAGTGCTCAGAAATTGTCAAAACGTGTTTTTCAGCAGAAATAAACACGTTTTGGCAACTTTGGTCATCACCATGTAACTTATAGGGCAGAAACAGCACAGTTTTCAAAACGTGTTTTTCAGCCCGAAATAAACGCGTTTTCTCAGCCCTTAGAATCGCAGTGTAACTGCCTGTCCCAGAAGAGCACACAGAGTCAGCCCTTAACCCCAGTGCTCAGAAATTGTCAAAACGTGTTTTTCAGCAGAAATAAACACGTTTTGGCAACTTTGGTCATCACCATGTAACTTATAGGGCAGAAACAGCACACTTTTCAAAACGTGTTTTTCAGCCCGAAATAAACGCGTTTTGTCAGCCCTTGGAATCACAGTGTAACTGCCTAGCTCAGAAGAGCCCACTGAGGCAGCCCTTAACCCCAGTGCTCAGAAATTGTCAAAACGTGTTTTTCAGCAGAAATAAACACGTTTTGGCAACTTTGGTCACCACCATGTAACTTATAGGGCAGAAACAGCACAGTTTTCAAAACGTGTTTTTCAGCCCGAAATAAACGCGTTTTCTCAGCCCTTAGAATCGCAGTGTAACTGCCTGGCTCAGAAGAGCACACTGAGTCAGCCCTTAACCCCAGTGCTCAGAAATTGTCAAAACGTGTTTTTCAGCAGAAATAAACACGTTTTGGCAACTTTGGTCATCACCATGTAACTTTTAGGGCAGAAACAGCACACTTTTCAAAACGTGTTTTTCAGCACGAAATAAACGCGTTTTGTCAGCCCTTGGAATCACAGTGTAACTGCCTAGCTCAGAAGAGCCCACTGAGGCAGCCCTTAACCCCAGTGTGCAGAAATTGTCAAAACGTGTTTTTCAGCAGAAATAAACACGTTTTGGCAACTTTGGTCACCACCATGTAACTTATAGGGCAGAAACAGCACAGTTTTCAAAACGTGTTTTTCAGCCCGAAATAAACGCGTTTTCTCAGCCCTTAGAATCGCAGTGTAACTGCCTGTCTCAGAAGAGCAAACTGAGTCAGCCCTTAACCCCAGTGCTCAGAAATTGTCAAAACGTGTTTTTCAGCAGAAATAAACACGTTTTGGCAACTTTGGTCATCACCATGTAACTTATAGGGCAGAAACAGCACACTTTTCAAAACGTGTTTTTCAGCCCGAAATAAACGCGTTTTGTCAGCCCTTGGAATCACAGAGTAACTGCCTAGCTCAGAAGAGCCCACTGAGGCAGCCCTTAACCCCAGTGCTCAGAAATTGTCAAAACGTGTTTTTCAGCAGAAATAAACACGTTTTGGCAACGTTGGTCATCACCATGTAACTTATAGGGCAGAAACAGCACAGTTTTCAAAACGTGTTTTTCAGCCCGAAATAAACGCGTTTTCTCAGCCCTTAGAATCGCAGTGTAACTGCCTGGCTCAGAAGAGCACACTGAGTCAGCCCTTAACCCCAGTGCTCAGAAATTGTCAAAACGTGTTTTTCAGCAGAAATAAACACGTTTTGGCAACTTTGGTCATCACCATGTAACTTATAGGGCAGAAACAGCACAGTTTTCAAAACGTGTTTTTCAGCCAGAAATAAACGCGTTTTGTCAGCCCTTGGAATCACAGTTAAACTGCCTAGCTCAGAAGAGCCCACTGAGGCAGCCCTTAACCCCAGTGTGCAGAAATTGTCAAAACGTGTTTTTCAGCAGAAATAAACACGTTTTGGCAACTTTGGTCATCACCATGTAACTTACAGGGCAGAAACAGCACACTTTTCAAAACGTGTTTTTCAGCCCGAAATAAACGCGGTTTGTCAGCCCTTGGAATCACAGTGTAACTGCCTAGCTCAGAAGAGCCCACTGAGGCAGCCCTTAACCCCAGTGCTCAGAAATTGTCAAAACGTGTTTTCCAGCAGAAATAAACACGTTTTGGCAACTTTGGTCACCACCATGTAACTTATAGGGCAGAAACAGCACAGTTTTCAAAACGTGTTTTTCAGCCGGAAATAAACGCGTTTTGTCAGCCCTTGGAATCACAGTGTAACTGCCTAGCTCAGAAGAGCCCACTGAGGCAGCCCTTAACCCCAGTGTGCAGAAATTGTCAAAACGTGTTTTTCAGCAGAAATAAACACGTTTTGGCAACTTTGGTCACCACCATGTAACTTATAGGGCAAAAACAGCACAGTTTTCAAAACGTGTTTTTCAGCCCGAAATAAACGCGTTTTCTCAGCCCTTAGAATCGCAGTGTAACTGCCTGGCTCAGAAGAGCACACTGAGTCAGCCCTTAACCCCAGTGCTCAGAAATTGTCAAAACGTGTTTTTCAGCAGAAATAAACACGTTTTGGCAACTTTGGTCATCACCATGTAACTTATAGGGCAGAAACAGCACAGTTTTCAAAACGTGTTTTTCAGCCCGAAATAAACGCGTTTTGTCAGCCCTTGGAATCACAGTGTAACTGCCTAGCTCAGAAGAGCCCACTGAGGCAGCCCTTAACCCCAGTGCTCAGAAATTGTCAAAACGTGTTTTCCAGCAGAAATAAACACGTTTTGGCAACTTTGGTCACCACCATGTAACTTATAGGGCAGAAACAGCACAGTTTTCAAAACGTGTTTTTCAGCCCGAAATAAACGCGTTTTCTCAGCCCTTAGAATCGCAGTGTAACTGCCTGTCTCAGAAGAGCACACTGAGTCAGCCCTTAACCCCAGTGCTCACAAATTGTCAAAACGTGTTTTTCAGCAGAAATAAACACGTTTTGGCAACTTTGGTCACCACCATGTAACTTATAGGGCAGAAACAGCACAGTTTTCAAAACGTGTTTTTCAGCCCGAAATAAACGCGTTTTCTCAGCCCTTAGAATCGCAGTGTAACTGCCTGTCTCAGAAGAGCACACTGAGTCAGCCCTTAACCCCAGTGCTCAGAAATTGTCAAAACGTGTTTTTCAGCAGAAATAAACACGTTTTGGCAACTTTGGTCATCACCATGTAACTTATAGGGCAGAAACAGCACACTTTTCAAAACGTGTTTTTCAGCCCGAAATAAACGCGTTTTGTCAGCCCTTGGAATCACAGTGTAACTGCCTAGCTCAGAAGAGCCCACTGAGGCAGCCCTTAACCCCAGTGTGCAGAAATTGTCAAAACGTGTTTTTCAGCAGAAATAAACACGTTTTGGCAACTTTGGTCATCACCATGTAACTTATAGGGCAGAAACAGCACACTTTTCAAAACGTGTTTTTCAGCCCGAAATAAACGCGTTTTGTCAGCCCTTGGAATCACAGTGTAACTGCCTAGCTCAGAAGAGTCCACTAAGGCAGCCCTTAACCCCAGTGCTCAGAAATTGTCAAAACGTGTTTTCCAGCAGAAATAAACACGTTTTGGCAACTTTGGTCACCACCATGTAACTTATAGGGCAGAAACAGCACAGTTTTCAAAACGTGTTTTTCAGCCGGAAATAAACGCGTTTTGTCAGCCCTTGGAATCACAGAGTAACTGCCTAGCTCAGAAGAGCCCACTGAGGCAGCCCTTAACCCCAGTGTGCAGAAATTGTCAAAACGTGTTTTTCAGCAGAAATAAACACGTTTTGGCAACTTTGGTCATCACCATGTAACTTATAGGGCAGAAACAGCACACTTTTCAAAACGTGTTTTTCAGCCCGAAATAAACGCGTTTTGTCAGCCCTTGGAATCACAGAGTAACTGCATAGCTCAGAAGAGCCCACTGAGGCAGCCCTTAACCCCAGTGCTCAGAAATTGTCAAAACGTGTTTTTCAGCAGAAATAAACACGTTTTGGCAACTTTGGTCATCACCATGTAACTTATAGGGCAGAAACAGCACACTTTTCAAAACGTGTTTTTCAGCCCGAAATAAACGCGTTTTGTCAGCCCTTGGAATCACAGTGTAACTGCCTAGCTCAGAAGAGCCCACTGAGGCAGCCCTTAACCCCAGTGCTCAGAAATTGTCAAAACGTGTTTTCCAGCAGAAATAAACACGTTTTGGCAACTTTGGTCACCACCATGTAACTTATAGGGCAGAAACAGCACAGTTTTCAAAACGTGTTTTTCAGCCGGAAATAAACGCGTTTTGTCAGCCCTTGGAATCACAGTGTAACTGCCTAGCTCAGAAGAGCCCACTGAGGCAGCCCTTAACCCCAGTGTGCAGAAATTGTCAAAACGTGTTTTTCAGCAGAAATAAACACGTTTTGGCAACTTTGGTCACCACCATGTAACTTATAGGGCAAAAACAGCACAGTTTTCAAAACGTGTTTTTCAGCCCGAAATAAACGCGTTTTCTCAGCCCTTAGAATCGCAGTGTAACTGCCTGGCTCAGAAGAGCACACTGAGTCAGCCCTTAACCCCAGTGCTCAGAAATTGTCAAAACGTGTTTTTCAGCAGAAATAAACACGTTTTGGCAACTTTGGTCATCACCATGTAACTTATAGGGCAGAAACAGCACAGTTTTCAAAACGTGTTTTTCAGCCCGAAATAAACGCGTTTTGTCAGCCCTTGGAATCACAGTGTAACTGCCTAGCTCAGAAGAGCCCACTGAGGCAGCCCTTAACCCCAGTGCTCAGAAATTGTCAAAACGTGTTTTCCAGCAGAAATAAACACGTTTTGGCAACTTTGGTCACCACCATGTAACTTATAGGGCAGAAACAGCACAGTTTTCAAAACGTGTTTTTCAGCCCGAAATAAACGCGTTTTCTCAGCCCTTAGAATCGCAGTGTAACTGCCTGTCTCAGAAGAGCACACTGAGTCAGCCCTTAACCCCAGTGCTCACAAATTGTCAAAACGTGTTTTTCAGCAGAAATAAACACGTTTTGGCAACTTTGGTCACCACCATGTAACTTATAGGGCAGAAACAGCACAGTTTTCAAAACGTGTTTTTCAGCCCGAAATAAACGCGTTTTCTCAGCCCTTAGAATCGCAGTGTAACTGCCTGTCTCAGAAGAGCACACTGAGTCAGCCCTTAACCCCAGTGCTCAGAAATTGTCAAAACGTGTTTTTCAGCAGAAATAAACACGTTTTGGCAACTTTGGTCATCACCATGTAACTTATAGGGCAGAAACAGCACACTTTTCAAAACGTGTTTTTCAGCCCGAAATAAACGCGTTTTGTCAGCCCTTGGAATCACAGTGTAACTGCCTAGCTCAGAAGAGCCCACTGAGGCAGCCCTTAACCCCAGTGTGCAGAAATTGTCAAAACGTGTTTTTCAGCAGAAATAAACACGTTTTGGCAACTTTGGTCATCACCATGTAACTTATAGGGCAGAAACAGCACACTTTTCAAAACGTGTTTTTCAGCCCGAAATAAACGCGTTTTGTCAGCCCTTGGAATCACAGTGTAACTGCCTAGCTCAGAAGAGTCCACTAAGGCAGCCCTTAACCCCAGTGCTCAGAAATTGTCAAAACGTGTTTTCCAGCAGAAATAAACACGTTTTGGCAACTTTGGTCACCACCATGTAACTTATAGGGCAGAAACAGCACAGTTTTCAAAACGTGTTTTTCAGCCGGAAATAAACGCGTTTTGTCAGCCCTTGGAATCACAGTGTAACTGCCTAGCTCAGAAGAGCCCACTGAGGCAGCCCTTAACCCCAGTGTGCAGAAATTGTCAAAACGTGTTTTTCAGCAGAAATAAACACGTTTTGGCAACTTTGGTCATCACCATGTAACTTATAGGGCAGAAACAGCACACTTTTCAAAACGTGTTTTTCAGCCCGAAATAAACGCGTTTTGTCAGCCCTTGGAATCACAGAGTAACTGCATAGCTCAGAAGAGCCCACTGAGGCAGCCCTTAACCCCAGTGCTCAGAAATTGTCAAAACGTGTTTTTCAGCAGAAATAAACACGTTTTGGCAACTTTGGTCATCACCATGTAACTTATAGGGCAGAAACAGCACACTTTTCAAAACGTGTTTTTCAGCCCGAAATAAACGCGTTTTGTCAGCCCTTGGAATCACAGTGTAACTGCCTAGCTCAGAAGAGCCCACTGAGGCAGCCCTTAACCCCAGTATGCAGAAATTGTCAAAACGTGTTTTTCAGCAGAAATAAACACGTTTTGGCAACTTTGGTCACCACCATGTAACTTATAGGGCAAAAACAGCACAGTTTTCAAAACGTGTTTTTCAGCCCGAAATAAACGCGTTTTCTCAGCCCTTAGAATCGCAGTGTAACTGCCTGGCTCAGAAGAGCACACTGAGTCAGCCCTTAACCCCAGTGCTCAGAAATTGTCAAAACGTGTTTTTCAGCAGAAATAAACACGTTTTGGCAACTTTGGTCATCACCATGTAACTTATAGGGCAGAAACAGCACACTTTTCAAAACGTGTTTTTCAGCCCGAAATAAACGCGTTTTGTCAGCCCTTGGAATCACAGTGTAACTGCCTAGCTCAGAAGAGCCCACTGAGGCAGCCCTTAACCCCAGTGCTCAGAAATTGTCAAAACGTGTTTTCCAGCAGAAATAAACACGTTTTGGCAACTTTGGTCACCACCATGTAACTTATAGGGCAGAAACAGCACAGTTTTCAAAACGTGTTTTTCAGCCCGAAATAAACGCGTTTTCTCAGCCCTTAGAATCGCAGTGTAACTGCCTGTCTCAGAAGAGCACACTGAGTCAGCCCTTAACCCCAGTGCTCACAAATTGTCAAAACGTGTTTTTCAGCAGAAATAAACACGTTTTGGCAACTTTGGTCACCACCATGTAACTTATAGGGCAGAAACAGCACAGTTTTCAAAACGTGTTTTTCAGCCCGAAATAAACGCGTTTTCTCAGCCCTTAGAATCGCAGTGTAACTGCCTGTCTCAGAAGAGCACACTGAGTCAGCCCTTAACCCCAGTGCTCAGAAATTGTCAAAACGTGTTTTTCAGCAGAAATAAACACGTTTTGGCAACTTTGGTCATCACCATGTAACTTATAGGGCAGAAACAGCACACTTTTCAAAACGTGTTTTTCAGCCCGAAATAAACGCGTTTTGTCAGCCCTTGGAATCACAGTGTAACTGCCTAGCTCAGAAGAGCCCACTGAGGCAGCCCTTAACCCCAGTGTGCAGAAATTGTCAAAACGTGTTTTTCAGCAGAAATAAACACGTTTTGGCAACTTTGGTCATCACCATGTAACTTATAGGGCAGAAACAGCACACTTTTCAAAACGTGTTTTTCAGCCCGAAATAAACGCGTTTTGTCAGCCCTTGGAATCACAGTGTAACTGCCTAGCTCAGAAGAGTCCACTAAGGCAGCCCTTAACCCCAGTGCTCAGAAATTGTCAAAACGTGTTTTCCAGCAGAAATAAACACGTTTTGGCAACTTTGGTCACCACCATGTAACTTATAGGGCAGAAACAGCACAGTTTTCAAAACGTGTTTTTCAGCCGGAAATAAACGCGTTTTGTCAGCCCTTGGAATCACAGTGTAACTGCCTAGCTCAGAAGAGCCCACTGAGGCAGCCCTTAACCCCAGTGTGCAGAAATTGTCAAAACGTGTTTTTCAGCAGAAATAAACACGTTTTGGCAACTTTGGTCATCACCATGTAACTTATAGGGCAGAAACAGCACACTTTTCAAAACGTGTTTTTCAGCCCGAAATAAACGCGTTTTGTCAGCCCTTGGAATCACAGAGTAACTGCCTAGCTCAGAAGAGCCCACTGAGGCAGCCCTTAACCCCAGTGCTCAGAAATTGTCAAAACGTGTTTTTCAGCAGAAATAAACACGTTTTGGCAACTTTGGTCATCACCATGTAACTTATAGGGCAGAAACAGCACAGTTTTCAAAACGTGTTTTTCAGCCCGAAATAAACGCGTTTTCTCAGCCCTTAGAATCGCAGTGTAACTGCCTGTCCCAGAAGAGCACACAGAGTCAGCCCTTAACCCCAGTGCTCAGAAATTGTCAAAACGTGTTTTTCAGCAGAAATAAACACGTTTTGGCAACTTTGGTCATCACCATGTAACTTATAGGGCAGAAACAGCACACTTTTCAAAACGTGTTTTTCAGCCCGAAATAAACGCGTTTTGTCAGCCCTTGGAATCACAGTGTAACTGCCTAGCTCAGAAGAGCCCACTGAGGCAGCCCTTAACCCCAGTGCTCAGAAATTGTCAAAACGTGTTTTTCAGCAGAAATAAACACGTTTTGGCAACTTTGGTCACCACCATGTAACTTATAGGGCAGAAACAGCACAGTTTTCAAAACGTGTTTTTCAGCCCGAAATAAACGCGTTTTCTCAGCCCTTAGAATCGCAGTGTAACTGCCTGGCTCAGAAGAGCACACTGAGTCAGCCCTTAACCCCAGTGCTCAGAAATTGTCAAAACGTGTTTTTCAGCAGAAATAAACACGTTTTGGCAACTTTGGTCATCACCATGTAACTTTTAGGGCAGAAACAGCACACTTTTCAAAACGTGTTTTTCAGCACGAAATAAACGCGTTTTGTCAGCCCTTGGAATCACAGTGTAACTGCCTAGCTCAGAAGAGCCCACTGAGGCAGCCCTTAACCCCAGTGTGCAGAAATTGTCAAAACGTGTTTTTCAGCAGAAATAAACACGTTTTGACAACTTTGGTCACCACCATGTAACTTATAGGGCAGAAACAGCACAGTTTTCAAAACGTGTTTTTCAGCCCGAAATAAACGCGTTTTCTCAGCCCTTAGAATCGCAGTGTAACTGCCTGTCTCAGAAGAGCAAACTGAGTCAGCCCTTAACCCCAGTGCTCAGAAATTGTCAAAACGTGTTTTTCAGCAGAAATAAACACGTTTTGGCAACTTTGGTCATCACCATGTAACTTATAGGGCAGAAACAGCACACTTTTCAAAACGTGTTTTTCAGCCCGAAATAAACGCGTTTTGTCAGCCCTTGGAATCACAGAGTAACTGCCTAGCTCAGAAGAGCCCACTGAGGCAGCCCTTAACCCCAGTGCTCAGAAATTGTCAAAACGTGTTTTTCAGCAGAAATAAACACGTTTTGGCAACGTTGGTCATCACCATGTAACTTATAGGGCAGAAACAGCACAGTTTTCAAAACGTGTTTTTCAGCCCGAAATAAACGCGTTTTCTCAGCCCTTAGAATCGCAGTGTAACTGCCTGGCTCAGAAGAGCACACTGAGTCAGCCCTTAACCCCAGTGCTCAGAAATTGTCAAAACGTGTTTTTCAGCAGAAATAAACACGTTTTGGCAACTTTGGTCATCACCATGTAACTTATAGGGCAGAAACAGCACAGTTTTCAAAACGTGTTTTTCAGCCAGAAATAAACGCGTTTTGTCAGCCCTTGGAATCACAGTTAAACTGCCTAGCTCAGAAGAGCCCACTGAGGCAGCCCTTAACCCCAGTGTGCAGAAATTGTCAAAACGTGTTTTTCAGCAGAAATAAACACGTTTTGGCAACTTTGGTCATCACCATGTAACTTACAGGGCAGAAACAGCACACTTTTCAAAACGTGTTTTTCAGCCCGAAATAAACGCGTTTTGTCAGCCCTTGGAATCACAGTGTAACTGCCTAGCTCAGAAGAGCCCACTGAGGCAGCCCTTAACCCCAGTGCTCAGAAATTGTCAAAACGTGTTTTCCAGCAGAAATAAACACGTTTTGGCAACTTTGGTCACCACCATGTAACTTATAGGGCAGAAACAGCACAGTTTTCAAAACGTGTTTTTCAGCCCGAAATAAACGCGTTTTCTCAGCCCTTAGAATCGCAGTGTAACTGCCTGGCTCAGAAGACCAAACTGAGTCAGCCCTTAACCCCAGTGCTCAGAAATTGTCAAAACGTGTTTTTCAGCAGAAATAAACACGTTTTGGCAACTTTGGTCATCACCATGTAACTTATAGGGCAGAAACAGCACACTTTTCAAAACGTGTTTTTCAGCCCGAAATAAACGCGTTTTGTCAGCCCTTGGAATCACAGAGTAACTGCCTAGCTCAGAAGAGCACACTGAGGCAGCCCTTAACCCCAGTGCTCAGAAATTGTCAAAACGTGTTTTTCAGCAGAAATAAACACGTTTTGGCAACTTTGGTCACCACCATGTAACTTATAGGGCAGAAACAGCACAGTTTTCAAAACGTGTTTTTCAGCCGGAAATAAACGCGTTTTGTCAACCCTTGGAATCACAGTGTAACTGCCTAGCTCAGAAGAGCCCACTGAGGCAGCCCTTAACCCCAGTGTGCAGAAATTGTCAAAACGTGTTTTTCAGCAGAAATAAACACGTTTTGGCAACTTTGGTCATCACCATGTAACTTATAGGGCAGAAACAGCACACTTTTCAAAACGTGTTTTTCAGCCCGAAATAAACGCGTTTTGTCAGCCCTTGGAATCACAGAGTAACTGCCTAGCTCAGAAGAGCCCACTGAGGCAGCCCTTAACCCCAGTGCTCAGAAATTGTCAAAACGTGTTTTTCAGCAGAAATAAACACGTTTTGGCAACTTTGGTCATCACCATGTAACTTATAGGGCAGAAACAGCACAGTTTTCAAAACGTGTTTTTCAGCCCGAAATAAACGCGTTTTCTCAGCCCTTAGAATCGCAGTGTAACTGCCTGGCTCAGAAGAGCACACTGAGTCAGCCCTTAACCCCAGTGCTCAGAAATTGTCAAAACGTGTTTTTCAGCAGAAATAAACACGTTTTGGCAACTTTGGTCATCACCATGTAACTTATAGGGCAGAAACAGCACAGTTTTCAAAACGTGTTTTTCAGCCCGAAATAAACGCCTTTTCTCAGCCCTTAGAATCGCAGTGTAACTGCCTGGCTCAGAAGAGCACACTGAGTCAGCCCTTAACCCCAGTGCTCAGAAATTGTCAAAACGTGTTTTTCAGCAGAAATAAACACGTTTTGGCAACTTTGGTCATCACCATGTAACTTATAGGGCAGAAACAGCACACTTTTCAAAACGTGTTTTTCAGCCCGAAATAAACGCGTTTTGTCAGCCCTTGGAATCACAGTGTAACTGCCTAGCTCAGAAGAGCCCACTGAGGCAGCCCTTAACCCCAGTGCTCAGAAATTGTCAAAACGTGTTTTCCAGCAGAAATAAACACGTTTTGGCAACTTTGGTCACCACCATGTAACTTATAGGGCAGAAACAACACAGTTTTCAAAACGTGTTTTTCAGCCCGAAATAAACGCGTTTTCTCAGCCCTTAGAATCGCAGTGTAACTGCCTGTCCCAGAAGAGCACACAGAGTCAGCCCTTAACCCCAGTGCTCAGAAATTGTCAAAACGTGTTTTTCAGCAGAAATAAACACGTTTTGGCAACTTTGGTCATCACCATGTAACTTATAGGGCAGAAACAGCACACTTTTCAAAACGTGTTTTTCAGCCCGAAATAAACGCGTTTTGTCAGCCCTTGGAATCACAGTGTAACTGCCTAGCTCAGAAGAGCCCACTGAGGCAGCCCTTAACCCCAGTATGCAGAAATTGTCAAAACGTGTTTTTCAGCAGAAATAAACACGTTTTGGCAACTTTGGTCACCACCATGTAACTTATAGGGCAAAAACAGCACAGTTTTCAAAACGTGTTTTTCAGCCCGAAATAAACGCGTTTTCTCAGCCCTTAGAATCGCAGTGTAACTGCCTGGCTCAGAAGAGCACACTGAGTCAGCCCTTAACCCCAGTGCTCAGAAATTGTCAAAACGTGTTTTTCAGCAGAAATAAACACGTTTTGGCAACTTTGGTCATCACCATGTAACTTATAGGGCAGAAACAGCACACTTTTCAAAACGTGTTTTTCAGCCCGAAATAAACGCGTTTTGTCAGCCCTTGGAATCACAGTGTAACTGCATAGCTCAGAAGAGCCCACTGAGGCAGCCCTTAACCCCAGTGCTCAGAAATTGTCAAAACGTGTTTTCCAGCAGAAATAAACACGTTTTGGCAACTTTGGTCACCACCATGTAACTTATAGGGCAGAAACAGCACAGTTTTCAAAACGTGTTTTTCAGCCCGAAATAAACGCGTTTTCTCAGCCCTTAGAATCGCAGTGTAACTGCCTGTCTCAGAAGAGCACACTGAGTCAGCCCTTAACCCCAGTGCTCACAAATTGTCAAAACGTGTTTTTCAGCAGAAATAAACACGTTTTGGCAACTTTGGTCACCACCATGTAACTTATAGGGCAGAAACAGCACAGTTTTCAAAACGTGTTTTTCAGCCCGAAATAAACGCGTTTTCTCAGCCCTTAGAATCGCAGTGTAACTGCCTGTCTCAGAAGAGCACACTGAGTCAGCCCTTAACCCCAGTGCTCAGAAATTGTCAAAACGTGTTTTTCAGCAGAAATAAACACGTTTTGGCAACTTTGGTCATCACCATGTAACTTATAGGGCAGAAACAGCACACTTTTCAAAACGTGTTTTTCAGCCCGAAATAAACGCGTTTTGTCAGCCCTTGGAATCACAGTGTAACTGCCTAGCTCAGAAGAGCCCACTGAGGCAGCCCTTAACCCCAGTGTGCAGAAATTGTCAAAACGTGTTTTTCAGCAGAAATAAACACGTTTTGGCAACTTTGGTCATCACCATGTAACTTATAGGGCAGAAACAGCACACTTTTCAAAACGTGTTTTTCAGCCCGAAATAAACGCGTTTTGTCAGCCCTTGGAATCACAGTGTAACTGCCTAGCTCAGAAGAGTCCACTAAGGCAGCCCTTAACCCCAGTGCTCAGAAATTGTCATAACGTGTTTTCCAGCAGAAATAAACACGTTTTGGCAACTTTGGTCACCACCATGTAACTTATAGGGCAGAAACAGCACAGTTTTCAAAACGTGTTTTTCAGCCGGAAATAAACGCGTTTTGTCAGCCCTTGGAATCACAGTGTAACTGCCTAGCTCAGAAGAGCCCACTGAGGCAGCCCTTAACCCCAGTGTGCAGAAATTGTCAAAACGTGTTTTTCAGCAGAAATAAACACGTTTTGGCAACTTTGGTCATCACCATGTAACTTATAGGGCAGAAACAGCACACTTTTCAAAACGTGTTTTTCAGCCCGAAATAAACGCGTTTTGTCAGCCCTTGGAATCACAGAGTAACTGCCTAGCTCAGAAGAGCCCACTGAGGCAGCCCTTAACCCCAGTGCTCAGAAATTGTCAAAACGTGTTTTTCAGCAGAAATAAACACGTTTTGGCAACTTTGGTCATCACCATGTAACTTATAGGGCAGAAACAGCACAGTTTTCAAAACGTGTTTTTCAGCACGAAATAAACGCGTTTTCTCAGCCCTTAGAATCGCAGTGTAACTGCCTGTCCCAGAAGAGCACACAGAGTCAGCCCTTAACCCCAGTGCTCAGAAATTGTCAAAACGTGTTTTTCAGCAGAAATAAACACGTTTTGGCAACTTTGGTCATCACCATGTAACTTATAGGGCAGAAACAGCACACTTTTCAAAACGTGTTTTTCAGCCCGAAATAAACGCGTTTTGTCAGCCCTTGGAATCACAGTGAAACTGCCTAGCTCAGAAGAGCCCACTGAGGCAGCCCTTAACCCCAGTGCTCAGAAATTGTCAAAACGTGTTTTTCAGCAGAAATAAACACGTTTTGGCAACTTTGGTCACCACCATGTAACTTATAGGGCAGAAACAGCACAGTTTTCAAAACGTGTTTTTCAGCCCGAAATAAAAGCGTTTTCTCAGCCCTTAGAATCGCAGTGTAACTGCCTGTCTCAGAAGAGCACACTGAGTCAGCCCTTAACCCCAGTGCTCAGAAATTGTCAAAACGTGTTTTTCAGCAGAAATAAACACGTTTTGGCAACTTTGGTCATCACCATGTAACTTATAGGGCAGAAACAGCACACTTTTCAAAACGTGTTTTTCAGCCCGAAATAAACGCGTTTTGTCAGCCCTTGGAATCACAGTGTAACTGCCTAGCTCAGAAGAGCCCACTGAGGCAGCCCTTAACCCCAGTGTGCAGAAATTGTCAAAACGTGTTTTTCAGCAGAAATAAACACGTTTTGGCAACTTTGGTCATCACCATGTAACTTATAGGGCAGAAACAGCACACTTTTCAAAACGTGTTTTTCAGCCCGAAATAAACGCGTTTTGTCAGCCTTGGAATCACAGTGTAACTGCCTAGCTCAGAAGAGCCCACTGAGGCAGCCCTTAACCCCAGTGTGCAGAAATTGTCAAAACGTGTTTTTCAGCAGAAATAAACACGTTTTGGCAACTTTGGTCATCACCATGTAACTTATAGGGCAGAAACAGCACACTTTTCAAAACGTGTTTTTCAGCCCGAAATAAACGCGTTTTGTCAGCCCTTGGAATCACAGAGTAACTGCCTAGCTCAGAAGAGCCCACTGAGGCAGCCCTTAACCCCAGTGCTCAGAAATTGTCAAAACGTGTTTTTCAGCAGAAATAAACACGTTTTGGCAACTTTGGTCATCACCATGTAACTTATAGGGCAGAAACAGCACACTTTTCAAAACGTGTTTTTCAGCCCGAAATAAACGCGTTTTGTCAGCCCTTGGAATCACAGTGTAACTGCCTAGCTCAGAAGAGCCCACTGAGGCAGCCCTTAACCCCAGTATGCAGAAATTGTCAAAACGTGTTTTTCAGCAGAAATAAACACGTTTTGGCAACTTTGGTCACCACCATGTAACTTATAGGGCAAAAACAGCACAGTTTTCAAAACGTGTTTTTCAGCCCGAAATAAACGCGTTTTCTCAGCCCTTAGAATCGCAGTGTAACTGCCTGGCTCAGAAGAGCACACTGAGTCAGCCCTTAACCCCAGTGCTCAGAAATTGTCAAAACGTGTTTTTCAGCAGAAATAAACACGTTTTGGCAACTTTGGTCATCACCATGTAACTTATAGGGCAGAAACAGCACACTTTTCAAAACGTGTTTTTCAGCCCGAAATAAACGCGTTTTGTCAGCCCTTGGAATCACAGTGTAACTGCCTAGCTCAGAAGAGCCCACTGAGGCAGCCCTTAACCCCAGTGCTCAGAAATTGTCAAAACGTGTTTTCCAGCAGAAATAAACACGTTTTGGCAACTTTGGTCACCACCATGTAACTTATAGGGCAGAAACAGCACAGTTTTCAAAACGTGTTTTTCAGCCCGAAATAAACGCGTTTTCTCAGCCCTTAGAATCGCAGTGTAACTGCCTGTCTCAGAAGAGCACACTGAGTCAGCCCTTAACCCCAGTGCTCACAAATTGTCAAAACGTGTTTTTCAGCAGAAATAAACACGTTTTGGCAACTTTGGTCACCACCATGTAACTTATAGGGCAGAAACAGCACAGTTTTCAAAACGTGTTTTTCAGCCCGAAATAAACGCGTTTTCTCAGCCCTTAGAATCGCAGTGTAACTGCCTGTCTCAGAAGAGCACACTGAGTCAGCCCTTAACCCCAGTGCTCAGAAATTGTCAAAACGTGTTTTTCAGCAGAAATAAACACGTTTTGGCAACTTTGGTCATCACCATGTAACTTATAGGGCAGAAACAGCACACTTTTCAAAACGTGTTTTTCAGCCCGAAATAAACGCGTTTTGTCAGCCCTTGGAATCACAGTGTAACTGCCTAGCTCAGAAGAGCCCACTGAGGCAGCCCTTAACCCCAGTGTGCAGAAATTGTCAAAACGTGTTTTTCAGCAGAAATAAACACGTTTTGGCAACTTTGGTCATCACCATGTAACTTATAGGGCAGAAACAGCACACTTTTCAAAACGTGTTTTTCAGCCCGAAATAAACGCGTTTTGTCAGCCCTTGGAATCACAGTGTAACTGCCTAGCTCAGAAGAGTCCACTAAGGCAGCCCTTAACCCCAGTGCTCAGAAATTGTCAAAACGTGTTTTCCAGCAGAAATAAACACGTTTTGGCAACTTTGGTCACCACCATGTAACTTATAGGGCAGAAACAGCACAGTTTTCAAAACGTGTTTTTCAGCCGGAAATAAACGCGTTTTGTCAGCCCTTGGAATCACAGTGTAACTGCCTAGCTCAGAAGAGCCCACTGAGGCAGCCCTTAACCCCAGTGTGCAGAAATTGTCAAAACGTGTTTTTCAGCAGAAATAAACACGTTTTGGCAACTTTGGTCATCACCATGTAACTTATAGGGCAGAAACAGCACACTTTTCAAAACGTGTTTTTCAGCCCGAAATAAACGCGTTTTGTCAGCCCTTGGAATCACAGAGTAACTGCCTAGCTCAGAAGAGCCCACTGAGGCAGCCCTTAACCCCAGTGCTCAGAAATTGTCAAAACGTGTTTTTCAGCAGAAATAAACACGTTTTGGCAACTTTGGTCATCACCATGTAACTTATAGGGCAGAAACAGCACAGTTTTCAAAACGTGTTTTTCAGCCCGAAATAAACGCGTTTTCTCAGCCCTTAGAATCGCAGTGTAACTGCCTGTCCCAGAAGAGCACACAGAGTCAGCCCTTAACCCCAGTGCTCAGAAATTGTCAAAACGTGTTTTTCAGCAGAAATAAACACGTTTTGGCAACTTTGGTCATCACCATGTAACTTATAGGGCAGAAACAGCACACTTTTCAAAACGTGTTTTTCAGCCCGAAATAAACGCGTTTTGTCAGCCCTTGGAATCACAGTGTAACTGCCTAGCTCAGAAGAGCCCACTGAGGCAGCCCTTAACCCCAGTGCTCAGAAATTGTCAAAACGTGTTTTTCAGCAGAAATAAACACGTTTTGGCAACTTTGGTCACCACCATGTAACTTATAGGGCAGAAACAGCACAGTTTTCAAAACGTGTTTTTCAGCCCGAAATAAACGCGTTTTCTCAGCCCTTAGAATCGCAGTGTAACTGCCTGGCTCAGAAGAGCACACTGAGTCAGCCCTTAACCCCAGTGCTCAGAAATTGTCAAAACGTGTTTTTCAGCAGAAATAAACACGTTTTGGCAACTTTGGTCATCACCATGTAACTTTTAGGGCAGAAACAGCACACTTTTCAAAACGTGTTTTTCAGCACGAAATAAACGCGTTTTGTCAGCCCTTGGAATCACAGTGTAACTGCCTAGCTCAGAAGAGCCCACTGAGGCAGCCCTTAACCCCAGTGTGCAGAAATTGTCAAAACGTGTTTTTCAGCAGAAATAAACACGTTTTGGCAACTTTGGTCACCACCATGTAACTTATAGGGCAGAAACAGCACAGTTTTCAAAACGTGTTTTTCAGCCCGAAATAAACGCGTTTTCTCAGCCCTTAGAATCGCAGTGTAACTGCCTGTCTCAGAAGAGCAAACTGAGTCAGCCCTTAACCCCAGTGCTCAGAAATTGTCAAAACGTGTTTTTCAGCAGAAATAAACACGTTTTGGCAACTTTGGTCATCACCATGTAACTTATAGGGCAGAAACAGCACACTTTTCAAAACGTGTTTTTCAGCCCGAAATAAACGCGTTTTGTCAGCCCTTGGAATCACAGAGTAACTGCCTAGCTCAGAAGAGCCCACTGAGGCAGCCCTTAACCCCAGTGCTCAGAAATTGTCAAAACGTGTTTTTCAGCAGAAATAAACACGTTTTGGCAACGTTGGTCATCACCATGTAACTTATAGGGCAGAAACAGCACAGTTTTCAAAACGTGTTTTTCAGCCCGAAATAAACGCGTTTTCTCAGCCCTTAGAATCGCAGTGTAACTGCCTGGCTCAGAAGAGCACACTGAGTCAGCCCTTAACCCCAGTGCTCAGAAATTGTCAAAACGTGTTTTTCAGCAGAAATAAACACGTTTTGGCAACTTTGGTCATCACCATGTAACTTATAGGGCAGAAACAGCACAGTTTTCAAAACGTGTTTTTCAGCCAGAAATAAACGCGTTTTGTCAGCCCTTGGAATCACAGTTAAACTGCCTAGCTCAGAAGAGCCCACTGAGGCAGCCCTTAACCCCAGTGTGCAGAAATTGTCAAAACGTGTTTTTCAGCAGAAATAAACACGTTTTGGCAACTTTGGTCATCACCATGTAACTTACAGGGCAGAAACAGCACACTTTTCAAAACGTGTTTTTCAGCCCGAAATAAACGCGGTTTGTCAGCCCTTGGAATCACAGTGTAACTGCCTAGCTCAGAAGAGCCCACTGAGGCAGCCCTTAACCCCAGTGCTCAGAAATTGTCAAAACGTGTTTTCCAGCAGAAATAAACACGTTTTGGCAACTTTGGTCACCACCATGTAACTTATAGGGCAGAAACAGCACAGTTTTCAAAACGTGTTTTTCAGCCCGAAATAAACGCGTTTTCTCAGCCCTTAGAATCGCAGTGTAACTGCCTGTCTCAGAAGAGCACA